>NC_084663.1:2448786-2751816 GCF_028389875.1 Rhea pennata
CTGTATGTGTACATATATTTGTCAAACAAGTAAGTTATCTTAATCAAGAGGATGTCAAGATGGAGCAGGCTCTCAGGAGACGAAGGGTTGGCAATTGATACCCAACTGTGGAAGAAACAGGAACAATATTTCCTTTACCTTCTACTTCTACTATTGTTTCTGGCACAGGCTTCAAAATAGTGCGATAATTAAAAGCTAGTAAAGATTACGATGCTGTAAAGAGGAAATTGTGAAACCCTCATGAACTTTTACAGCCCACATGAAAATATTTCATTTTCTGGTCTGGAGGAGTATTTCCTTTTCTCCTTAAGCACCAAAGGGCCACATCCATATAAGGACTGCTTGCTAACTGCTAGTGGAGCTGACAGCATTTCATGTTGCATTACGACACCGAATCTCTAGTCTTATCCTTAAACCATTGTGTCTCTGCAGGTTGCATCACGAATGCAAAATCATTGCAGGCAAGAACTGATGCAGGAAGCAGAATGGGAGACAGATGTTATCTGTGGTCTCCTAAGCAGGTATCAGATTGTGCCTCGGGTCCCTCATCTAGGGGCAAAGTGGGGTGAATCACGCTGTGCAGAGCTAAAATATAAGATGAAGAGACTTTGCATGCATGGTTGGGAAAACCCTCATGTGGTTTGTCCCATTTGGGAAGCCACCTTTTGCTGTGAATGTCTCACAAGTGTCCTTTCTGTGTGAGTTTGTGTGAATGGGTTCCATGGGTATCTGTAGGTTAGGATGGAGAAAGAGCTACCAGAAAACAACAGGTTGAAGAAAAGTAAATGCTGAGAAAGAAGTGTGTGAGTTTCCCAAGGACTGATAAGCTCAGGAGCCTAATGGTTGTCTTGAATCTGCAAGTACTGATGAACTCGGAAAACCCAGAACCGGCTGAATCTGTGTAAGACCATAAGTGCACGCTAGCATCAACAACAGGCTGTGTGATTTGGACCGTACCGAACAGCTTGGTAGCTGTTATGTGGAGATGAAGACTATCATCAGCTTATATAGCTGGCCAGTGAAACAAGTTGCCTTTAGAGGGACTTCCAAACACCTACTTAGAAACCACTGGTATGCCAGTGTTACCGTCCACTTCCAACAACCTTTGGGGTTGGCCTCCCAACTGTGGCTCCAAATGGGTAATTTTGAGTGAATGAGTGCATGTGTGAACTATGTATGTGAGAGGATAAGCCAACATGTTGTCTGAATAGTTATTTACTATTAAATATAACAGCTTGATTCTACTAATAATAACAGCTTAATGAACAAAAGATGTTCTCAGAAATGTTGGTTGCGATCCGCATCTCCTCCCCACCCACTTGATCCCGTTAGTGAACAGGAATTTGCAACAAACGCCAACATACAAGACAGACCTCCTGTGAGGGACTCATTCATTCCAGGCAGGCTTGGGGCCAAATAGCGCCTCATTGCTCACACTGCCCAGCGTTATAGCAAGTGGGTTGCTACACTGCCATTAGCGCTATCTGGAAATGCACACAGTGGAAAACCGCTGGGTGCTGGTTTAGCAAGCAAAGCATGACTGTACTGTATGGAGGATGAGCCTGCTGGCTATTTAGATCTCTCTCTTGGAAAGCAGCAGTCACAGTTGGTGATCTGAAAAAGACACCCAACTAGGCACATTGCCTAAATACGAGCTATCTGGAGACCACTATGCTTTAAAACCATAACCTCCACTGTGTATGTTACACCTCTGAAACACTCATTTGCAAGCAAACACAGTGCATTCAAAAGCTACCGTTCAGAGAAAAAATATTCAGTAATGATTTGCTAGGGCTATTGAGAAATATTTTTGGCAGCATCTTCTTGTGAGGCAAAGAGAAAGCCTGTGCAGACTATGCCAACGGATGGCTGAAGTAAGGTGCTCATGGTCTGGATTCATGCTGCTCATTCCTTTCTCCGTGGCCTCAGGCAAACCTCACTCCCTTCCTGCCCTTGGTGTGACCACTGTAAAGTATCTGGAGAATAGTATTAACTTCCCTTGTAAAGGTTTGGAAGAGACTGAGAGTCAGAGAACTTGAGAGATGCTAGCTAGTTATATGCTATCATTATCTCAGTTGCAAACCCTTTTCTTTCCTCTACACCAGGATCTAGGTAAGTCCTTACATATCACTGTCTGTCCTCTCTTCATGGCCATGCCATTGTGTACTTGTGCCATGCAGTCCAGCCAATTCCTTCTCACATCTCAGGCCACTACAGACTGCACATTCGTGCTGTGCTGGACAGTGGGAGGAGCAGTTCAGAGACAACTCTTTAAAACAAGTTGTTCTAGGACAAAAGATAGTCCTACGATTGAAATGTTCTTTATCTCAAGCAATCTGTCATGGCCCCCACTGGCACAGTTGCTCAGTGGGTGGAAAACATGGACTGTGAAGCTTAAGATCAACCATGTAAAGATGAAGCAGAGCCTCAAATAATTAAGTAATTGCTTTAAGGATGAGAAGAATCAAAAACAGTCTTGCTTTAGCCTACAGCAGCCCAGTTTGAATTCAAAGCTCCTCACGCATCACCTTTATACCGCAATAAATCTAAAATCACTGTCTTAAATGTACCGAACAGTTTCTTTTCCATCCTCTCATCTCTGGATGAGAAACAGCCCGTTTTAACTCTCTCATTGCTGCAGTGCATTTGTATACTGGGGCAGATGAATCGCATGTGAGACCCTGGCAACCTCCCATATCATCATACATGTTACCATGACAGTTCTGTTCAGCCTCACCCATGTTACTCTGTCATTACTCTTCCCCCACTGCCAAAGGACTGGATGAGTGAGGAGCTCCTCTTTAGAGAGAGAGAGAGCTCACAGGCACTAGGTAAGGCCTAGGATCTAGTGCTGCTATGTATCTTAGCATACTACTTAAGAGGACCTTAGACGGAGACAAATAGGAAGTAGAAGGAACTTGGTTTATTTAGCTTAAAGGCTGAAGGGGGATAAACATAATGTCTGTAAATATACCAGAGAAGAAAAGGAACTATTATATTTAATGACCAATATTGGCAGAAGAAAACTGGCTTCATAAACAGAATCAGGCTTGAAATCAGAAGAAGATTCCTGACAACTAGAACTACTGGGTTCTGCTTTTAATATGGAGGTTGAGAAGTTTCTTGTCCAGTCAGCCTGTGGTAGGTGGTTGGATTGAAGGATTCAGAAGATCACTTTCATACAGATGTAACCGCAGAGGACAATGTATGAATTTGGACCTGGAAGGGAATATTTTCAAGTGACAAAAATACCATGACAATAATAAAAACAAACAAACAAACAAACAAACAAAACCCACAAGAGCCTCTGAGGAGTCTTTAAACATTCTTTAATTTTGCAGTTTCAAGATTGATGCACAAGCAGTTGTACAGATCAGAGAGAACCAATCATAGGATATGAAACCCAGCTGGATTAGCAGTTTACCCTAAAAATATAAGTGCAGTGTATTCTTGGTTCTGATGGTTGGCATAAACTCAGCAGCCTTAGTGAACAGTCAAGGCAGGGCAGAAATGGGGACTGAAGCAGTGGTGAGGAGCTTGCCCCACACTGCAGAGCTGGGATCTGCTCTCCTACTGCTCTCCTTGATCATTAGTGCTGAGCTACATAAGCCCATGTATTCTCCAGTACATCTAATGGCAATTAGGATTAGTATCTTTTGAGCTGGGGATGACTCAAAAGATATTCAGAAAAACAGAATTAAGTTCTACTATCATACTTGTAATTTTCTCATACATCCACCATCATCCAGTGCAGTATGAGCTACAGAAACTGATGCCATACAGCTCTGTCACAGTGACAAAATGGAAGTGGAAACGAGTGGTCCCCATGTTACCTCCTACTAGGTGAATTGGTTTATCACTATCCAAAGGAATGAACAACTAGATCTGTTTACAGGGTAAACAGCAGAAAAATAAATGCACCAACTCTGAGAATAGTACTGGCAGAGCTGAAACAGGCTTCCCATGCAGCAATGTCACTGAAATAGCCTCAAAACCATCAAGATCCCACACGCTACCAACAGATCTGCACTTGAGCATCATGGTGCCTTTTACTTTAGTGTGGTTTGAACTTCCACTGAAGACCTTGGATTAAGCCAGTACGAATTCTTCTCTTTACCCACCCCACCAAAGACAGCAGCTTGCTTTACATCTCAAGGCAAAACAGTGGCAACAGAGCAAAGCTAACTCCCCCATCCCATCACCACCAGGATGATGGTTCCTCCTGCAACGCCATCACTCTTGGGAGAACATGTCAAGGAAGCATTGCATGATTACACATTGAAACCCCTTAAACAACCCCCAAATCAAATCTCAGATGGCAGTTCCCTTCTTGCTAGTATGTCACCCAGAAGATACATGCTTTGCCATTAATTATAACAGAAATGCAGAACGTAGGACCTGCAACCTGACAGTCGCTGCTGCTCAGTAAAGACAAGCGTTGGAGCAGATTACACTGTGGTGATTTTCTTGTCCTTGGTGGCCTGTTTGATAGCAGCTTGCTCACAAATGATCTCCTTCAGCCGCTGCAGCCTCATGTTCTGGGTGGTTTGGTCTCCGACACCAGTCTGGCTCCGGTGCAGTAAGTTCAGGGCATAGATGTATTCCAGCTCTGTGTACTTCACCCCCTGATCCACCACGAGGTTTAAGAGCTCATCTGCTGTGTTGTAGAGCATTTCATAATACTGTCTGCAAACAAAAGAAACACCATGGTGAGTACTGTTGCTTGAGGCTACAGACCTTCGTTTCTGTACAATATTATCAACTATTACTCTTTATTCAGCAGTGCCATGAGCTGAGAATATTGTGGCAGGTGCTACACAAAGAGAGCATGAAGATATAGTACACTCTCTCTGCTCTCCCCACTCCTCCACACTCAGCTAAACACACAGACTGCAGAGAACTGAGAGATCCTCTTCCCTAGCAGCTAGTGTCAGCCAAAATGTTACTGCTTGGTAATCAGCATGTAGATGGCAGTATATGGACATACATAGATATACAGATAGTGATGTGCAGGTGTTTATCTAGCCATTCAGCCCGTAAGGACAGGAGCCTTCAGGAAAGGGAAGCAGTCAAATAGTTAAGGGAAGCAGAGTTTTGTCATTAACAAACCCCCTCTTGCAGAGAGATGCTAACACAGACCATAGTAAAGCTCCAAGCCTGAAACTCCAGAGACAGTCAACGCTACTGAAACACTCGCTGTCTGAGAGAAAAACATGAAATAATGCGAAACAAAATTTGTGCCAGGAGCCTAGTTGCCTCTTTTAATAAGTAAAAGATCATATGAGGTGATAGCATAATAAAGAGACTGCAGAGCAGGTTGGTTTAAATTAATGTTAGGTGGCATGAGTGAATGGATGGATTTCCAAGGAAGCAGATTTAAACGATGACTTACTACAAGGGTGGATGTGTTACTGGGCCAGAGAATCAGTGGGGGCAATTCTGAGAGCTGGATTCTTTGCCCTGGCTCCACACAAAAGGTAGAAGAGATAAAGTTAGTGATAGCTGCTAGGGCCTTTGAGATTTTTTTTTCATCTCTCCTTTCTTCACAGTACTTGATTGGACTTGAAACCAAAGCGATGACTCTTGGAAAAGGGCTCCCTGGGGTCAGGCAGCAGAAGGGGAATTCAGACTCTGCTGCCCTTTATATAGAGCTTTTGTGGATTCTTGGCAAGGCTTTACGATTCACGTAGCCATGCTCTGTGTCTCAGTTTCGCCATCTGTACCAAGAAGGAAGATATGGTATCAAGGGTCTCTAGTCTGGAGAGCACCGAGATGGTGTCCTGTCTAGAGGGACCTGTGTAAACGTAATGCTTTACGAAGCTCCTTTAGGCAGGGGGGATCCCAATGCTGGGCAGATCCTTCACCGTCGGGGATAAGGGGAAGGTTCTTGCATCCTGCTCCACTGCAGTGTGTAAGTAGTGAAGTTTGGTGGTGGGTTTAGGTCTCTTTGCGGGTATCAACAGAAGTGTAAGGATGAAAAGTATCCCCTTTTCTAGAGGAACTGCTCAGCTTTCTATCTTCACACAGATGTTACAGAACCTTATAAAGAAACAGGGTGTGAAGAGCTCAGGCAAGGACAAATGAAAAGATCCTGATCTGTTGGCATCCATCTCATGGCAGCAAGGGCTTATTTCAACCAACTGCAGTAACTTCCAGCACTTTCTTGGCTGCAGAGCAAGGCAAGACAGAGATGGGCTGGAGCAGCTGAAAAACAATCCCTGCATCACTCCCACAAGCTCCTCTAAGAGGACAAGGACAGACCGAAATCCAACCCTTAGTTTTTTGTGGAATATATTATTTAAAACCCATGAGCAGAGGCTCTACAAAAAGTTATAAGCTCCCTCTCTGTGTTTTTTGAATATATTAAAATAGAAATCAGGGCAAACAGGGGAAAGGTGCTTATTAAATTCCTCTTGTTCTGTAGTCTGCAAGCTCAGGTCTGGCTTAACTGTGCCCTTCTACAGCATGCAGCATGCCAGCAAAATGCAAGTCACTGCAGCAATGACTGTAACCATCTGTGGCAACACCACATGTTTGGAGTGTCTCAAATCTCACATGCCAGCTTGGCCAGGCTATTGTGCTTCAGAGCTCTGTATTTTTGTCTCCTCTGTGTCCTTCACGACAACACCTGATGCTGTGATCTGAGAATTTGGTCCTGTGGTTCAAAGCCTGCACCAACATAACTGCTGTCAAGGGTCAGGTAGAGGGAGAGGATTCCAAAATCATCAGTTCAGAGGACAAGGATTTGGAGTCAACAGTCAGGAAAGAAGGGAGTGTGCATACGCAGGGAAAGACAGACATAGAAGGCACAAGAAACAAATGAAAAACGGCTTCTGGGAACAAATGATAAGCTGAAAAAACAAATAAGCTGTTAGGCTCCACGCATTTGAGATGCAGATTGTGAAACTCCTGTAGCTGAAGGGCTGGAGGACCAGATTACCAGCTAAGCTTCATGACTCTTGTAGAAAGCCGTAGGGGAGTGTGAGGTGGGTCTTCGGTACAAGCACACACCGGTCCCCTCAGAAGTGGGGGTAGGCAGCTGTCGCAGTGGAAATGTTTCCCTTGGCAAAGAAAAGAAACCCACTCAGGTTGCCTGAAAACAAGCTGTTAAATAGCACTTTCGATCTGAGGGAACCCTAAAATCCCCTGACTTGCTACCTGGTAAGAAGAGGATTCAAGTTAGTTTGTACAGCTCAACAGGCAGGTAGATAGATAAGGATGAGGAGACCTTACACCACCTTGGTATTTGCAGAAGGCACTTAGGTAATCTCTACGAGCAGCGCAGCTATAAACTTCCTATCAACTTTGGATAACGTCGAGTCACCCAGCTGCACCTACTGATTTCAGGGGCTGCATCTGTGATGAGAACCCAATGGCATGATTCACGGACAAGCGCTTTGTCCCCTAGAAGCTACTATGCCAACCCGTGACATTATGTGATTTACTGCTGTACTCCCCTCAGAGTTTACAGCTCTTGCTCATTTAGACTGCAATGCTGATGGTGCTGAACAAGGCCAGTGTTTCACACAGGGACTGAAAACATAACATAGCTCAGGCGAGAAGCATTTTGCAGGGCTGCCCTGGTCCCCTGGAAAGCCATGGCACTGAATCTTTTTTATAAAAAGTGATATTTTGAGAAAAACATCACTAGGAAAAGCTACGAGACTTTGGGAGAATATTTCTCAGCAGTGGACTTGGGGAGCGGGACAGTAAACCAAATCTCATCTCCAGTCACCAGAACAGATTTATCCATGTAATGCTAACGATGCTAACACTGCAATGCCGGCAGACTGGGAAAACCTGGGCACTCCCCTGGGACACACGTGGAGAACTCCCTGCAAAGCTCTCAAACAGAAGAATACAGCTTAGCTCAGGAGCACACTACAGCACAGGCCTGTGCATCTAAACCACCTTCTGCCACGCTGATGGGTAAGTTTTTCTTTTCATCTTGGTTCCTCTTGCAGGCAGGCACGTAAGGAACAAAAAATAGCAGCTCTCAAGCAGTTCCAGAAGCAGCAATGCAGAGGCAGGCAACAGGCACGGCACACACTCAGACTCGTCCTCTTTGATAACACTGGCACTACTATAATCTCTCGGCCATGTAACAGAGCTTCTTCTTAGCTAACACAGTTGAAGGAATATCTAGGCAAAGGCAGGGATTGATAAAGTCCTGTGGTTCAGTGGTCTAAAGATAGGTCTCAAGTTTTAATTTCAACTTCCCTCTTGTGCTGTAATTAAGCCCTATAACCCTTATGCTTGAACTTGGCATAGTTAATAGTTGTATCTGGGATGCTGCAGAAACTGAGATCCCAAATTGGAGTGGCAGCTACCTACCAGTGGGCTCTGGTATCTTGATGTGTGGCTTGTCCTCTGAACCCCAAAGTTTCCAGAAGCTGCTGTTAGCCTCAATGTTTTAGAATATTAAAGCACTTATAAAGATGCTTCTGTGCAGAGTCAGAAATCTAATATTAGATTTACTCAAAAATATTGGCGATAGCTCAAATACGGTTTTATACACAATGGGGAGAAAAAAACCCAGTAAAGTTGCCAAGGCAAACACTTAGATTTAGGAAACACTGCTCACCTTTAGAGACGTTATGCTGAGCTGATGTGAAAGGAGATTTTTACCTAGGCCAAAAGCCAAAAACCTTCTGGCCAGGTTTTCAACAGGATGGCAAAGGGCATGTTGCAGACAGGGCAATTTCCCTCTGAGAGAGGGCAAGTCTCTGCTCCAAGGCATGGGACTCTCGACCTTCCCAAGGTGACAAACCATGTTAACACAAGAAAGAGCAAGAATACAGCCCTCCTACTTACATCTTCCCACGATCACATTCTCAGAAATGCACAAACCGTTGTAACTCAAATGTTCCTATTTCCCCTTGGGGCACATATTAAACTCAGAAAATTTCAAACATGACCAAAATTAAACAGTGTGCACTGGATAGAAAACCCACAACCTGAGGTTGTGGCTGTGCTATCTGTTTTGCCTGTAACGTGAGAGAACAGTTTCCAGTTCCTCCAAGAGAAGTGCCTTTAGAAAGCTTTCCAGAACATCTCCATCCCTGCCCAGACTCTGTACTTTGATTTTTCTTTGCGGCAAGGGGCCATGAGGGAGAAGAGACAAGCAGCCACATTCGGGGGCATGTCCCTGAGTTTCTCCTCCTCAATCCTCCCTATTTTTTCTGGCTGGCTCTGTGATGGTGAAGTGCAAGGACCGGCCAGCCATACATGTGACCAAGCCAACTTTACATCCCTTTTCTGAGACGCTAAAACCCCTCTGCTTACGGCACTGACCAACCATCATTCAAGCTCAGCAGTGTGAGACTGTCTTTACCCCCTGTCCTTACAGCTGCCTTCCTTTTTAGCCTGTCCCAAATCCTGGATTACTGCAGAAGAATAAACACAGGATTCACCTGTCACTCTGTTCAAGATCAGATTATTTTTTAATTAAAAATTTCCTACAAAATAAAAAAAAAGGAGAACGAATGAGACCATGAGCGAGCGAGAGGTATGCATTTTTAATTGAGTACAATTAAAAACCTGCCGCTTTGGCATGGCATTGCCTCTGGCCAAGCTCTATTTGCATGAGTGATTATTCGCTCCATTACGAAGTCTGCTCAACTTTGCCTCCCTTGTCTTTGAAAGTATTAATAAATATTGATCAGACGCACTCCTGTTTGCCTTCGCCCAAGCAGTTCTGATGGACTCATCTTCTGATGTTATCAAATAATGAAATATGAAAGAGTGAGGGGGATGAGCCTCTTGTTCTCTGATTTTTTATTTAGGCTCTTCATTTTACTTTCAGAAGTGTATATGTCCCTGCCATTATAAATGCTCTTTTGATTATCAAGAGGAGGCTGAGAAAAGCAAGTTGGGAAAGGGGTGGGGGAAATAAATGGACAACGGCTGAGGGAGATCTCTCTTCAGTGAAATGCTGCCAAACTGCTTCTAATCTTGAGATGTAAAACCAGGGAGAAGAATTAATATTTATCAAAAGTTGATTCCATCATCTGACAAACAGGTTAATAAATAATAATAGAGGATTAACATACCTAACCAATAAACAAAAATTGCTTCCTAGCCTTTCATCTGGTTCCACGTGAACGCAGCTAAGTACATGTAAGCTGATTAATCCTAACCAGGCTGTTAGCATCACCTGAGTAGTAAGATCCTCCCAGCTCTCATTTGGGGTAAGAAGAGAACAGATCGAAGCTGATCACACAAATCTTTGCTCAGCTGCAAATGAAGTCAAGAAAGCTGCTGGTGGGAACACAGTGATTTGGTTGACTCAGCTCATCGGGGAAGTACTCGTGTTATTGGTGTTTGTGTTTTTATTTATTTATATTAACTTGAAAAGTGTAGATGAGGCTTGTTGAGTTAATTCGATATGGCAGTTCTTATACATATAAACATGATGCAAGTTCTAACAGAGCCCCTCTCTTGCTTTCCTATGGAAATATCAGCAACTGTTGTTCTACAAGGGGAAGGAAACATTAATCTGACTCTGAGCCTTTGGCTTTTTAGGATTGCAAAAGCCTGGCCAAACCCTCCATTAACATTCAGTTTCAGGGCTGATATAGCCCTATTTTGGGAGAGTGAGGAGTGAAGGACTGATTTAGGCATCCAAAGATGAAGTGAAGATGATGCCATAAGGGAAATCCTTCTACTGTTAATACTGGATGCTAAATTAGTTTTATTGCTTGCACGACAAAGATTTACTCTCCTCTTTTTTTAAAAAAATCCACTGCTACAATGCTCATTCATGCGATTAGTCCTCCTCTCATGTCCTGGTGGTCAACCAAGCCAGACAACTATGACCTGTTCCTCTCATTCAGGGCAATGGGATTGGGTCCAAAGTTTCTGAAATGTCCCTTGAATTCTTACGGCAGGCTTTTGAGGACAAAAAACTTGCCTTGGAGCAAGTGAAGCCCAAGCCAAAGCCCAAAGACAACTGAACTCTTTCTGCTGACTTCAGCAGTATGGCCCACAAAGCTCTGCAGTCATATGAAGAACATCTTTGTACTAAGAGCAAATTCAGGAGGGTAAATATTAGAGGTGGAAATTGTTCCAGATCAAAGAAACCATCCCCACTGGCAAATCAAGACAGAAGATGCCAATCAACACATAGAACTGTTTTTAATAATTTCAGTTTCAAAACTAAATAGCAAGTTGCCAGCAAGTTGCCATTTCAACAAGGATGCATTTTCAGCACATAGTATCAAAAATATGGTCTCTTGAACTCTATCCTTGGAGAAAGAGAAAAAAATAAAGAGGCTTTCTCACTTAGAAAAAGCCTCTGAAAAGGCAATCAGGATGAGACAAGCTCCTCTGAGGGCTATTAATACCATTCTCCATTTAAATGCTAATGCTAACCTGTAACCCGTGGCCTGCACGCAAAAAAGTTTTTCAGAAGATAGCCAGGTGAATTCAAAATTAAATTCTGATTTCCCTGAGAATTATTTGATCTCTTCTTAAGAGAAGGACCTTCTGATGAATACTATGATGTTTCAGGGCAAGGGATCTCTCTTTAATTTTTCATACATTGTATAGGTGGATGCCTAGCCTGTAACGATGCAAAGACAGGGACATCGATTCACTTGGCAAGAACTCAGATCTGGGTGCTCACTTATCCAAAAGGAATAAAGGAAAGTATTGCTTGCCTTATCTCCCTTCCTTTTTGGAGATTAGGGAGCCACTTTTAGAACACCCAAAAATCTTCTCAGGTACTCCAATAAGAAATAAAAAGATTAGGCATGAAGCACTTAGAAGCTAAATCTAGGCCAAAAAAAAAAAAAATCCCACAACAGAGTGGAATGAACAGGCAGGTGAAGAGGAAAAAAGACCAAAGCTGCAGTTGTAAAGTCACTCAATTTTGATACATGCACACCTTGGTGGAAACATTATGTTTAAATATGCAGAGAAGTGAGTGCAAACAGGGCAGATGGGAGAAGAAAGGAGCAATCTTCAATTCATGTAATGCAGACAAAATGGATTTTCAGGACTAGCTTGAATGAGGAGAAGAAAAGCCCCCCAAAAATGGGCTATTCTGCCTGTGGAGCACGAGGGGCCGAGGTGGGAAAAGGAAAGAAATGAGGACAGCGTTGAGATTGTGGGAGATGGGGCAGGAGGGCAGGAGAGAGTCTTAGGATGTATGACTTTGCAAAGCAAGTTTTCAAGACTTGAAATGCCAAGCAAAAGAAAATTCATAGAAACCAACAATTACTGTAATTTCTGCACCTCATAAAGACTGCAATGATGTTTGCATACATTCATCAGTGATCAGCATTTTAAAGCAAGCAAGAGCCTGCAAGTACGAACACTGGTTATTCTTCCCTTTTGGGAGCTGACAGTAACAATATGGAAACTAGGGATGGAAAATATCTCCTGTATCATATATTCAGTCAATAACCACTGCCCTTAAACTGTGTTCTTCACGTCCTGCATGCAATTACAGCATTAAAACATATCAGAGAATATCATTACCCTCAGGAGACTATTCCAATGGGAATGTAAATCCTGATCATCATTTTTTGATTTCTTTGTTGATTTTTAATTAACCTGGGTCAGTTCTGGGGACGACGGCAGTAACGTTCATTCCCTGCCTCCAGAAAAACTCAAAGTGCTTTGAGGGAATTCACACTGGTTTAGGTGTCTCCGTTACAGATGTTACTGCTGTGCTAGTCAACCTCAGCTCCTTCAGCAACACACTGCACCGCGTGGCGCAATCCAGCGCGGGGAACGCGGACGACTGTGAGCTGCGTTCCTACAGGACAAGAGTGTCAAGAACATAAAAAGTATGCACTTAAGAAGCTAAAATATGCAAACATCTAAGACGTGAAATGGCTCAGTAAAGACAATAAAATGCAAAAGGAAGAAATAAAAGTGAATTTACAATATAATGATACTTGGCACTCCTGCGGTACCTCTGCAAATCACAGCCTTTAATAAACATATGGATCAAGGCTGTGATATAAGGAGAGCATTGGCTTTTTTTCTTTTTTTTTTTCTTTTCTTTTTTTTTTTTTTTACAGCCAGAAGAACTGAGACACAAACCAAGTAATTTGCCCAAGGTGAAAAACAGAGATGGGAAGTCCTGGCACCTTGATCAGTCCTTTACTCTCTTTTGGACACTGACTCCAGAGTGCAGAACTCTCTAAACAGGGCATGCAGCCAGGTAGGAAATCTAGGTTTATTTATTTAAGAGGGTAAAAAGTAAGCTCTGCTAACTAAAGATATCCAAATTATAAAAAACAATTATTTGTCTTTTAAAACATAAAACGTAAAACAACAAAGGCATTGACTGAATCTCTGAGTACAAAACACTATAAACAAATCAGCTCGCTTGTGCGCTGGCTTCTATACAGATTTAGCAGCTTCATTTTAATGGCTATTTTTGAAAGAAAAAACACCTTTGGGTGCAGCTCTGCCTGCATAACTGAAGTGCTTGGATTCCTCTCTGTTCCTACTCTATATGTAAAACACAGATGTTAAAACATCAGTAAAATGCTGAGATAATTAGTGAAGGAAAAGGTAAGATAAGTGCAGAACTGCAGATTTCCTAAAAACCTTTTTACTCTCTCTTCCTTTTCACTCTGACGCTTGCTCAGCCCTGTCCTCCCTATTTTTCTTTTTTTTAGTGTTTCCTTCTTATTTCTCTTCGCCTTCCTCCTGCGGTTCGTCACTTGTGACTCGGACAGGACAAACGGGGATCTCTGTGCGTCACCCGGTGTCACCGCAGAGGAGAACGTCGCTCTTCACGTCTCGTCTAAGAAACCGTTCCACGAACGACTGCAGCCACCCTTGGACTGTGCAACGATACACAGTAATTACACGGCTTTTCAAAGGAAGGATAAATCCATTAATACCCATTAAGTAATTTTTCAAAAACAATGTCTGAGACGCTCCTTGTAGCTCCTCACTGGCTGACATAATGAAGGACAGAATTTCTTGTTCTCCAAATGGAACTTTATAGGGTATTAAATAAGCACCCTCAGCACTTATCTAAATCTTTAATTAGTTCTATAATATACTGATGATATCAAGGCTAATTAAATTTATACAGATAAAGAGCAATGAAATTCTAACCAAGTGAGCTGGAAAGTACATATTAAATAGTAAATTTAATGGTTCAAGCAGATAAGTGCAATTTTATATAAAAAAAATTAAATTCAATTTACATGTTGTATTAAAATTGATTTTGAGTGTGCAAATGATTGGAAAAAATCTTTTCAATATATCAGGAGAGGTGCTAATCCATCCTGTTTAAATATCAGTTATTAATGCCAGCATTTGCAAATAAGCCACACACATTTGCATTTTTACTGCATATAGTAAAAAGAAGAAAATATCTAAACCATATGCGAGTTTATAAAGAATATTAAACAATTTTTCCCCTTGCCTCATGCATAAACGAGAGGAGATGTGGAAATGAATGTAGCCGTAAAGAAGAGAGAGTCAGCAGTTCGATGGAAAACACTGCAAAGACTGCTCCAGTCAGCAAAAATAATACAATTTTAGCTACCCTTTGGGAACAACAATTACTGTGGCAAAAACCCAACCTTATTTAGGACCAAGTGGTTTGAAACTGTACGCAGAAGCCCGACGCTGTAAGCGACGAGATGCGCAGCGGTGCACGTTCCCTGGTTTTTAATAAAGCCAGACAGGACTGTGTGCTAGTTACTGATGGGTGAAGGACACATCCTATCCGATCTGCTTGCTAATGGGCAGCCGAAGCACAACAGGCAGCAAAAATAGGAAATGGTTAGGTCCATCAAGTCAGTGTCTACCTGTAGTAGAAGGTGGCCAGGCTTGACTCTTCAAAGGAGGTTTGAACTGCTAGTAGGACTCAGGCAAACTGCCAAAAATTTGTGAAACCCCCAGTTTACAGTTTGATTCCAGCTGTCCTGGATTCATTTGGTTTGAATACTGCAGTGGTTTCAAAAATTAGGAAAAAGAGCTTTTGTGGCCCTGTTGACACTAAAAATGGTGTGTTGTCATCTCTTTGTTGAAAAAGTTGCTCTTTCTCCTGCAGCCTTTTCTTGGATTCACCTACCTCATGGCAGTATCATTTCTTCTCCTGGTATCACAGTCTAGTGTCATTACCTCATGCCAGCCAAGAAATCTCTGAGACTGAAGAAGTGTCCTCCACATCCCCACTTGCTGTACACTGCACATAGGTCTAGCAAAACCAGTAAAACAAAGCCAGGTAACAACCTCAAGCACTATCCACTGGCTCATTGACAAGGAGGCATCATCACCAAGATTCAAGAGGATTGACTGCAATGATCTCCACCTGTGGATGTACAACAGGTGGAGTGAAGTAAAGGTGCACCTAAAACAGCCACGATGCAAGAAGGATGAATGAAAAGAGTCGATTAAATCCTTCCTCTCCGAGGCCACGCAGAAGTTGCATGTCTGATCTAGTCTACTCTAATCATCCAGAGTCTCTCTGTATTCAACGAAGAGCAACAGGCAACCTCAGAAGACAATTCTTTCTGCACTAAAATAGATGGCTAATATAAGTTGGATGAATTGTCCTATAGAGGTTGGTTACCATAAAGAAGGCCACGAACTGGCATGAATTAAATGCCAAACTTTTAGATGGCTAGAAGTAGGGGCCTTGAATGTGGACCGAAGAGTCTCCTGGATGAAGAAGTTAAGGGCTTTGCTCAGCTTTAACTAACCAGAATATTTAGGTGCAACATGTTGGAAATTTTGCATTTCCTCACAGGAAGAGATGGTGACTGGGAAGATTCAGGAAAGAGAAGCTGGCTATGCATATCCCAACAATTCGCAGTCAGATTTCCAGCTAACACAGAACACCCAGAAAGCAATGCCTTGTCCCAGTAATAGCAGAGGAACACAGGACTGGAGCGAGCCGTCTCAGCTCTCACAAACTAGTCTCCTCGGCAAAATGTCAGTATAACACTGTCAGTAACTTTATCAAGCTCCCTCCTAAGACTAGTTCAACTTCTGGCTCTCATGACTCCTCATGGAAAGTTATTTCAGAACTACAGTCTACCAGACCTTTCCAGCCTTAACGCTCTTCGCCAAGCACTCTCTGTTGGCCACTGGCCAAATGAACATTTCGTCACACCTAGTATGCCAGTTCACGATACTTCTGGTGCTTAGAAGCTTTCAGATTTGCAAGCTGGATGTGTTTATGCAAGCTGATACTCATCTGCTCTTGTAGCTGTAATTCTAGTTTAAAGTGTTATCCTCCCTCTCTAATGAACCTACAGTAACTGATGTATTTACAGAGAAGCCATAGCCTCCCTGAGATATTGTTTTACTAGGCTAAGCAAGAAGGTCACTTTTAATAGCTCCTTTTGAACTATCCTGTTCCTGAAAGGAAGAACATTCACCCAAGCCAGAGCAAACACCAAGGCTGCTGTGTGCAGTAGAGCCGTGGCCTCTTCTGGCTATTCTTGGTGAAATTTTACCTCCAACCATCTCAACTTTTTGAACCAACAGATCTTCACTAGATCTCCCGCACAAACTCTTAGCACTTGTATGCATTATCAGGGCAACCTCAGTGACATACAAGTTTGGTTCAATGGACCAGCTTCAGGCCACTTACCATGGCCTCTCAGATAGCAGGACAAGACCCGCAGGCCTAGATGTGGTTTCTACCTTATCCTCCACAGCATGAAAAAAGCAAGGCTTGATATCTTGCTGATGAAGTATCTCGGAGCTGCAATCCTTTGCTCACTGCTTCTTAGAAGCAAGGTCAGTCCACATAGAGTGAAGGGAGAACCCCAGCAGTTTTTCTAAACTGACAGAATAGTTCATGGGCATCAAAACCAGGGAAGTCCCTCTGAATTACTATTTTCATCTCTTTCCAAGAAAACATTCTCTAACTCCACAAAACTTCCACATTATCTGCAAAGAACTATTATGTGAGAACTGAACCTGTAGTTTTTTGTACTATTTATTAACCTCCTTTCTCAATTCTCATTGATATGTCTCAAGACACTTCAGAAAACGTAAAGCATTAACCTTTATGCCTGCTTTATGGTTAAGAAAATGAAAGCCTGTCAAGATTGTGGAGTCAGGCTGAAGTCCTCTGTGTGCACAAAGGATGGATACAACCTAGTAAAAGCCATCCCTGTGCTGTCACTCACTGTACCATGTTAGTAACCTCCCAGGACCAGCTTCCCCACTGGTTTCAACCTTTGAACTCCCTCCAGAGACAAAAAACAGAGAGAGAGAGAATAGATTTCACAGAAAGCACGGAACAGTTAACAGATGGCAAAAATTTACAACCGCTTACCAAGTTGCATTGCGCTCATGAAAACAATCTAGAGTCTGAAGGCACTGTAACTTAATAAAGATATATTTTACATATCGCTTCTTCTTCATAATACAACGCTGGTCTTCATGAAAGCAGGGAACTTGCTACTATTTGCACTTCCTTTCCTCTTCTCTTTACTTTTGCACATATGACAACGTGGAATATGCATCTGATATGTGACTTAAATACGCACTTAAGGGACAGACTTTAGCTTTAGATGTTAGATGTTAAAGCATTTATGTGACATAAGATGTCACTTGAGTTTTACATCCTTTCTGTATTATTTGATCTCAAATCTGGAATGAAAATTTTAAAATTCAAGACAAGCTTTACAGCCTTCAGTAACATCTGAGTAAGAGATTAGACACTGCAGATCATTTCCTGACAAGGACACACATCCATATATGTTGACATCATATGTATATACTGAAACACAGTGGTCTGGGTGTAGTTATTTTACTGCCTTCTTAAAAAACAAGAATTGAAGTTTTCAGTTCACCTGCACGTGTGGATTTCTCTTGGCTACGAAGCCCAGGTTCATTACGGGACACATTTAATTGCTACATCAGAGTTTGTGTGTTGATATTCTACATCTGATGTGCGAAAGTTCAGGGACGCCAATCAGGCGCAGTGCAGATGCCACTCTGCAAAATGTTCTCAGACAGTCTCCATCTGTTAGATATGGTAATACTCGTGCTCAATCAATAATTCACCTCCTTAACTCCATGTTTCCTGCATTGGAGTCAGAATTTTTAATGTCAGCCTCACCAGAGGATCTACCTTGGATAGACAGGAATTGCCTGATCTGCATTCCCCACTAAGGTTGGTGTATTTTTGTGCCCTGGAGCCAGTCACATTCCATACCTGAAGAATCATCTCACATTTTACTCAGTTCTTTTCCAATTTAGCTACAAAAATCACAGTTCCTCTTCGGGGTGTTGCCTTCTTATCAGGGGAAGGAAGTCAGAGAACAATTTATGATGATCACACCTTAGTATCCAAAATCCAACTCAGCTCGAATAACCTTTTCTGGGAAAGCTCATGGTAGGGCTGGTAAAAAACATTGGGGCGGCTGAATATGAAAAATGGGACTGTTTCAAGAGGGAGAAAAGGGCGGAGGACTGCTCTTCTGCTGGTTAGAAGCTGCTGAAAACTCATTAAGAGCAACTTGTCCCCATGCAAAGCTACAGAGCCAGCAAGAACTTGATGAGAGCCCAGAGCCAGAAGATAGGCTGATCAGCAGTCTCCTCTCTGTAAGGCAGTGGCTCCCTTGGGTGTTGATCAGTGTTGCCTTACTCTAGAGAAAGGTAGCATGGAAATCCATAGAAAATCCCCCAGGGGTGAGAATAGTTGCCTAGCAGAAGGACAAATTATTGCTGTAATCATCAGTCCCTCAGCATCAATGAGAAAGGAAGATTCACAGCTGCCCCTGGTGAGCCTCAGCCTCAGCTCTCAGCATTTGAAATGCAGAATGATAACCGCTGAACTTTTTTTTGGCCAGCTTGGATTCTGTTGGTGACACAGTGGAAGAAATCATGACAATGTGATACTATGTTTACAAGTGTTAGAGACCGTATCTACTAAGAAGAAAACATGGGCTTAGAATGACCGGCACATCCACAGGTACTACTGACTTTAACTAGGTGGAACAACAGTGCTTGATGGATGCATGGCTTTGTACAGCTGGTAGAAAACCCTCTTTCTTCCATAGGACAATAGGGACACATGGCTTTGGAAGAGGACTCACAACTAGCCTTGGTTTGGCCACAAAATTCCAAAACAGTCCAAAAGATCAGTAGAGTGAATGAATTAAGGGACTCTCTGGCTACAGAGTGATTAACTGTAGAGGGAAATGGAGGCACATATCTCTATTTGCCCAAATACCGGTATGTTTTGAAGACATTCCGGATGGGCTTGGGTCTCCTGTGGTCCCTGCGTCATACCTGCCAGCCCTGTCCAAATATCTTGACTATCCCAGGGTCTCTCAAATAGCACTACGTCTTGGAAAGTGAATCACATACTCAGCACACCCACAGTAAATCTGGGAATAGAACCTGCTCAGGACAGAGCCAACAGATAGATACTCAAGCCAGGATTAAGTAGCAGAAGCAGTTCAGCCATGTTAGCATGACAATCTGCTTTTTGGAAATGGACTAGTGCTGGCTGAAGGCCACACCAGGACGACAATAAGGGCAGCAAAGCCAACCAAAGGTCCTCAAGCTGCACGCAAGCCTGAAGCAGTTGAGCGTGGCTCCCATGCCTGGAGCACGTCACATGATGAGCAGATGTGCTGGCACATGTGTTGAGTGTATGTTATAATGTGCTCACACAGGGCTGCTGGCTCAGGGGATCCTGTAAGCATGCTCCTCCCTGTCATGGAAGGCCAGTGAACAGAGAACTGTCATGCAATGCAAGAATGACTGGACTGGGCCATGCCAAGGTCCATGTCTTGGTATTCCACCTCTGACTGTGACCAACAGCAGCTGTCTAGAGAGGAGTGGGACAGTGATGTTTCTCGAGATCACCTGACCACCTTTAGGGTCTTGCTGAGCCAGTGGGATGCCTCAGGGATATCCCGAGAAGTGCTCTTATCTCCACAGGGATGTGTTACATGTCTTGGGGCTCTTGTTCATGGAAAGATTTCCATATATGACATGTCTGGCCAGGGACATGGCCAGATCTGCTGTACAGTTTCTGTGCTGGACCGGCACTGGATCCTACTCACCATCCTCTGCCCTAACCCTATCACTGTCATGGCTTGACCCTGTTGGTCCTCTCAGTTCTGCTATTTTTGGCCTTGGCTTGTTTTTCTTCTTCCTTCCTATATTCTAGTAGGAATTGGCTCTGAGCCATTTCTACCTCCCAGCTTGCTCCTCTCTCCTCACTCCTGTCCTCAACAGTGAGACTTTAAAGCCTCCCTTTCCAGAACTGGTCACTTCCCTGCATGTCCCCTTGGGGTGCTAACACTGATATTTCCCCCCCATCAGCTGTCCCTGACTGCTTTTACCTTTCTAGTGAAACACTTCTGCCCTGATGCCACTGCATCAGCAGGTTAAAATGCTAAGCACCTTGGCTTAATCTATTTAAGAGAGAGAGAGATCTGTGAAAGATATGACTTCAGTGGCATAGAAAAGTGATGAGTGGTGACTCTTGAAAACACATCGCACGGCACCAGTATCTGTTACTTCCTAGCAAGATTACTGGGTATGAAGCACTGCAGTTTCTAATGAGATCTGACTGACAGGCTAAACCAATCTGCTACTTAAGGACTTGCGCACATCTCTCCTATCTGTGGGGCTTGTGCCAGAAAGAAGCAGCCTACTGTGAAAGAGGCAGGACATTTTTTCTAATTGCTTCCATTTGCAGGCTGGAGCTAGGCAATAGAGATACATTTCCAGCTGACAATCCAGTATTTACCTTTATTTCAGCTGCAGACAAATGCCTGGGATGGTTGTTCTACACACATTGACGGTTTCCCCCCTTCCTGGCACTTTTTCTTTTGTCTCATGCCAACTTTCCTTTCTAAAATACCTGTCCTTCCTCTAACAGCTCTGTTTGCTCTACATTTAAGTGGAAGCTCCCAACAGGCTACCACACCTTCAGCGTACGAATTCAGACAGCCCAGGTGGATGCCAGTTTTAAGGATAGGGGCAGAAAGCAATTTCTAAAAGGTGTTTCTGGCTGTCAGGATCAAACAGGAGCTCCAAGCGGGTTATGGGAGAGCTCAAACACGGAGTCTGCATTCACATATGCTCACAGAGGTATCTATTCCTGTGGGATGACTCTGGAAGCTCGTTTAGGACCACCCTAAACTCTGGGACTGGATTCTGGCCTCACTTGTAACAGTGGCAACCAGGACAGCCCGAGACCAGACAACAGAGACACCCTTCTGGGAGACCGGCACCTCAAACCAAAACCGTCCCCACGGTATTATGTGACCCTTCAGGAACGATAAGATGCAATTGAAGATCTGCTTCCTTCTCACCCCAGGATACCCAGCCTTCTTCCTCCTAATCAGATGCTTCATTCAAGTTAAAACTTCCAGCTTGTCTCTCACCCCTTGATGTCTGTTTACATTCCTATCTGCTTGGTAACCTAGAGTTTAAATGATCTTCCTCTTGCCATTCTTTTCACCTCTCCTTGGCGAACCTTCCCCATAACACCGGCCAGCTCTCACCACTCACAGGTGAGCCTGGAGACCCTTGCTCAAAGTGAGCAGCAGGTCCACTGAACCTGCTGCCTCTGTAGCTGGCTTGATTTGCAGCTGCTGCTGCAAAGGGAATGATAACCTTAAATTAAAAGCGAAAACAGTGTTCCTTCTTCCCATTCCTCATTTCTCCCCAGACAGCAATCGTTTGCGAAATGGTAATAATAATAGAAAATAATAAAAGACTGAATTGTAATATAAATTCATACAGAGTTCCACCTCGAGATGTTATTGTCACATCCACAGTTATAAAAACCGCCACAAACCTCTGCTACCAACTCTCATGGTCTTTGCTGGATTTCTGGAGGAGGTTTTACATGCCCATCCTCCTTTTTTGCCAGTCTGCTTTTGTTCCGCAGGAGAACCGAGCAGCTCCACGCTGCAATGGCTGCACACGCGGAAGCAACAGTTGCGGCGACTGAACGACAGCCCTTCCCGCAGACGTGCAGGTCGAGCTACAGGATGTCATCGGGCGATTCTGGTGACACCTGCCACCGCGCTGCGAGAACGGAGAAATGCTATGTTTCCTCTAACAGGTCGCCATCACCACCACCGCACGTTGCTGCC
This sequence comes from Rhea pennata, assembly GCF_028389875.1. Classification (NCBI taxonomy): domain Eukaryota; kingdom Metazoa; phylum Chordata; class Aves; order Rheiformes; family Rheidae; genus Rhea; species Rhea pennata. The sequence goes on from NC_084663.1 coordinate 2,470,854, forward strand.
TTGGTGCGTCCGGACGGCTCAGGTCTGCCTGCTCAGCGGATCGTCCTTCCTCTCGAGGGCTGGCCACCAACGCCTGTGTGGAGGAGGGTGTGGAAGGCGCCGCTGTGGTCGCGGTCACAGCCTAACACCTGGAACATCGACACAATTTCCACAGCCGCCAGCTTCACACGTTTCAACAGCGCAGGCGGGTAGTAAGTGCTGAGGGCAGCTCTATTTACAACCGTTGACATCGAGCCTTTGAGAAACACAGTCGGCACCTCTTCCTGCCGCGCTGGTCACTTAGAGAAACGGCGCAGAGCACGGGAGCGACGAAGCGTCACTGCAGAGACGGTGCGTTGCAGGGCTCAGGAAACCTCGCGCACGCTCCCGGCAGCTGTCGTGCTGGACTCCGTCCTCAAAGGAGAGAGACTCCCCGCTGAGCCAACGTCTGAACATCTAAACACTTTGTTTTCATTTCAAAGCGTCCCTTGGAGCGCAGACAACAGCGAGTCGCTCGCCCTTTTGGCTGGCAGTGAACGCGATGCTGTTCTGGAAGTCCTGGAAGAGGGCGATCAAAGGGAGGATGTGTCACATCCCGGTGATGATGGTGCCTTCTTCCTTCCTGGCTTGTTTTTCCCTCCCAGCTCACCTAGTTCTGACCTGAAGAGCTCTGCAAGTATTTAATGGGGCTGCACAGAATTTCCTCCCAAAGCTTCAAAATCCTTCAGCTCGCTCTAGAGGTTCGGCTTGACGATCTGCCTGTCTCACTTGATTTAACACTGCTGCACACAGCAAGCCATGCAAAGCTGATGGGACCAAGTCACTCCACCTTCTCTAGACTTTCTTCAGGGCTAGTTCTTAGGCAAGACAATCTCCTTTCCTTCATGCACAGGAGATCATTTCACTCTGCCATCAGCTGGAATCAGTGTCGTCAGTGGACTCGAGATAGAGACCTGCTTCAGCATCAGCTGGCTCTTGCTATGCTAAAAATGGGTTTAGATCTGACTATTTAGCCACCCAAAAGCTATGGAAGTTCAGAGGCCCAAGTCAGAGGTAAGAGGAGAAGGTCCTTGGACTCAAGTGAGCAATAAAATGCTCCTGTGGCAGATTTAAAGCAAGCAAACTGAAAAAGCTGCTGTCTATGCAAACAAAAGCCTGTCTAGCCCCTTTGCAGCTCAACCCAGCAGTGTATCATCACAGACGTTTTCTGCTTTACGTGGACCTGGAAATGAGATTTCAGATTGGAATTTGTACACAGGCATCAGTGCAGATTTATTTAGCCTAGATTGCAGCCCTGGCTGTAAACTGCTCCATATATAACACATCTGCTGCCCAGCCCCAATGGTCAAGCACACCAGAATGAGAGAAAAAGGTGTGGAATGTGCGAGAAAACCTGCCAGAAAGACAGGCTGCAGAAATGGGCAGACTGGTAACAAGGTGACCTTCAGTCTCACACCAGCATCATGGTATGAGGTTTAACCAAGGCAAATACTACCCCAGGCAGGACCTGAACACATATCAGTGTTCAGTTCACCCTTCAGTAGAAGGCTTGAAGCAACTTCAGATTTCTAGAGGGCAAGAAAGACTGCATTAAACTTGGCAGCTGCTGGATCCCTGGTGTGACTTGTCATTTTGGTCTCCTGATCCAGACTGAGACCTGATTCTCAGACTGTGCAGACTGAGGAGCTGGTGGAAAGGTGCCGAGACCACTTTCAAGCTAATGTAGTTCAAGGTGGAGTTGCAGGGAGAGACAGAAGCCCCTATGTGGTGGGAGGGACAGCCATGGCTGGACACCTGGCAGAACTCCTAGGCCCACCCATACGATGTCCTCAGCCAGTTTGTGAGGGAGCCCTCAGTAAGCTGTTAATGTGTTAGTGACATGGTGTATCACTGCTGGCAACATACAACTTGGATTTTGTTTGCAGTTTTGCTACAAATACCCACTAAAAATCCTGCCTGGCCAGAAAAATCAAATACTGACCACCCTGTGCTTTGCACCACCAACAAGACACTACTGAATACTGGGATTTACACCAACAGGACATGCTTACAAAACCTGGGTCTGCAAGGAGGATCAACATCCACTCTAAATAGTTCCAAGCCTAGCTCAACAAAACGATCCTATTCCAGCTGGACAGCCAGAAGTTTCCAAACTTAGACCTTGAATTAAAGCAACTGTAGTTCTACAATTAACTGATCATGGGCTAAATATCATCACTGAGGCCAGAGTCACTAAAGGTAGAGATTAGAAGAAAAACTTCTAAAAAGAAAAAATCCTTTCCCTTTAATTAACATTAGCAATGCAGCATGACAGAAAGAGATAAACACACATGCACATACACAAATAACTAGCTTGGGAACATAAAGTAATTACTTTGATTTTTTTTTTCACCAACATTCAAAACTTATTAGTCTCGAGAAAGCACATATCAGCAAAAGACTGTCACCTCAGGGATAAATGAGGAATTTGTTCGTAATTCACTTCTAGAAGAACATATCCTGATGTTTTCAATGCAGCATAGGAACGTCCTCTGGCCAAGTCTAACAGCCAAAAACATTCCTTAAAATTGTTTATTCATAGCTTCCTGAACTTGTATCCCTGGAAATGTGAACATATATAGGCTTTTGCTGGCTGAGAAGTTCATCTGCACTGGTCGTTCTACCCACACACTGAGAGCCAAGCAACAAAAGTCAATGAAGCCCTCCGTTTTTCAGTCCATTTCCAGTTTAGGAAAATTAAATTAATCTCTTCGCTCAGAACAACTCAGACTTCCACATTCAGGCAATGAAAATCATTACAGAGGCCACTAAAACCTATACTTTTAAAGGTTACTGTGCAAAGATTAAAAGCGCCTCCAGGAAAAACTGAAATGGTTGATCAAAATAAAACCTTTGAGTCAACAGTGGAAAGCCTGAGAAGGACTGCCGTGTACCGGGACCAGACTGATATTTTAAGATGCTTCGCTTGCTATATGGAGCGATACAGGTGAAGAGTGGATGTTATGTGATTTCATGCACTGCAACCTCTCCTGCCATTAGGAACGCAGGACCTGCTGAATGAATTCAGTCCCCTAATCCAGTTATCTCAGGGCTTCTACTGTGTGTAAAATCCTATTTAGGCATTTATGGATTGGGCTGTCCACATGCAAAGTAACTTCCTGATCCCAGACACCTAACAAGGGGCTTGTCTTGTCTAACCACAGACACCTGCCATGGATAATACCACCTGAGCAGATCACCTCTGCTCTGTCAAGCCCAATGAAATAGGAACAGGCACTCTTAGGAGGCCACTTATCTCACTCCGGAAAAAGCATTTAAACCAATTCAGAAAAGCTCACTCTGCACATGCTCATTTCTCACCACTTGGTGTAAAGGGAATCAGGCAACCAGCTCAGATGGAGACATGACTGTGGTGGATCTCCAGTTACAGCGCGAGTAACCCTACTGACTACAGCGGGCCAACGCGTGTATCTGAATGTTAAGCTCATGCTTAAATGTTTTGTTGGACTTGACTGCATGTTCTTCGGGCTGTCATAGACCCTGTATCTCTGAAATGCCTGGTGTGTGTTTTAATTACAAAGCCAGCAAAATCCTCTCCTTGAGGAATTTATAATCCATGCAGTCACCAAAGAAGAGGAATGACGTGCTGTCATTACCCGGTGGTTAAGCCACTTTCATTCCATCTTCATGCTTTCAAGTGCTCTCATTACACAAAAATTACTTAAGGACAAACACGAGAAATGTCATCCCCCAAGAGTCAAGTTCTTTGCTTCAGAACAGCTGGTAAATCACCATTAGGGCATTTTGGAGTTTCGCCGAACACGGAGAAATCAGCAGCCGGCGAGGCATTTCCCAGACTAAAACAATAAATAAAAAACGTGCTACTCAGCAAACTTAAGAACAAAAGTTGTCCATCCTCAGACTGGAGTGAGGCCAGTTGGCCCAAGAGTGGTGAAAGAAGAGTAATGCCTTCTGCACAAGGACATGCTCGTTCCTCCTGTCTCCCCTCTGCTCCTGCCTTGAGCAATTCGCTTATTCACCCATCATGTCTTAGCCTAGCTTACGGTAAAGTATCATTTCAGAGCTCATTTCTTTGTTTGTTCCCTCTCCTTCAGTTGTGCCAGCACAGCTGTTTGCAAGGCCTGCTGTGAACCAGACCAGGGAGCTGATCCTGCCAAAAAAGACAAAAAGCTGATGCAAAAAGCCAAATATATCTCTTCCCCCTGAGCTGGATCATTTCCCTGCTCTAATTCACTGAGTTGCATCACGGCCCACTGTGCTGACACAACCAGAAGAATAAGAAAAGGAAGGTGGTATCTCCTGGAGTTGTTGGTAGCACAGGGTATATGCGAGCGCAATCACAAATTTGGACCAGATGTTTGGAGGTGGATGCTGCTTTTCTCCTATCTGGCAGTGCTCTGTAAAGAGCCGCAGATCTTTTGTTGGTACTGGCTGTGCATTTTGCACAGCAAACAAAATACACTGCATTTCTGAGGTAGTTTTCCAAATGAGGCAGATAAACCACCAAATGCTGTTCTGGGCTGAATATTTCAGCTGTTTGCCTGCAGCGCTTACTACCAGCCATGGGACCTGCACAAACCAGGGGTATTTTGATGCATTCACATTTAATGTCTGGTAGGATCCTCCACAAGGATGGAAGAAACAAAGTAGTGCCAGCAGCTGATTTAACTGACCTGCTTTGGGCTTACTGACCTTGCAGAAGGGAATAGGGAATAGGATCAAAGTGACAAAGGACCGGCCAAAACACAACCCAATTATCCCAGGAATAAATGTACCATCTGCAGTCAGCAACAGCAAATTAAAAGGCGCTCTTAGCCCTCAAACTTCAGGAGGGGTGAGGTGACTGGTGTAGTGCAAGAAGATACATGTGATGTGCAGTTACCTGGGTGCACGCTGGTCTGTACTCTTTTCTCTTGGGTGCTCAGCTCTGCTGATGGTCACATCCAGCGGTTAAAACTAAGGGCAGAAGAACCAAATCAAGAGAGGTGCAGAAGAGAAGAAGCTGAGAGCCAAAGAAGGACAAGATCAGGGAGCTGATGTATGTGGACAGCGGGAGGCTGGAAGGCCACAGCTTGCAGGGAGGTGTTTTGGGTCACCAGACGTCTTGCTGCAGGTGGAGCTGAATGTAAACCTTTCCATGTGAGACTCACCTCCCTGAGCAGTCAGTACGATGAAGGCAGGAGCAGCTCCCCTGTGTGTGGATGGTTGTGGCTCACAGTGTTCACTGATCCTGGAGAAAGCCACAAAGAGCATAAGGAACCCATCTCCAAATGCACTGGGAGATATCAGGCTCTGCAAAGAAACTTGGTTTTGTGCCAGAGAGGAAATACCTGTAGGGGATGTCTGTGGCTTATCAAGAAGAATGCATTTCTGGGAGGAAAGATTCCAGAATCTTGTGCAGGACTGGAGAAGCTGAAAGCTTGGGAAAGGAGGACTTGATCAAGAAGTCCTGTGAAGACTTGAGCAGGGAGAAGGGAGAACTTGAGCAGGCACCTCACAGCAAATGTACTGCACTATACAGAGAACTCAGAAACCCCAAGTAGAACTTTCTCTACAAAACGTTGTGAAGGCACCTATGTTGGTGCCCTACTAAAACCACTTCTAGCAGCTGCAGCTTTCAACCGGGAATTAGACTACATGGATGGATGACTTGTTCCAGCATAGTCTTAACACACACATAACAAGGCAGCTGTTTGGGCAGTATGGGAGTTTCACTTTGCAGCATCTGTATGGCTGAATGTATGGGAACACAATCTTTTATTACCCAGTTCACAAGGGGAGAGTGAAGGAAGGAGAGCCAGGAAGCTGAGAGGTGTTTTTAATCCTCTATGGTTGGGATTTTTGGTTAATGCAGTGAAACCACTAATTACAGCTAATTAAACTGCACTGAGATCAAAGCTCAGTGAAAACTACAGGGGAGAAAAAACAAGAGAGAAAAGAAAGGAAAAGAAAATATGGATTTTGTTGTAACCAAGTCCTTAATTGAAAACTAAAGCAGCTTTGTTAATTAAAAGCAGTAAAAAAAAAAAAAAAAAAAAAAGGAGGGCATGCTTCACAGATACACAACATGGGTCCAGCATCATGATGGAGCTAACATAACATGCCTCTCCCATGCCGCCAAGGGGAAGCTTTTCCTCCACAGCCTATGCTGTTTCTGTTTTCTAGAAAGATCTTCCTAGAATAGATGCTGCAAAGTGTTGATCATTTTACCTTCCACAGCACTAAGCACCTGCAGATATACAGTGAGGACAGAAGAATTCTCCAGACTAACGTATTTACAGGTTTTATGAGCAAGTAAGAGCTCTTCCCTCCATCGCTGTACCAAGAGGAGGTGGATCAGAGACAGAGACCAGTATGTCTATACCAGGATCCTAGAAACCCACCTTGGCAGCTGGCTGCAGAAGGAAAGGGTTCCATTGTAGGACTGTCAAGTCCTGATAAGTCATTATAGGATGCATACGTGTGCAGTTACCCAGTACTGGGGTCTGTGCACACACAAGAGCCATCTGCTTTCACTGCCATGAAGACAAAAAAATTTATGTGTTGAAATGTCACCCTGATTTTGATGTCCTAGCAACAGCAACTGGACATTTGGGAGACTGTCATGGCTCTATAGTGACGGAAGTGGCTCTGTGGTAGGTGGGACCCCAAAATCCTTATACCTGACCAGTGGAAGAGGTCATGACTTAGGTCTACAGGGATTCAGTACCTCAGGCAACAGCTGCTCCTACCTACAGCTAGTCTTCAGCTATCATAGTCTTTGCCTTGTGCCCATTCCCTTGATGTCTGATTCCACATATTATCCTGTATTCAGTGACTGATATGTCATGGGGAATGAGCCACTGTCCTGGCTTGTTCCAGTTTTCCATCTCTTCCTGCTGCAGCTGAGCCCAGCCCGTGCATTACAGCATTTATCGAGCAGCTTCCGAGGAACATCAGCCACCACAAGCAGGCTGCTCCTAGCACAGGCGCAGAAAGAAGTGGCCTTCCAGCAATGCTCCAGTTCTTAAGTTTTTTCAGTCTCTTAAGTGCTGTGCAGGATTCAGCACATTACACTGCCTGGTATTCAAGTTGTCTACTCAAGTAATGTGGATTTTACTCAGTCTGAACTGGACGAAGGAGATCCAGGTCAGAGTCCACAGGAGCTGGGGATCAGCAGGAGAATGCACACAAGTAAAGCATCAATAAGAGCTCCCTAAGGCGGCCTCTCTCGACTAGCTTCTCCCTCCGGCAGCCGGGGCACCCAGGCAGCAAATGCAGTCAGCTGTTTATGTATCTACCAACAATAAAATCAGAAAGAGAAATAGTATTTGAACCGTTTTAAAAGCAAGAAGAAGGACCTCTTTATGAGCAATGCAATGTCTGAGGGATCTCTAACACATGCCGGCTTCCCCTTCCCTCTACAGTACCCCAGTAGATGGCAGCATGTTATTGCTTATTCCCACCGCCGGGAACAGCCTTGCGCGTCAGGCAAAGCACAGAAATCTCTCCTGCCCTTGTACAATTTAACAAAAAAATCCCCTGCCTTAGAGTCCTAGCAGGGAAGTAGCCCTGAATACCTAACTCAGCACCCTTAGCAGAGCACTCCACAATAAGCCCCTTCCAAAATCCTGCTATTGTGGTTTGGAGATCATTCCCACTGTAGTTAACCGGCATTTTCCAACTATCTCAAGGGAAGAAGAGTCAGTCCCAGCTGGGGTGACCCTGATACCTCCATGGATTTTTGTACTGAAAGCAACAGGCTTGTCTGCACCATGCAATTGTAGCACAAGGCCACCTCTGCCTCCTGTCACTGACCGAGATAGTCCTAAAACTGGAGTGTCTACATCCACTCCTCTGCTGTGATAAGCTTAAACTCACTGGCAAAATAGAGGGTGTATCAGTGTCCGGAACAGAGTTGGGACAGGCACATTGTCTCCAAAACCCACGTTATTCTCTTCCCATCGTACCTTGTGGCCCTGCGCAGATGTCTCAGCACCCAAATCTCTGAATCTGACTCAACTACATGATGCAGGAGTTTGACGCTTGAAGGAAAGTTCATGCTCCTGGCTCATGCTCCAGTGGTATCCGCCCATGTCTTTTCCCTCTCACCCTCCCCGCCTAAACGCAGCCCAGGAGGGCACGTTCTGGGGAAAGGGAGTGTTTCCAGGGTCTGTCTGGAGCAACCGTGGCTCCCCAATAATTCCTTGCCAGTTCTCACTCACTTTAAAGCCAGCATGGTGACTGGTGCAGTTCTCTCCTGACTCTCCTGTCTCTTGTCTGCAGGTGGCTGTATGGGTGCAGGCAAACTATCTGCCCTAAGAATATAAAATTACAAGCAAGCGCATGTACATTGTAGCATCATGTGTGTCACCAGGAGAGCATGCACACAGAGGAACAAGGTCAGGAGCAGCATCTGCAGCTGTATTTTGCTGGGAAGCGGGAGCAAAGGTCATTATCTCTCATGAATGATAAAAATTCAAGGCAGCCCTTGTGTACAGACAGACACATTTGATCACAGGCATCTGAACTACACTTCAAGGGCTTATTCAGGGCCAATGTGTGAACAAACGCCTGGAATGCTGATGGCTCGTTCCAGTGCCCTTTTCACTGGGGACTTCTCCAGAGTAACCTGGATCTGCTGGCAGTGGCAATGTTTGTCACATCTATTAGGAAGACACGGTCAGAGCCAAGGGCCCTGGTGACATCTTTAGCAGCAGTAAAAGAGATTTCCTGATCTCTGTGGGAGCACGTGTCCCTTTAGGTCCTGTTAATCAGGCTCCCACATAAGAAGAGCTTCTGCTACCTTTCCAGAAGACACTTCTAATCTGTGAATCATCTCCTTCGTTAGCTTCACTGAGCTCTTTCACATGGATTTATACACCAGATGTTAAGCAAGCGTCCCCTCATATTTTGTAGGTTCACCTATGTTCCTATGGAAATTCTTTAAGCTCTACCTATAAGGGTCCGGGTCAGAGTGATTAATACTGAGCAACGAATGATGGAGAGCAAACCCAGTTCAACGGTGGCCATTGCAAGCGCTACCTTGAATAGCAGCAGCAGGGAGACCTCCGATCAAACTCTTATGCGTACGGACACAGCTGGTTTGCTACGCTGCAAACCATTAAAGGGATGAACTCTACTTTCAGACCCGATAACGAAGAGCAGCTACACTCAAACCCCTTGATGTCAGAGGTCAAAATTACGTTGTGCTCTATGAAATGTAGACATTTCATCATTGGTCTCTCCCTTCCCCTCACAACCAACGCAATTAACTTTGGAGAACAAGGCAATTTTATCACTGCCGTGTCTCTGGAAAACACTGTTTTTTTTCCCCCTCCAATGGAAAATGAATACCTAAGACTTGAATAATGTTTTTTTAAAGGATAAGTCTGAACCAGCAACCCAGCCTTGTCTGGACTATCTCTGTTGTAATCTCTGGGTAAACCTGTAGGCGTATTTTTGGGGGGAAAGGAGAGAAGAGGCAGGAAAGGAGGCAGAACATAAAGCAGCTGAACTGGAATCCAAATTCAGAGCTGGATTTTATACTTCTAATGGCATATGGGTCTGAAAATTCAGAAATTTGGAGGCATCTGGAATTCATTCTCAATTCCAGCCTGCATAATGCATACAGGAAGAAAATACTGCTTTTTCTTTAGCACAGTAGTGAATGCCCTAATGACTGATTGCATTTCTGCTGCTCTAGATACTGGACACATATGTAAGGGAAAAACTTATTAATATTAGCAAGAAATGCTGCAAATACCCTTTTGCAACGCAGAGAAATGCACAAATCTCAGCAGTCAGAATCAGTGTATTTTACCCTTCCTCCTGCCAGTGGTGAGCTCACTCCTAGAGCTTGCAGAAATTACCAGTTTCTTTTTCTTTTTCTTTTTTTTTTTTTCTCATGGAAACATGCTCATTGTCTGCTTCATGATGCTTTGTCGAGTTTCCCTACCCACCTCCAGCTTCAGGTGAGAATCTCAAGGCAAATCTCATCTGAAGCAAACTCTCCCGCTGCCATGGTATCACTCCCAAAGCAGCAAACCTTGCAAGAGCCTGTTGTCACCTGCAGGTTGCAGATCTTTTGAAAAACATGGTTTAAACTGCATGAATTGCACCAGAATCAGGGTGTGTTACACATGTTAAGATTTCACTAGGAATCTTCTACATAATTCTCACTTCAGAGGAGAAAGACCAGAAGGATCCTCCGACTTCCCTGACTGGGGTTGTTATTGCCTTAGCCATTAACTGAAATGGAGAAGAAAGGGGAGCACAGTGCTCCCTGGAGCCCATAAAAAGCCTTCAAGAATATATCAAAAGTAAAAGAAAAAAGAAAAAGAGGCAAAATCCAAAGCATAACACCCAGGAAAATCCTGGAAGTCCTGTGGTCCTCTCTCAAATGGTCCAGTCTTTCCTGTAAACTTGAGCACATCAGACTTTAAGTGCCTTCACCTTCAGAAAAGGACCATCTAGTACCTGTCCCAGAATGAAAACATTCTGCAAGAAGAATATTGATTATTAACAGCGGCTGTTTACTTTTTTAAGTCAGAGTATCACACTGTCATGGACATAAATACCAAAAGAGTAAGGGAGCAACAGGGGTACCAAACTGCCTATCCAGGAGAAGCATTAGTCAGTCTGCATCAGATGAGACTTAGATCATACTTGGAGGGCAAAGAGCGCCATAAAAAACCTCATAAAAATTATTTTCCTGCGGGAGAAAAAGAACTGTTGTGCCTTTTCCTGTCCAATGGAGCCCACGTGAGCCTATGACTTCTTTTAATCAAGTTCCATAAGAAAACCAGAATAAAAGTTGAATACTTTTGCAAAAGGGCAGACGCCTACAAGGAGCAGGAATGGAGATGGCATAGTGTGTTACAAGCTGGCTTACAGCCACTTTACAAATATCACCTAGAATATCACCTAGGAATAGTAACGATCATCTATTTCCCACCTGGAAGTAAGGCAGTGAGGTTACCCTGGCTAGCAGGAGGGCAGAGGGAGAGAAGGAGAGGGTGAGTGAGTACAACTCAGTCAGCTCTGACCCTGCTTAAAAATGTGAAATAACCGCTCTGTCTCTGTTTTTCATCTTCAAAACGGCAAAACTGATAGTCAGCTACAGTGCAAAGCACTTAGAGATTCTTATATGAGAGCTATCACAGAAATACAAATCACTTTTATCCTACATTGATCTTACTTTATGCTTTCAGGGGTGAACTGTTATGTTTATTTTATCGTTTGAAAAGACCTTGGCAACTGGGATCCCTGGGGTAACATTAGAACTTGCTCAGGTAATTGTAAATTCAGGTGAGCAGGGCAGGGTTCGGATGCAAGAGAGGACTTGTTTATGTAAAAGGGGAATCCACATGATAAGCATTGAGGAATCATCTGAAGAACAAAAGGATAAAACATACTCCTATATCACAGAAATCTGCCCCAAAAGAAAGAGCAATGCAGTTGTAAGAGCTAAAAAAAAAGGTTGCTGAATTTGTATTATGGGAAGAAATGTGCATCACAGGTAGCTGATGCTGCTGTGCAAAAAGCTCAGGTATAGCTTGCGAGCTCCACAGCTCTCGACGATGGTACCCAGCAGCTAAAATGGCACAGGAGGAGATCTGTTTGCCATGTAACTCGTACGTGTTTGATGTTCTGAAAACTGCTGGTCTGGCACATCACCCATCACAGAGAGGAAGCGAGATCGGGAGGGTGGAACGTGTTCCCTCCTCGCCCGTCCTTTCAAACTCCATGTCAAATTATGCAGCACTGGAAGTCACAGCTCCACTGCTATTCCATCCTTCCAGCACACATCTCTCCAGAAAACCGCTAGTCCTATTCTTCCAACCTCCTGTAGCACTTGGTCAGCGTTTTGTTATTTAGGTGCCAGTTGCTGTTAGCACACGCTTAAGCCCTGTTCTGCCTGCCTAACTGACTGGGCTAATTTATTTAATGTTTCAACTGAAAAGGGAAAAAAAATAATTTAAAAGGGAAAGATTGAATTTGGGAATTATATTCCTTGGAGAATTAGTAATGGATCTCTCTCTCTCTCTCTCTCTCTGCCTCCCTCAGGCCTCAGCATTCATAACCTCCCCATGTCAATGTTATTATGAACAGACTAATTCAATAATGAGATCATTCCCCATATGAGAGCCCAAGTAAATGAGGCACTCAGTCATACCCCCTTTCCCTCGTCTGAGGAAGTCAAGCTTCTCTCGTAATTTAGTCCCCAAGAGTGATGGCCGAACAGTAACACCAACAATTTCCAGTGTTTATAGTGGTCCAAATCATCAGGCAAAACTTTGTCATTTGACCTATACGCCTTAGCAACGTCCAGTCTCTTCCTTTGGCTATTTCCTGGGCTCAGTTGCCCATGGCTGAATCCACTACTGCCTCGGAGACCTAACCAGTACATGCCCGCTGGCATTCATCACCTCAGATCCATTTGCAAAGTCAGCACAGCTTAGTATTTATCAGTGTATTTACTCCCCAAACCATCCCCTTTCTGGGAATGAAGCAGCAAGATGGCTGAGGAACTTGCAAGGTGAGATGCCATGTCCAGTCTTGTTTTTATTTTGGTATTGCTATTATTTTTAAGAGCAACAGCACTTGAAGGGACACAGCATCTGGAATCCCTTGGCTTGCCACAGACTGTTCCAGTAAGTCGCTAAAAGTTTAAGTCTTCAAAAAATTACCAGCTTGTAGCCAAACCATCGCTCATCTGCGAATGAACCCAGGCCCAAGATCCATCTAGCCTCAATTCCACCCAAGACCTATACCTAGAAGCTTTTCCTTGCCTGAGTTTTGATCTCCAGAGAACCGCACCAACAGGAAGCTCTAAGTGTAGATATTTTGGTGGGATCTCCACTCTGAGCTGATGCTAAGCTCAGATGCTGTTGTTCTAAACGTATCTCGGCTAAATCTCCTGTACAACAAGAGGGAAAGTGAATCCTATGATTGACACTTCTGTGGTTTTAATTTCATTTTACTGATCCATCCAGCTGAATGCACAATGGATGGTTAAACCTCTGAAAGGAGCTGCTGCTGTACATGTGGACATCCCAACGGTAACAGACACAACATGCGGTTCTCAGCTCACCTTGCAAAGTCCAGGTCAGCCTCACGGGACATGGTGATGTTTGTCAGGTTCTGCTGGAGGATGAAGATGTTCCTACACATTTTCTTGATGCCAGATTCACTGATGCGCTTGAAATAGTGGGCACCATTGATAAGAATGCAGGAAATAAGGTGGCCCAAGCCTGCAAGAAGGGGAAAAAACAAGCAAAAAGATCACGGAAGGAAGACATCTAGTGACAATAATTCATCATAAAAGCTGTGAACGAGTACTGTTAAGTAGCGTATGCAAACTGGAACAGGAGACGCCACAGGGCCTATCTGGGAACAGCTTTCAACAGTTCCCCTGTGCTTTTTGGAAGGACTTTCCCCAAGGTTTTCTTCATTAGTAAAAATATAACCATGAAAACTCGAAGTTGCATTAACATAGTTGTTGATCTCTCCAAAGTGTACAAAGTGCTAGATTTATAATGAAGCTTCAGATGATGACTCTTTTGGTCACCATCTCTCCAGCAGGGAAATGGATCACTACTTCTCCTACAAAGTTACAGTATGTCAACCAATTATCAAGGAAAAGGTGATATTTTTTTCTGGTAAATGCTGAGTCCATAACAGCAGAGAAAGCAACCTTTGGGGGAAAATACAGGCTGCTTTTCAATGCATTTCATATGCAACTTATCTCTGACCAGCTCTGACTGTAAAAGCACCACTGTTCCAGCAATTTGAGGAGAAAGACAGTGGTACAGGCTCTCCATACCATACGGACATCTTATGCAAGACCAATGATTAGGGGACAAACTGGGGATTTGCTTGTAAAGCTTACACAGAAATATTGTTTTGGGAAAATAAACATGAAAGTTAAGACGCTCTCTTCACAAATTAGTATCTTATGTCTGAATGAGTTCTCCATCTTTCCTCTGCTGCTAAAAGTCACAGGCAGCTGCTAAAGGTCATAGCCAACCCTAGAATGATGCATGCATTCACATCTCATCATTACAATTGAAAAAAATGCCCAATTCACTCAGTACATAGGTCTGTACAAGATTAACCATGATAAAAGCCTGAATTAAGAAAATATGCTCATGTACAGCCAATCAGCATTGGGTATATGTAAATCTTAAAACTGGCTTAAGAACTGCCTAAACTTTGTAAAAGCCGTGTGCAGAAATTTCAATCTTCTGGCCTAGTGGTCCCTATGGCTCTGTGAAGAGCCATTTCACGCAAGTCAGACGCCATAGATCTAACCTATAGGTGAGGGCTGCTCAGAGTGCTGGTGATCTCTCAGGTTAGTGCAGATTTACATAGCTCAGGAAAGATCAGCTCTGCCCACCTCCAACATGTAGCTGTTCCTTGGTAGCACATTTTCCAGTCTTGCACTTGGTAAGGTTTCAAGTCTTCTTCCTCAACTCAAGTATTTTGTGAACTAAAAACTCTACCACCAGATGTCTGTATGGATATATGGGGGAAGTTTACAGGTACTGAAGACCTTCTCTCGGACTAGTAAGCAGTGCGCAATGAGGTTAACCAAGCCAGGAAAGTCTTGACCTCTGCTGGCATATCGAATAGGAGCATCTTCAGTCCTCAACCTCTCCTGCCTTTGAATAACCAAGGCATAAAATGACATGTATCCTGCCACACAGGCAACAAAACTGTGCGTCAGTGCCAAAAATAAATACAGGGAAGATAAACCAAAACATGATTTATATTCTCAAAGGTAATCAGAACAGATGACACATCAGAACAGCTAATGTTCTCTAAATTTAATTTTAGAAACAGAATGGCTACACTTTGGATAGAAATTGCACACTAATAGAGCTGTACTCAAAATATATACATGCCTTACGGCTTCCCATAGAAGAACTGTCCTATGTGTTCATCAGCTGCTTTCATCATGAGCCCATTTCTTCTATTCGGTCAGATACACTCAGAAATGGTGAGGAGGCAACAGGGCTTTTGAGGACTCTGTATTTGCATGGGTCTCACTTATCAGTCTGTGTCTTACCAAGACACAGATTTTTCAGTTTTGAGCAAAGAATGGAGTCATTTCATCTGAATGAAACTCTTGATAGTATCAAGCACTGGAAAGCGCCTCTCTCATCCCCTCCCCATACTCCTCTCCCACAACAGCAGCCACAGACCCGCTGATGAATGCCTGACCTTCAAAGATGTACTGGAACTTGTGTTGCTGGAGGCTGGCGCTCATGGCTTCCTCAATAGCGCTGATGTCCTTATTGAGCCGGACCACGAGTGGGTCATAATCCATGCTCTCCACGTTGGCAATGATGGCGTAGTTCCCTTGTTTAGCCAGCGGGATCAGATAATGGAAGCAATGAACCCTATGAGACAGAAGAGAGAAATGTCATAATAGAGCAACCCAGATTGTCAAAAATGACAGTGAGTGATACTCAAAAATGACAAGTGATACTCAAAAAAAAAAGAAAAAGAAAAACGGTTCTAGATGGGAAAACTGCTGCAGCAGGATGCTTTTTTTCATGAACAGCATTGAATGCCAGCAACAACAACTTGACAACTCCACATGCTCAGATCCTCTAAAGCCTGCACAGCGGAGGCAATGAAAAACCATCAACCACAAAACAGGGGTCTCAAGAGGCTTCAGAAAACGATATGGATGGAGAATAGGTCTTCATTGCTTGTTTCATCTTTGGTTTCTCAGCTGAGGCTGGTAAGGAGGAGAACTGCAGAGGTCACTCCTCCATGAGAAAAATCTGCTTCATGGCCTTGAAGTCAACCTCAAAACCTCCTTCTCCCAACTCACCAAGTAGCTCCAAGATCCTTGGAGGATGTCTGAGCTTTCCTATGCTCTTCTGCTTCCTTTGATGTGAAGGCATAGCAGAAAAAGGTTATTTATCTCATTACCAATCTTTGGAAGTTTACAAGTTTTAAATAATTAACCCAGTCTTTCATGTGTTAGCCAGTCCTCAAACAGAATCTGATGAGCAGCATTTCCTTAACACCTCAGAAGAGTTTAAGGCTGCTGCTAAAGTCAGTTGTGTCTTTTATTCTCCCTCCAAATGCTAGTGTGTTTGTGCTGACCTTGACTTGACTTTGCCATTGGACCTTTTGAAAGCATTGCTGATTGCCCAGTGGGAAAATCACATATATAGGATGTTTTAAGGATATACAATTGCTACTGAGCACAGTTAAGCTCCAGGGAAAATAAATCTTTCTTTTAATAATAACAAAACAAAACAAAACAGAAAAAAAGAAAACCAGAACAAGCAGAATACATTGCAGTAGTGTTTTAAACACACCTTTTATAAAGTATTGCCTTCTTATTTTCCTTTTAATGTTCCACCAAGTGAAAAATAACAATGATTTTAAGGAATGGCAGGTAATTTCTGCCTTAAATGCATCCTCCTCGTGACATGTCATTGTCCCAGCTTTAGAGATGAATACAAAGGACCCTTCATTATTAGATCTGACCTACACGATCACTGGTAAAATGCCAAGTGCTTTTCATCAGGTTCTCCAACCTCATATATGCTGGTTCAGCAAGCATTTCAATACAAGTGCTTGAATGAACTCTTCCACATACTGTAAGGCCTAATAACAGTTATAACTGGCAAAAAGGGAGAGCCAGGCAACACAAAACAGTAACTAGCAGGCCAAGGCTGTGCCTATTCCCAAGCATTTAACACCCTTGCAAATTTTTTCTTTTCAGTTTGCCTGCTCAGTAGAAGGTCTGTAGGCAGTGTGCTCTCCCATCAGCCCTTCCATCACTGGAAAAATCCTGTGCACTCAAATCCTCTACTAGGGTTCTGCAAAAAAAAAAACATGATTAGAGTGTTGAGTCATTTCTCTAGAACCTATGAGTCTAGTTGGAGGCCTGTGGATAGTGGTGTCCCCCAGGGCTCAGTACTGGGTCCCATCCTGTTCAACTTCTTCATCAGTGACCTGGATGAGGGGATGGAGTGCCTCCTCAGCAAGTTTGCTGATGATACCAAGCTGGGAGGAGCGGCTGACACACCAGAGGGCTGTGCTGCCATTCAGAGAGACCTGGACAGGCTGGAGAGCTGGGCAGAGAGGAACCTCCTGAGGTTCAACAAGGGCAAGGGTAGGGTCCTGCACCTAGGGAGAAATAACCCTAGGCACCAGTACAAGGTGGGGGCTGACCTTGTGGAGAGCAGCTCTGCAGAGAAGGACCTGGGAGTGCTGGTGGGTGACAGGTTGAGCATGAGCCAGCAATGTGCCCTTGTGGCCAAGAAGGCCAATGGTCTCCTGGGGTGCATGAGGAAGAGTGTTTCCAGCAGGCTGAGGGAGGTGATCCTGCTCCTCTACTCAGCCCTTGGGAAGCCTCATCTCGAGTCCTGTGTCCAGTTCTGGGCTCCCCAGTCCAAGAGAGACATGGAGCTAGTGGAGAGAGTCCAGTGTAGAGCTACAAAGATGATCAGAGGGCTGCAGCACCTGCCCTATGAGGAGAGGAACAGCTGCGAGAGCTGGGCCTCTTCAGCCTGGGGAAGAGAAGCCTGAGGGGGGATCTTATCACTGTGTACAAGTACCTGAAGGGAGGGTGTCAAGGGGACGGGGACAAACTCTTTCCAGTTGTCCCGTGTGACAGGACAAGAGGCAATGGGCACAAATTGAAGCACAGGAAGTTCCGCCTGAGCGTGAGGGGGAATTTCTCCCCCGTGAGAGTGACGGAGCACTGGACCAGGTTGCTCAGAGAGGTTGTGGAGTCTCCTTCTCTGGAGATATTCAAGGCCCGCCTGGATGCAACCCTGTCTACCATGCTCTAGGTGACCGTGCTGAGCGGGGAGGTTGGTCTAGATGATCTCCAGAGCTCCCTTCCAACCTTACTGATTCTATGATTCTGTAAAGGAAAATGCGGTGCCCAGTAGCAAAACTCCTCCTGACTTCTGTAGTGCTTGGATTTCACCCACATCATGCAACGGGAGATTGAAGGCAGGAGGTTGGGTTCTTTTGAACATCATTTGTCTGGGAAACAAAACCAAATCACAGCCCAGATGAAATATCCCTTGCATTGCTGGAGTGAAGCTGTGCAACTGCACTTAAAGCATAACTGAGGATCCTCAGCGCATTGAGACTTCAAGTTAGCAGCAGGGAGCTGTGCTGGGGTGGCCAAAGCTATGATGGGTATATCCTGGCTTTGATAATCCTCAGCCTTCTGCAAATGTCCTTGAAGTGGCCATTACAAGCTCCTTCAAAGACAGGCTAGTTCAACTGTGAGAGTGACGGAGCACTGGCACAGGTTGCCCAGAGAGGTTGCGGAGTCTTCTTCTCTGGAGATATTCAAAACCCACCTGGAAGTGATTCTGTCCAACATGCTCTAGGTGACCCTGCTTGAGGAGGGGGGCTGGACTAGATGATCTTTCAGAAGTCCCTTCCAACCTCAACCATTCTGTGACCTGAATGTGCTAAAAGATTTAACTTAAGGAAGTGGATATAAACCAAGCACCAGGTTCTGCTTGCCTCCACTCTGTTCTACCCAAATGTCAGTGGCCAGTGGCCTTGGATCATGCTCACATGATCCTGGAGAAGGAGAAACTAGCTCCAGGATGGTGCCAAGCCTCATCTGGCAAAGCTGCAAATGAGCAAATAATTCTGCAGTCTCAAATCTGTTTTGCTGTTTGCTCATGTTTTCTTAGACTGCACCTGCAACAGCAAGAGGCCTGATAAAATTCCCAGGCTCTTTACAAACGTACTGTGAGTGCTTGCTTAGAGCACAGGGTTTTTGTGAATGAATACACGCTGCACGCAGCACCTTGGAAATAACATGGATTCTGGGTGCTGGCACAGTAACTGCAGAGAAAACAGCCACCAGAAGGACTGTGATTTTCTCACTGTTACTCCAGGTGGTTGCAGGCAGGGTGACTAACTGTGGGGAGCTCTAATCCCCATGGGGATTTTACTGGTCGTTAACATACCTCTTTCTCGCTCCTTTTCACCCCTTGTGCAGTGTAACATTCCTTAGTGTATTTACAGCATCAGACTGGGGCTCATCTGAGAAGCGAGAGACTAGGGGAGGTGGGCAATGGTCTGCTCTGAAATGACAGCCAAAACTCTTCCTGAATTGCATTTGCATTTACTCCTGCTTACTACTCAAGCGTCCAGCGCGATGGGAAGCCCAGGAGGACCCAGGGCAGAAGCCTGTTCAGGCTGGTGCCGACATCGCAAGTCTAGATCAGCTCTGGCAGCACCTAGGAATATATCTCAGCTGGAAACCTGCTCCATTTCCATACCTTAACAATCTTTTTCTCAAATCCTTCAAGCCCCAGCTCATCTGCGGTACCTCCGATAAAGTGGCAAGCAGATGATGGATAGCAGATTGAAGGGCTGCTGACGATAACTAATGTGTGATTTTTTCAAAGCTACATACTGACTTCACCAGAGCTCTGCCAATGTACACCACTATGCGACAGGGTGCAGGACGTGTCACAGCAGAACAAACTGATGGTCCATCAAGTCTCATTGCCTGCCTCTGACATTCACTTACATTTGATGCTTCAGAGAAAGGGAAGCAACGAAAATACACCTGGCCAATGTGATGCATGAGGGAAAAAAATGTCTTCCCAGCCCCACAGTGGACAGCTGGTAGCCTGAAGAAAGAGATTTGCTGCTTTTGATATTTGCATGTGTAGTCAGAGACATCATAAAATTATCCAGCCCTTTAAAATATCCAGCTGGTGCTCCCCCTCTTCCCCAGTTTCTGTTACTATTTGAAAAAGTAGTAAGAAAAGTTCCTATTTGCAATCCAAAGCACAATGGGTGATAAATGCACAGGCACCTGTTAGACTATTAAAAAATCATTCTGCAATTTTCTAAGAACAAAGCCCCCCAAAACTCATTTTTCCCAGTCTCTGACACATAAGGGGACAACGGAGGAGCAACAGTTCTTTTGTGCGCCCGTTCCCCCGCATCAGGACCAACAGATCTGCACTTGTGGAATTTGAAGAGCAGTCATGACCTGTATTGCCAGGATCACTTCTACTTCACTGAGCGTCAAATATCTTCTGGGAGAGGGAAATCTAATTACTCAGGTCCATAGGCTGATGAATTACAGTGAAGTTTAAGACAGACAGCTACCTAGCAGCCAAGTTCAGATCAGAAAGTAATGATTCATAAAACTCAGTAGTCAGTGCTGCCAATCCATAGGTCTCTACACAGTAGCTGAAGAGAGGCAGGTGCTGGACTCAGCCTCCCTGTGAACTTCCAGTTTAGGTACCATGCCTTCATCTCACTTTTGGTTGTCCAAGGCTGCTGGGATCTGGCATTTCTAGAATGACTCTCGCTCTCTTGAACTTGGATGCTACAGCAGACAAATATATCTGCCTTAGGTGCCCTAGGAGGTGCCTCTGGACACAACCTCAGCCCACAGCCTCCAGAGCTCACCCACAATCCCTGCATTCGGGGCTTTTACCTGACTTCCAAATGCAGAACCAGCAGGCAGCGGTCAGCCATCTCTTGAAAAGACTTGGCCAGCTCACTAAGGCTTTGCATGATCTGTTCAGATGCTGGAAGGTGCTCCATACTGGCATTGCCATCCTGGCCAGGAGACAGTGCTAGCAAGAGAAGAGAGGATAAATTTGTGAGATATTTAATCAGAACAGCTCTGCTTTAGCAACTATAGCATCTTGTCTGCTTCCATCCTAAATACACATGTTCCCTCCTGGCTTTGGCTGAGTAGTAATGTCTATAATCCGGGAATATATGAAGCAACAAATTGCAATTGATTAAATCCCAAACTGAATCTGAGGGATTTAATCAACCACCAGAATACACTTACTTGGAAAGATATTGCTGTGTGATGGGTATTTCTGTAGCTGTAAATTCCAGGAACATTTATCTTGCTTTGCTCAGACTAAGAAAAGAAGAGCTGCTCAGGAGCGAAAGCACGGCACAGACAGGAAAAATATTCCTTTTCGGTCACCATAGACTTCCCCAAGTGAATCATCTAATCTCTTTGCCCACCCCCGTGCCTCCGAAGGCACCTGGGAGGCTTCCTTTCTTCTTGTTAATAAAACACAGCTTTTAGGCAGTGAAACAGTTGAAGAGCAGGCAAAAGACATGAGTTGATCATGGACCTGTCTCCAAAGCTGTACCTGAACAGAGGTGCTGTTTGTGCCCAGAGGACAGCTGCGACTGAAAAAAACCTTTGTTCAGCACTCAGAACATCTGCAGAAGTCCTGGAGAGCAGA
The DNA here is from genome assembly GCF_028389875.1 of Rhea pennata. NCBI lineage: Eukaryota > Metazoa > Chordata > Aves > Rheiformes > Rheidae > Rhea > Rhea pennata. The sequence continues at coordinate 2,492,081 of NC_084663.1, forward strand.
TATACTTTCATCAATTATTTATCACCATCCCACTATAAGCCAGGACACAACCAGTATTTCTGCTCCACAGGATAAACTCAGAGCAAAAGAGTAACTTGATTAGGGTCACTTCCCAAGGTGGTTGCCATGCCAGATTCAAACTGTTGCATGGAGTGAACCACACAACCTTCTTCTACCTTCCTCAACTCCTGTCTCTGTTCTCATACCCATGAGCATTTTGGTGGTGGCATCACGTGATTCATCCCATTTTCAGTCAAGACCTGCAGACTGCTGTCCTACATATACTGTCCCCAAATTAGGATCCAGCCAGGACTAACTTCTTCAGATATACCTACTGGGAGCTCATGCCTGTGTCCCTCCCACTGAGATCTCTCGAAAAAGCCTCCATTCTTGAGAACCTCAAACCTTAGTGGGCTCTGATGAAGCTAATTCTGCAGGCTGATGGCACTACGGCAGAGTCAGAACAAATCCTCCAACATTTTTTCTTAGCCTCAGTGAAGCCAAAGCTAATTATGGCACCATCTTGAGTCTTCCCGATCCCAGATCGAGAAGCTCTTAAAATACTGACATAAATCACCATGACAAAGCCAGTCTGGGTTGTAGGATTAAGTGGTGTCCCTGTGTTTATCTGGACCACAAGAGCACACTCTCTCTTTTGGAACAGAGCCAATGAAGATACAACCCCACAGCTGTTACCCCCTATATTTTAACAATATTGTCTGAATATAGAACCTTCTCCCTGGTAGCACAAATCACTGCCACTCGAGCGAGAGAAATAGTTTCACTAATAAGAGTAACATGCTGTTATCATATATTCTGTCCTAATTAGAGGAAGCTTATCCCAAATATCTGTGTTCAAGCCCTTGTTCAAGCATCACTTTAGAAATGACTTCCTGCACAGGATGATTAGCAATGTTTGAAATCATGCAGCCCCGCTTCGGCATCTTCCTCTTGAATTAAACAATATGACTGAAAGAGAGCTCCTGGATCAACAAGTCCAGCCCTTGCTAGCAGGTAGAAACTTGTGTGCTGTATTAAAATTGTTCAGATTTCTACCCACTTTACTTCCCTTCATGGCTTCACTTCTCCAACAGTGAAGGTAGAGATTAAGTCCTAATTTCCAGCCTAAGCTTATTTATGTCCATTTTATTTTTGGTTCTTTATATGCCAACATTGTTCTTTACTGTAAGTAGCTCCCCATCCCTGATATTTAGTTTCTGCTGCATTATAATGAACAGTCAGAAACTCCCTGAGAGGTGAAACAGGCTGTTCTCATTGCTGCCTCCAAGGGAGGCTTTCCATCCTCTCTACTCCCTAGGAGCACTTCTGTGCACCCCTTCCAGTTTTTCCTGAACACAGCTAACCAGAGCTGTATTTGAGAAGCAGGTATGACTGGTGCTGCTCAGGCTTCTCCATCTCTTCTGCTCTGCTGTATCAGCTTTTTTCACGGTTTCTTCGCATTTTGAGCTCATAGTCGTTCTGCGATCAACCTGAGTAATGGAGATATGCTATCATCTGCGGCAGTTATAAATGACTCTTGCTCTCTTTTCTTACACTAATGTTAGCTACACGACAGAAAAACACTTAGCCAGACACCAGCTCAACTCTACACAACGGACTTGTACACCACTGAGGAGCTGTTGACAATGAACTTTCATTTTGATGGAGACTGATTAAATAAATGTCACTTGCTGCTGTTTGGATAGCCAAAGACTTGCTTTGAAAGACGAACCTAACTGATCTTTGGATTTGCCCATAAAATTAAATGTGCCTTCAAATCTAGTCCGAAAAGAAAGGAAGAAATGATGGACTAAAAAGTCCCACTCTATTCTGTGCCAAACAAACTGAAATAGAGGTAAACACGTAAGACAGAATGGTGCAATTACAGGGGAGTAGCAAAGCAAAAGGAAAAGATTGCACAAAGCCAAGTGCCTAATTGTGCATCTAATTTTACTGTGAATTACAACAGAGGAAAATGTGCACAGATGAAACCACCCTCTGATCACGGAGAAATTTATGAAGCTTTTTTCATTTTTAAACAAAGAGACTGTAATGTATAAAGAAATTCAGAGCTTGACAAGTATTGCTGAACATAATTAACTGGCCGGAAGTGTAAAAGAGAAATAAACAGGGAAAAGGCAGTGATGATCTGCCCAGAGTGAATGGAAATAATGATTCCCTCCACCCAAAGCAGAGAGAGATGCTTCTCCAAGTCTCTGTACCGACTGAGGTCTCCTCCACAAAGAGGAAGAAATTATTGGCAGGGGTGATTGGCTTATTTATACAACCTCTATTTTGAGATAACTGTGTTAAGGAGGGAAGATGCTTTGGGAAAGAAGTACATGTTTGTCCAGCTGCCATCCATCTCTAAGCTCTGGGACCCCCACGTGCCATTTGTTTCACTGGAGAGTGGCAGAACTGGATGATGCAGTATTCAGCCTAGGGGCACTTATTTGGTCACAGTGTACAGCAAGAAACCTCCCTTATACTACCAAAAAAAATCTTTTAATCAATTGATATTAAAATTCCTAAACTTCTAGGAGAAGCTTCTGCTGGCCCAAATCCTGGAGTGAGTTCATTCCAGTTAGCTCCAGCACTGCCTCCCTGGAAGTGGTAAAGATGGATGGACCCATCTGCCGAAATGCAAGACTCAGCTAATTTCTGTTGCAGGGGAGAGATACACGCACATTTTTCTGCTCTCCACAATTCATATACAGCAATTTAAGTGAAGCAGTAGTTATATTTGTCAGTGGAGATAAGAGGAGAGAGACAGTGACAATCTGTTGTTTACTTAACTCCTGAGCACACAAGTCCTTCTGGGTGTTCATAGCCCCCATGGGGTGGAGGAAAACTCAGGCTAGTAGGTGCTGGCTTGGAGAATATCCTCTGGTTTTGCCCACGCAAGATGAAGTCACTGAAGGGTAAGTTTGCTTTTTAAGATCACTGGAGGCCGTTTGGAGGCCACCCTTCTCCACATACCTCCATTTCCACAAGGAAAGGAAAACACTGATAGAAGATGAGCAGGCAAAGGATAAAGTATCTGCAAAACAAAGCAGTCTCCTCCTCCCCCTGCCAAACTAGGGGAGTGGACATGAAAAAGCGGTGAGCTACAGTGTTGCAAACTCACAACGCAGTAGGAAGCTGAACACAGTCCCCGACTGATGCTCTAGATAAATCATGAGATCATTCTTCCTTTCAGACTCAAAATCCTTCCAGTGCGACTTCCTGAGACTGATCTGAGCCCAACCACAGGCCCTCACATCACACCACCTGGCAACTTCTCTAGCAATAGCCACCAACCTCAAGAAGAGCCATCAACGTGCCTTCCTCCTCCTTTGGCCCCCTGGAAAAGACTGCTCTGCTGCTGTGCCATCCAGCGAGAAAATCTCCTTTCCTTAAGATTCACTGAGAACAGTTTTACCATCCTCGATGATACAAATCCAGAGAAGGAGTTGTAGCAGCATGAGATAACCACAGCCTAAAATATTGAGGGGCCTTGAAAAACCATAAAAAGGGTTTTTAATTTGGTGCTATTTCTGGAGAAGGCTGGTTCTTTAGAGAATGCAGGGTGCTGAGCTTGGCAGACGTACATGATCCAAGGGTGACCCAGCACTGCATGGATGTTTAACAAACCGGGATATATTCTGAGCTCGTTGTCTACAGGGCAGAAGGAGACATCTCCAGCTGAACAGTAGGAAGAGGAATTCAGCAGATTAGCAGGACAGGAAATCATCCATTTTTTTTCTTCTCCTTATCATCCTTTCTAAGTACTTTGGCCCATTTACACAAAGTCAAACATGAGCTATCTGGGCCAAAACATCCAACAGCTGGGTAAGCAGCAGCCAACAACTTGTTCCATAGGCTCTGATCATATTGCAGCCTAAGTAGATTAATATTTCATTTGTTTTAACTGGGCTTCCCGGGCTGCTGGACAATAACGGGGGTTTTGCTTGGGAGTTTTCTTTTATTTAGCTTGCTGTAAGCACAGCCAAGACATCTCACTCACAGGGGAAGGAACCTTTCATTCCAGCAAACCTGAGAAAAATAAACTTAACACACCAGTTGTCACCAACGATTTCAATCATTTTGCAATTCGGCGTGATGCTGGTGCCTCTTGACAGAGTGTGCCTTGTAAATCGATGGATGCAAATTACTCGACCTCTGGAATATTAAACCAAACCCGCAGCGTTCGCCATAAACAAGCCTCCGTACCCAACCAAGGCCTACAACAGCACGCTCGGCCGGCTCCCTGCACGAACAGAGCGATGGCTAGCACATTGGAATGATTTAATAGCGTGAGGAGAGAAATCAATCTAAGGTTACAGGTTCCGCCTTGGCTACAGCACAACGTGAACCTGTGAAATAAACCTGAAAAACACAGGATTACGCATGCTCGCTTCACAGGGGGAAGGAGGATAGGCTCACAAAGAAATTTTACAGCCGGGAGAAAACCAGTCTTTGGAAAAGAGACGCAGCACGAGAGCACATGTAGCGTCAGGGACCAGCTCACATCTTTTCAAATTTTAGTTTCTTCCTTCCTTGCTCTCCAGAAGATGTAACCCAGAAACAGTTGCAACTACCTGTATGCAAAAGGGAGCTGCTCTGGGTTAAGTGCTGTGCCATGCTTTTGGAGACTCAGGGTTAACTCTCATCTCTGCTTGAGACATTTCTGGGAAGCACTGGCATGCCACCTTCTCTCTCCATCCTTTAGTTCCCAGTGTGCAGAACTTGGATAACATATTTTTATCCATCACTGCCACTTGGTCTCCTGTTCTTACAGCTCTTAGGTAATGACCAGGGAGATTTCTGAGGGACGTTAAATGCTGGGAGACCGAGCTTGTCCGTAAATGTGGCCCAGAGCTGGGTGGAGGAAAGAAGCTGCCTTGGTAGAGCTGGTGAGCATGTGCTTTGGGGGGACTGGTGAACAGCGGTCAGATGCCGAGACCCCGCTGAAAAGGGTGAGAAATACCTGGGCACTGTCTCCGCGCAGGGGTACGGAGACGCTGGCCTTCAGCGGCTGAAACTTGGATACGCGCTAGGACTTGCTGAAGATTAAAAAGCCTAAATAACCAAAGAGAAGCAGACAAAGCAAATCAACTCAAATGATTTGTTCTCCGTGGGAATAACTACCAGGACCCTGCTCTAGAGACGTCTTTCTTTCTGTGGTTACACATCTTTCCTCCCACTTTGATCTCCTATCGCTCTTGGGATGCAGTCTCGATCTAATTTAGAGTGTAAGCTCTCAGAGGAGCAGGGGCCTTCCCTTTTCATCCTCTTGCAAAGCGCTCGGCCCACCTGTGGTGCTAGAGAAATAATGAACAACATCTCTATGCAACCCATATGGCCACTTGGACTGGTTTCTGGCTACACGAGTACTATTTGAAGCTCTAAGGCATAGATCATTCACTGTCTACCTCTAAATTGGTCTGTTTGGGGATCTCAGAGCTGCAGCTCTACAGAATAGGGAGGGAATGAGCCATAAAGTCTGAAACTGGACTTTGATTCTCCCAAAGTTCATGAAATTCATTTCAGAGCTATCAGAACTGGGCAACAAAAGCTAGATTTTTGTTATGATCACTTTTCACTCCCTTGTCAGATGTGTGGATCGAACCTTTGAGGCTCTTAGCTATGGCAGACTACTTTTTAAATATTTATGCAGATAATTGTCAGGGGGACAGGGACAAACTCTTTTCAGTTGTCCCGTGTGACAGGACAAGAGGCAATGGGCAGAAACTGAAGCACAGGAAGTTCCGCCTGAGCGTGAGGGGGAGTTCCCCCCCGTGAGAGTGACGAAGCACTGGCACAGGTTGCCCGAAGAGGCTGTGGAGTCTCCTTCTGCGGAGATATTCAAGGCCCGCCTGGATGCAACCCTGTCTACCATGCTGTAGGTGACCGTGCTGAGCAGGGAGGTTGGACTAGATGATCTCCAGAGGTCCCTTCCAACCTTACTGATTCTGTGATTCTATGATTGCTGCATTGCTACTTCTGGCCTAAACCTGTTCTCTTTACAGATTTTAAATATGGAAAAAAGTAAGTAAGGGCAATGACATATCTCAAGACTTCCAGGAAAAGGAGTCCCTCTGCCACCTACCTGCCCAATTACTTTCATCTAGCACTTTAATTTTTCCACCCAGCATGGCATCAATTGTCTTCTTCATGCAAGCCAAAATGCAAGTCCCTAGCCAACGTAGCTGGCAAAGGCCATGCCACTGCAGGTCAGTGCTCTGAGCTTCATCTCCAGGCCTCTGGATGAGGTTTTCTCATGTTTTTACTCACACTACGGACACTCATTCTTGCACATCTTAATGTATGTCCACAGCTTTCACTGAAATGATAACCCTGTGAGGTTAAGAGGGCCAACTCCCTTGAGTAAAGTAGCATGTACACCCATTTGCAGGCTTTTCACCCAGCAGATGCCAAGAGGAAGGGGAACCACAGGCCTTAACCAAGAGGTGTCGTGATGGATCGAGCCTCGAGTTCAGAGGCAGGGTTACACGGAGAGAGGATCTGTCACTGCTCCCTTTGGCTCAGATTTAAGCACCAAGAAAAGGGTAATCAGAAGGTACCCAGGGTCAGGACTGAGGTCCAGCTTGCCTGACTCCTTGTCTCCAAGAGCAGCAAGAGCTGTGTACAGACAAGTGCAGGAAGAGATGAGAAGAGGCGATGAGAGCTGGTGCTCAGCTAAGCCACACGTTGCATCCCACATCCTGGATTCAAGCCCCATCCTCGAGCGAAGCTAGTGGCCATGATCTCCGCAAAGCTCTGAGATATGGAGAGCATTTAATGTACGCGCAGACGCAGGCTGTGTACACAGCTGACCGTATTGACCGCTACACAGACACGGGAAAGAGCACCGAGTCTTTTTAAAACAAAACAAATACCAAGAAGCGAGGACAAATTTTAACAGGTCTGGCCCTTTCAAACAAAATACATGACGATGACATTTTCTAAGTCCTCAGCACCGGTCTAGCTCACCTTTTACTGGGATCAACGGCAAAACCTCGCACTGATGCTGAAGGGGCAAAGCTAAACCAACACTTAAAAGCTGAGCATAACTAAAGAGCAAGTATGGTCAGCCGGGGCAGGGAGAGCTTCTCACTAACGATACTCATAACAAATTCCTCCTAATGAATCTTTTTCCCCAGCACAGGGAATTAGGATCACACTGGAAGATCTTTAAAGCAAAGGTTTCTCCTTGGGGTGGAAATCCTTGAGGTTCTGATGAACACAGGGAAGGAAAGATAACTTATGCCCCAAACCTCCAAAGAGCCAGCCAAAACTGAAGGTTGGTCGTCTGCCTTCCATGCATCTCTGCCCTGAACTACAGGTTAAAATTCAAGAGCGGGCCAGATGACAGCCCAGCCATGCTGGAAAAAAAAAGCATCGAAACTCATTTGCGATGAGCGGTGATAAGCAGGCCGGGCTGCAGCACCCATCAGTTCAGTAAACACTAATGATGAGGAGAGCACAGACTGTCACTGGTGATAAAGAACAGGCTAAACACTCTATTAGTTTTTCATTTTGTGAATTAATGTTTTTTATGGCGTGTGTACACTCGCTAGTTAATGAATTGTCTCGTTAGAGCTGCCTGCGGAGCTCCTCGTCTGCCTCTGCTGGCAGGCATAAATTTCACAAGGAAATTAGCACTTTTAAAAAGGCAATAACTCCTCTAAAAGTGGTTTGTTTTCCATTAGTTTTTGCAAATATGCAGCCTTGAGAAAGGGAACATCAGGGAAAATTTGTCTCTGAGAGCTAGAGGGCCAGGAAATAAAAAAAAAGGGGGGGGGGTGGGAGGTTCTAGCTCCAACGTACAATAACCCACTGAAAAGCTTGCCTGCCGAGCGCTCTACTTTAAATATTTTGCATTCAAGTCTGGAGCGGGTGTTTTTTTTAAAAAAAGACTTGATTCATTTAGAAGACTCTAAACAGAAATCCATCTCGCGGGCTGCAGTGCAGATTTTTTTTCAGCGAAGGATGCAAATCGCACAGCTGCAGACAGGACTCGGAGACCTACCACGGCTGCAGACTTTGAACGTGGCAGAATCTCGCTGCATGGTCCAGGGCTCGCTGTCCCAGTGCTCGGCAGCTAAGAAGGCTACTCCACGTTAAACGTTCCTATTTTCAGTAATTTATAATGTATCTTTCCCCTTCGGTACTTCTCTCAGAAATATTACTTCTTGGGCTGAATTGTATCACCTCAGAAGTGATTTGATTTAGAAAGCTTAGTAAAAATCCATTAATCTGCTTTGGAGTTACGGAAGGTATTTTTTGCCTGTTAAATGTTTCCCACCCTTCTTTGCGCTTGGCTAGCCCAAACCAGCCAGACGCTTCACCTGACTAATTCTCATTAAAGACAGGGCAAAATTGCAGCTATGGCAAAGTCAATGGAGACACTTCCATCAATCCGCACGGAGCCAGAAATTCACGCAAAGCTAATTTCTTTCCTCATTAAAGTCAACGGCAGCTTTGTCACTGCTTTCAATAAGCAGAGAAAACCTATTAAAAAAAAAGTCAACATTTGTGAGCACACAAACAAAAACGAGTGAAAGGAAAACCAAAAAAACCCTCAAGGCTACCTGCTTTGCGAAAGGCACTGTGTCCTTAGAGCTGGTGGAGACTCTTTTAACTTAACTGCTAATAAAGAACGCTTCACAGCCTTAAAAATAAATATAATGTACACAGAATGAAATTAATGGCATTTCAATGCCATCTGATTCGGAGCATGATGTCCCTGCGGTTAACTCATCGACGAGCACTGGGCAGGAACGCTGGACATTTGTGAAAATTAGAGGAGCCGCGAACACGTGAAGCGAGGCAGCAGAGAACGTCAACAGACATTTATGTGTTGTCTTCATACAAGAGTCTCCCCACGCTGCTGTTAGGCTGTGACCTACAAGAACTAAAATTATTAATTTCTTCGGCAGGATAAAAGAATACAAAAGACTGGCATTGGCCACGCACCTGGGCTAATATATATATATATATATAAAACTATATAAAGGGCTGTCAACCTGCATATATGGTTTCCTCAGAATAGAAAAATCAGTGACTGGTATTAGGACACTGTGAGTATAACTAAGCCTTGACATAAAAATTGATGGATCAAGGCATTTTGCTAAGGAATTGGTCAACCGGGCTAGGAAAGGGGGAGACACGTGAGACTGGTTGAGATGCCACCAATTTGCCTACACAAACACAAGCATAAACTCAACTTTTGCCTTTCGCTCTTGAGACCTCTCCAACATATTGTACTACCCCTTGCTAGTAAAAGCCAGAAAAATCTGGGTTAGCATCACTGCAGAACTCCTCTGGAGAGCAGACATCCTGAGAGGGCTCTATTTTCAAAAGGACTTTAACCTCACAGTCTTCTGGGTTCACTGGAAGAGCAAGGAAGGGAAGTGCTGAAGTCAGCTGGTGTCCTGACGCACAAGAGCTATGGTGCTCTTCTTTGCAAAGAGGTGGGGACAAGGTGAGGAGAGTATAACGCAGATCAATACAATTTAGTATGCACCTTAAGGATCTTTTTTTTGAGGGGGCGCTGACATTTATGAATACAACAGTCTTTGGGGGCTGTTTGTTTTTAAATAGGTTGGTTTACAAATCAACAGGAGTAGTAGCATGAAGGTCTATGCTGGGAGAGAAACCGGAAGGAGTGAGTCTTTTCCAACAGGATACAGAGAAATGGATACAGAGAACCTGAATGTCCACGGGATCGACGAATGTTTTCAAGCATAGCGTGAAGAATCGGAAAAGCATGGAATCTATTCACAGGAAAGGAGATGGGCACATCGCAAAGAATACCTTAAATTAGTAAATGTTATGATTTGCATCAGCTGCAGCAGACTTGGGCACAGCCTGGCTCTTCCCAGTTCCTGCTTATTTAAGAGTCATTTGCCGCAAATTCCATATGAAGAGAAATGACAACTAGATGAAAGCAATGCTGTAGCCCACATGCTGTGGGAAAGTTTCCAATATCAACAGTGAGGCCAAAAGTCCAAGTCTGGTCACCTAGTTTTGGAAATGATTTTGATCCATCCACACTACAGCTAAGCTGTTATCTATAACAAACAAAGGAGAAGCACGTGCATCTACTGCTATTAATCTTTGACACCATGAGTCATTTTCTTCAGAAGAGATAAACAGCTCCGAATGCATGAACCAAGTGGTGCAGAGGGCTGGTGTGGACAGCAGGCTCTTTGGAGCTGTTTCCACAAAGACCTTGATTTCCTGGTATTACTTATGAGGGAGCCTCATTGTAAAATAGTATGAATGCACTGCTAATTAGGTCACTTATTTACATGACAATCCCCAGTGTTTAAGGCTAGTGGGTGGGAGGAAAGAATACCAGAGCAAGAGTAATTAGTGTAATCATAACACTAAGCTATGTGCTGACCCCAGGCACCAGATCAATAAGTGGGACTGCATCGCAACGGTGCGCCTATTGTCTGAGATAAAGGACCATAAAAGCTCAGCAACCAGGTCAGAAAAATGTTTCATTTTCTAGCTGTTAAATATTTGATGTAAAGCTTCAAGGCTGGAGAAAGCAGTAACCACTAATCCATAAGAGCAGCTCCACCGCAGACCTTCAAGGAGGGAAAAAAAGGCACTGAAAGGCATGGGGAGATGACTTTCACAAGAAAACAAAAGCTCTTCATTAACTTAGTTGACTGATGCCTGCGTGGTTTTAATCCCTAGGATCCAGCAAAGCAGACCTATATCTGAGTTTTGAAAATTTATCATCAAAATTATAACACAAATCAAAATAACGTCTTAAAGCTCAAGCCCTATCGAAGTCATTGTGTCTTCACCAGATTAGCAGCTCCCTGCCAGTCTCCCTGAAAGTTAGCCTTTACTGTTACTACAGTAAAGTAGCATTACTGTCCCAAACAAATGTTCAGTGCTGCTAGTCCTCCAGAAGCCAGTTCAGCTAGGAGGTGCCGGCTGGATTCTTGTTCTCTGCCTGAATTGCTCTGCTCAGCTCTTGGTCAGCTTTGGTGATGGTATGACATCAAGAGACACAGTTTGGTTTTTGGATCCCAAGGTGACTTTGCTGACTAGGCACTTGCAGATAAAAAAAAGATCACATTTTAATATCTTGGGTCAACCTATTCAATCAGAAATTCTTTAAGAGAAATGGCTCTTGGAGTCACTGATAAAAGGCTCATAAATGCTGTATGTCAGGCTACTGCCAGATACTTAAAACCTCCTCTCTGAATGTCTTTTGAAAGGCCTTTGAGCTCTGACACTGGTCAGGCTTTTACCGTTCTGTACTGGGTAACTCCACGTGCCTTGCTGTATCTGCTGAACCCAAGGTCTAAATATTATCTTAGGAGTTTCCAGCCCATTTGTGGCAGCTCTCCAAAGGTAGGTATATTTGTAGCTTCCAGTAAAGCTTCTTTAGGAAGCTTTTGGTGGGTGTTCTTGATCTGCTCGTTAAGTAATTTAATTAATCAAATGATTAATTCAATGGTGATCACTAATTCAATGGTGATCACAGTGCAGGTGGTTACAATGGTTCAGTTTGGATTTGAGAGATCTGCATTTTGTTGTGCTTTGGGATGGCAAAGTTCTCCTGTCCTTGCTCAGGGGGATTCCCACGCGGGGGAACGCACCACTTGAGGCACATCTGTCATTTCCCGTCTAAATGCTAACCCAAAGCACTCTGTGGACAAAGGTGTTCGTAGTAGCAGAAAGATGGCATTGATCATCTCTGCAACACTCAAGAGACGTCAGCACAGGAACCAGCTGAGCAGTGGGACTGACGAGAGGGAGCTGTGTGGACTGGAGTCACTGCAATGCAGATAAGACGCCCAGGAAGACCTTTTCTTATGGGCTTCCTCTGCTTCTGCTCTAAGCCATCTAGTATCTGAAGGAGCACATCCAGCACCACTTTGAACCAGCAGTTCCCAGACCAAATGAATACATGAGCAGGTCTTCACGTCTTGAGCTTACTGCAGGACTAACCACACCTATGTGGTTAGCACAGGTCATGGGCAGGGTGAACATGTGTTCCCATCACATAGACACAAACTGAGTCACCGTGATCAGTCTGGACGGCAGAGCTGGAAAGGGATCAGCCTGGGACGCAGGCATCTCTCTTCAGACAGTGTGTGCACTGCCTCGAGATGGAAAAAGATGCACAGGTCTGCATTAGGAAGGCTCAGAATGACTGAGAAAGGGGTCTGACCAAGTTTTTAGCATTTACAAAGCATAGCACGAACTGTTCAGTCTCTTAAGTGAAACAACAAAAATTAGATGCTCAAGAAGCTAAAATGGAAAGCACTCATTTAGAACAAGTTATATCGAAGCAATAGGACATCATTAGATAATACGAGCCTTCAAAACGTATCTTTTTAATTTAATGGTGGATGTTTTGCATTGGGAAGAAATTTGCAGTTTTTTTCTGGTTTACAAGGAAACGCACTTTTGCTGTGACAATGAAGCAACAGAATTCACTAAGCCCTTCTGCTGCTGAGGTCAGGCACGCGTCGATCGTATTTAATCTGGCTTTTAAATAAGGCTGTCTATTAACCAAAGGTCTCTCCAAAAAAGTTCCCCATAAGCAATCAATACAGCAAGATGTGCTACAAGTTCCGCGACAGACAAAAAGTCCCCAAGCGCTGACTTGTGAGAAATACAGCCACATTTTAAGAGCTGAATCCAGTCCCTCCGAAACACTGGGGTTAAGCACAAAGAGCCATCCGAGTTCACCACCGCAGTGTGGCCTGACTACTCAGTGAAAGGCATCAATTTTACCACCACGTGGGGCCTGATTTTCATTTGTACCGAGGCCCCTTTTGCAGCACTCTGCCAGCAGAAAGGCGCCTTAAAAGTGACCGTAAATTATAGTCCCTTTACTCCGGCAGAGTGGTCTAAAGGGGCTCCACCATCAATTTTTAAAGACCTCACTTTCTCGAGCGTTGCAGGATGCTTCCTATCAGCCATCAAAGCCGATTTCAGTGGCGGGAGGCGTACGGCGCCAGGCAAAGCGACGGCTGGCACGCAGTATGCTAAGTGGCCCAGAATAGTCCTGGTACCGTAATGCCCCTCACTAACCTTTTCAAAGTATTCTGAGATCTGTGGCTGGAAAATGCAATGCAAATGCTGAGTGCTAGCATTAATAAGAGCCAGCCGGTGGCAGATAAGCTGCGCTGTTTGGTAAAAAGCTGCGACGCCAACCGTTTTTTCTCCCTTTCGCTTCTGGATAAAGCCCCAGCTCATCAGAAAGGCTGCGAGGCCAAGCGCTGCCCATCTGCAGAACGAGCGGTGACGACATCTTCCGGACGTCGTCCTTTGATTCTGGGGGGGAAGTGCCCGCGAATAGCGAAGGTAATGCGCTTTGGAGCAATCCTGGATAAAAAAAAAAGGTCGTTACGTGGATTGCTAATCAGTAGGAAAAGTCCTCAGAACCACGAACGCCTCACACCAAAGTTTCGGCCAAGCTCTGCCCTGATCACAGTGTAAATCCCAGTGAGTTCTCCTTGCCAGACCCCAAATAAACTTCCGCGTTTTATAACACCTTAAAAACACACTAATGGACCAAAATACCTTCTGACAGTGTCCCTAGCCGGACTCAGCTCTCAGGGCATGGCCATGGTCTTTCTACCCTTCAGCACCAACAGATGAAGCCAGCGATTCCTTGGCTTTGTTGCCGGTGTCCTTGTTGCGGTTTCGCTTCTAAGCGCTTCTGCAATCAAATTTGGCAAGTTCCTAACCCCATTTGAGACTGAGGCTGCTAATTTGGAAACTGCTGGATTATAGTCAAATGGCAGTGGGAATTACTAGCGCTCTAGGAAAATTGCCGCATTTCAGAACGAAGCCCACGACAGCAACAAAAGCCGCGCTGCAGCCTAGGGTACAATCTGAACGGCTTTGGGGAGAGGAAAAAAAGAGATGAGAATCAAACGGGAGATGGCTTTCTCAAGAAGACCAAGAGGGATTTATCTGGCTATTTGCATATTGACATCTGTATCGCTCTGACATACTGGCATCACTTAAATAACCTGCTGCTGGCTGTCGCAGCTGGCTTGATCGCAGAGGCGCGGGCAGGACGGCTCCCGGTCAGCAGGAGCAGTCTGCACCCTTCGAGAGGACGCGCCTTGCCTTCCCCCCAAAAAAGGGTCCATGCAACGTGGCCGGGGGAGAGCTGCAAAGCCTCGCACAGTCGTCGGCACGTGCTAACCCCCCTCCTTCCCAGGGCGAGCGTGGCGTTGCCGCGGTTCTCATTCAAATTGCGCGTGCAGCTGGCCCAACCGCACATGGTAATCAGCTTCGTGCCTAACGCAAGTCGCCGCGCTTCCAGCGAGCGACGGCACTCCGCGTCTGCCAAACGAGGGGCGTGCAGCTGAGAAACGGTGCTCCACCGCGTTTGCTTTGCTTGCTTGCAGAGAGCAGCAGAGTTAACGCTTCCTTGAGGTGCCCGCGAGTCCACGCAACGGAGGTCCTCCACGCACCAAGCTCCAGCACGGGGCTTCTTCCCCCGTTAGGCAACTACAGCTGAGCTGCAAAACTTAATCTCTTGTAAGCACATTTTTTTTTCTAAATATTTAGAGTACAACTTCTACTTTCTGTCACTGCATGTACAGGATCAGCCTGAAGCCAACCTGAAGTCCGGCTCATGCAGAAGACTTTGAATCTTGCCATTTTAAAGGGTTTTTGCTTCTTGTGGCAACATCCGAGGGAGGCTGAAGGAGACAGGGAGTAGCTGGGGTCAAAAACCAGGAACGGGGCCAAGCTGAACAGTCAAAGAAATCATCAGTTTAGTTTGGTTTTAGAAAAAAGCATGTTTCGAAGATCTTCTCTGCAGAAGAAGGAGGGACGAGAGTGTGGGTATGTGCGTGGTTTCCCCTTACAGTAAGGGTCTCGGCTAATTGCTTGAAGCCAGGAGCTGGGGGGCTACGAAAAGCAGCAAACAGCACGCAATAAAAAGATGGGTCGTGGCAACACGTGGACTTTTTTCCACCTCTGCCTTCTTTTCAATACCCTAAACCCAATACTTCCTCTCTTGGGGCTCCCTGATGCACCTCCCAACTTTGACTACTTTGAGCCTCAGCATCTTTTTCTAAAGGGATGCTCTTTCCGTGGGCAAGGACATGTCTTTCTTGGGGCTACTGCTAGACCCTTGTTCTTTGAGACCAACCTGTCAAGATACTAAAACTCCAAAATTTCTTCATTAAAGACCAGAGCCCACACAGAAAGTGAGGATAACAGACTTGGCGAAGCTTTGGGCACCTGCAAGGACATCTACTTACCGATACACAGACACAGACACATTGTACAAATATAAAACTTCACCTGACTTCCAAAAAGCCGCCTAGAAGAGGAAGACGAGTCCGCCTTCATGTGAACGAGTCTTTTTAAACGCGGCATTTCAGTCAGCCGGGCATTAACTGCTGACTGGAGCAATTCAAAGTGATGAGATGCCGAACAGGCTTCAAAAGGGTACTACAGCTCGCTGAGCTAATGGCTAATCTTTCACCTTTCTACCTACACACAGCATGCAACGATCCTAGAAACATAAAGATTGTCCCAGCTTCTTCATCATGCATAATAATTCTTTTTTTTTTTTTTTTTTTTTTTTGCAAAATATTCAGAGGGCTTCAAAAGGCTGAAGCTCTGGCAGGGGAAAAGGATGTGTGCGTAACACATCTGCGTACGGCAAGGCAGAGAAAAACAGCAGAGGAAGAGGAGAGGAAACCTCACTCCCATTTTCATATATAACCTATTTTAAATTATTTTGACTACCCCAGTTAATTCAACCACTTCCCGCAACTTTAATCCCCAAATGGTTATTGTTAAGAAGAAGTTTGTAGTCCCTCAAAAGACAAGAGAAGAAGAAAATGACTTTGTCATATCTGACCGGTTTGGAAAATACAAAATCCAATTCTGAGGGAATGCAGATAAGGGGAGAGCTATGGAAGAGCCATCAGCTTAGCAAACACTAAATAATGAAGAATGCAGAGACTGCCCAGCATGATAAAACACTCTATTAGCAAGACTGTTTTTAAATGAGTGATAATTGTGGCACATCCACTGCAAAAGGTTATTGAATTTTTATCTGGAGTAAGGGGCCTTCTGACAGTCTAGCCACAAAGCCACTAAATATAGCCCCCTTTTTAGTAGGTTTCCCAGAAGACTTCCATAGGTACTCAACCCTGCACTCTTGGTTTCCTAAAATTTATAGCTATGCCCATACATTGTCCATCTATAGTCAAGGAAACTCTGCCAGAAAAGCTGCAGACTTTCTCTGAGGGAGGGTAATGGGGTTATCACCACCATGTCATGGACTTGCTGGAGATATTTCTGGAGGCATTGTACAGAGGTATTGTATGGAGGTACTTCTGGAAATGCACCAAAAATTCTGGTCTCAGTAACTCACTGAAAGGTTTGACAATGCCTGGAGTGAGGCCAAGATTTAATCCCAAGGAGCTGGAACAGAAATGGGTCTCTGGAAAATGGTCAAAAACCTGGACACGTGCTTGCCTTCTGACACTTGCCCATCTCTTAACAGCGAGGAAAACTCCAAAAATGTTGGGAAAACACACTTCAGCTATGAAATGAGACAGATACCAGTGTGAAGGATAGCAAATACCAGGACTGAAGAGTGACACAGTTAAGATGCACATCAAGTTGTTACCGTAAAGGGAGCACCAGTTGGGCTGTTACTCAACTCAGATCAGCTCCCTACTTTTTCAGTAATGCTTTCATTTACTCATCATCCATTGGCCCAACACGCAGCATGCACAGATGATAAATTCCTACCAGTTAATGAGATTATTACCAGTTAATGGGATTACTGCTCTCATTCAAGCATAGACACCATAATGTAGCACTTATTCCAAATAGTAAAATAAAGCAGAAGACAGAGTTGCTCAAAGGAAGGCAACAGCTGCCCAACAGCTCCAAGTCAGCTCCCGACAGCGAGCTGGGGGAACAGCAGCCTCCAGACTTGTATATAAAGAACCAAGCATTTCAGTTGCATTAAACCTGGGTTTCACATCTGCATGTCTTAAAATTGGGGTTACCAATGCTGAAATCGAGGAATGAGCTAAGAGCCGGGGCAATTTTCGAATGGTTGCAGAGCTGAGGGAGCCCGCTCTGCTTATGGTGATCTGAGTTTGAATTTGGTGAGCTTCAGTAGAAGGTAGGAAAAAAAAATCCTTTGTTTAGCCTTACTTGTGGCCAGTTTACTTCCTTCCCTCCCTCTCTCTCTCGCCCTGACTCTCATTAATATGCTGTGGCTAGCAGCAATCAGATGCTCAGAAATTCAGGTGATCAAACCAACATAGGAGAGAATAGAGCAACTCGGGTGACAGCTGAGCGCTGTGGCATTAACATTGTATGACTCTGAAACAATACTAGGTGGGTTTAATTCTTTTCAGCTCCCAGCTCAGTCCAAGCACATTTGTGTTGCTGTTCTCCTCCCGTCCAGGTGGGAAGCAGACAGACATCTCATCTCATTTTTCCTCTGTTCTTTATTCTTTGTATTCTCCCCACAAAGAATTGCGCTCCCCTGTATATCATTGCAGCTTGCTGGCTTTGTAAACACTTCTGACTTATACCACCACCTCTGCCCCTCGGCACCACTTTTTCTTTCTCCCATACAGACTGCAGTCAGCTCTATTGATGTTCCATTTATGAGAAATATTCCACCAGGTTTCATTTATAACCATGAGGTCAACAGCCACTATCATTTCCTAACACTGCTAGTTCTTCCTCTTGTTTCAGATACTCCTGGCATTTGTATACAGACATTCTAGTGCGTCGGTATAAAGTTATTACAAAGGAAGATGAATTTTTATTGTCAGGAGGATGCTGCCAAGTAAAATATTACACTTTGTGTTTTTATGTTTATTCACGGCTGCATGTAATATCCTCCCAGAAGCCTGAAAGTCATGCACATACCCTTTTATGTTTGGAAAATATTGATTTTTTAAAAATTTTTGAGTTTCAGCTAGAACTGAAATTATCAATGATGCTTCCATTTCTACTAACTGCAGATGGCTAGAGTGCAACACTTCAGCCAAAATAACTCCCCCTGTAACTAAAATAAAGTTCTGGGAATAACTATTTGGCTATTGAATTTTAATAGCATTTACCACTGTGCTTCGATATTGTTACAAAGGACACGCCGTGAGAGCACAGCACTTCTTGTTGCTTGGCTATCCAGAACTTCAAGTCCAGGTTATAGGAATCTTAAAGCTACCTCTAACATTTGGGGTCTTTACGTGTCAGGTGATGGTATAACTCTGCTTATCATTCTGGATCTCAACAAGGTGATCCAAGACAGCTGGAGTGCATGAGCTCAAAGGCCCCTGCTCTAGGGCAGAGCCATAAGCCATGGGAAGGATCCATGGTCATTCAGCCAGGAGAAGCCAGGAGACTGTCACTCAGCCATAGAGAAGCTCTGCTCTCAAGGGACAACTACTTCATCTGAGATACAAGACTTAACTGTTTAGCACCAGTGAATCTCCCAAAATAAGACTGAGGTGATCTTCGATGCTGAATTCCCATACAAGTTCAGAAGAGCGGGCTGCCCACAGACCTGCTCTTCTGTGACTATCTTCCTCCAGGATCTTGCTCCACTGCAATGTGCTTTTTTGGGTGACAGCACTGCTGCCAAAAAGCAGTCCATCCCCAGTATGTGCCTTGGTACTCTGGTATCCTACCAAGCCATGCAACCTTTTTCTCTGTTAAGCTCTTCTCCTCCTCTACTCTTCATCTACAGCCTTGTGTTATAATTAAACAGATGCTTCCTTCCAGGCCTAGGGCAGCTGCATTTAATATAATCCATCCTGCCTGCATGGAGACAACAGAGGATGCTCCATGTTAGTAAAACACACTACGTTACCTAGCGCAGTGCAAAGTGTTGCAACAAATTTACGGCTGCTTCCTTAGGGCCTGCTTCTGGCACATCACAGCTTTGGGGAACGTCACTGTAGGCAGGTGAGAACCAAACCCTCTGCCCCTAAGAAAAGCTTAGACTGGTGTCAGCTGAGCTAAAGTAAAATCCCCAGGAGTTAATAACAGCAGAAGTGTTAAGAGACATGGATTAAGAGTTGTTGTACTATTCAGTGTGCACTATCTAAATCTTAACAGCATTTGTTTCTTAGTATACAACCAAAACGCTCTGAAAATGATCAGAATAAAAGGATATGGCATTATAAAGTCTATTTATTACATAAAAGCCTGTTTAAAAAGAGATGGCTGGGAAGACTGCCAATTGAGTTAACTGACTGGCTGCATATCTCTAAATTTTTTGAGAAGAAAAGAGAGGCGAGTGCTACTCGAGCACCCAGAGCACGGCTGGGCAAGCACACTGCTAGAAAGTCGATGAGCCAACGATTTTCAGCTTCTGAGAAGAGCAATAATCACACTTAGCTGCATCCCACGGACCACAGTGCTGCTCCTACAGCATGGGATCGAGGTGGCTGTTAGGTCAAAGACATCATCTTCTGTACGGTGCTGCACCTTTCAAGACATTAATCATGCCGAGGCCACCTGGTGATGTCCACACAACATCGTGGTGCATGTGGCATGCTATTTGAAAAGTATTTTGTGCTATTAAAACAGCTTAAAACTTCTTATTAGAAAGGATTCGGTCAGAAAGCGGATTCTGTTTGTGCTGAGCTCGGTTGCTGGTGCACAGCCACAGCCGTGCTCCGAACATGAGCCAGCGCAGACCACACCGATAACGGCAATAAGAGGAGAAGCCACGCTAATCACGTCTCTAGCACCAGCCAGCCAGGAAAATCAATATTCTCTGGGGTGAGGAGGGAAAGCTGAACCATGGTGAAGTGAAAAGATCTCGCAGAGGCAACGCAGGCAACCCCTGACAGCCAGAAGCAGAAGAGGGGTCTCCAGGCTCCCACCTCCCTGTCCTCCCCGCACCCCAGCTCAGCAAGGGTTACCTGTGCCTCCGCAGAGCGAACAGCAGTGCCCCACTGATATGTACACCAGGGCACTCCTCATTAAGAGCCGCTCAGCTTCTCCACTGAATTTATTTTATCTCTCTCTATATTTTAAATATTCAGTGAGCTAGCGATGCTTTAAAGAAAATGAAACCTGTCTCAGCGGCTCAGCACTGACACCCGTTCTTGTATAATGTCACTAGCAGCGACTGCTGAAAAACTCAAGGAAGCCCCGAAAGGCAAGTAAGAGCTTATGGGCAAAGTGATGCTCCTTGCATCCTCACCAGTGCCCACCACGCAATCAGAACTGCTATCAGGCCATAGCGTTCACCAGAAGGAAGGAGAGTGAGCTGCTTTGCTTTCGATGTTCCTCTGAGCTCCCTGAAGAACTGAGCGTGCCTAGGACAGATGTGTTGAGTGAACTGTAAGCCAGCAGAACCAAACTTTGTCAATGAATGTAAGATCTTTTTGAAATCAAGTACAAAGGAGGTCCCCTCCCACCACTACAGTGTAATTACCTAGGTTTCCACCTCTGAGACAAAGGTGGCCCTGACCCATGGTAGCTACTTACTCTGGGTGGTTGAGAGGCTGGAGAAGGCCACTTTCGTGCGACCAGCCAACCACTCCAGGCTCTCATGCATGTTGGCCAAGGCCTTCAGGTCGCTGACGTCGCGCAGGATCTCCTGCTGGGGGATCAGCTTATCTCCCAGGTTTCCAATGAGAACTTCTGACTCTTTGCCGAAAGCAGCCCTGAAACGCAAACCAAAAGCACCCACATAAGTACAGTGCAGGGTCGCTAGGGGAAGAGCGCAGCCACACCACTGACAGCGTCGGGCTGGCCAGCGCTGAACTGTTCCAGCGAGTGGTTTTGAGAACTTTGCTAGAGTTTTAAATGTCTCGTTACAAAGAATAAAAAATTCTGCAGTTCACATCTCACTCGTGATCTCTTAATTTAACTTTACAACCCATAGCTACAAATTGCAGCCCAACCAACTGCAACACCCCATCCCCCCAGCATTTACACCCATCAGAGACCGGCAGATGCTTTCCACATCTCCTTGTTATATGCATAAGTAACATATTGCATATGCAGGTCTTTTAATCTTCTCTTGCAAGTCAATCCTTCCAATCCCGGAATCACTCTTTTTCATATACACATCAAAAGAAATTTACCACAAAACCTGAGGGTTTGAAAGGACAAAGAGCCAAAAAAATGGTTTTGAATATTACTCCATGCATTATTTTACTAGTATGGATGCAGCATGTGATGAAAAGGGATGACCAAGACAAATGTGTTTACACCACACAAGGATTTGTACACAAAATCAGAAGAACTTCCTTCAGGGAAGCCACTTCAGTGTCGCGCTCCATTTTTTTGCCTACAGATTTAGCTTTCTCGCTACTCACCTCCGTGAAGAGCTAGTTTGGTAAAGCCCCAGAACGACTTTCATGGCGCACTCGCCTTTTTTGCAGGTTAATCCCAGGAGCAACTCTCCTCCAGTATGACTTTTTGCGTAGCGTTAGGATGGCGGATGCTGGGCAGTGCTTCCTACATCTAATTACAACAGCTTCTGGATGAAATATTTTATTGAAAGGCTCCAAGTGATGGCACATTTACCGTGGTCTTCAGTACACTGTTCCAATCATTAGTTGCTCTTTTTGTAACAAATTTGCATTCCACTTTCATTCAACTTTGCAAACCTCAACTTCCCGTCATTAGATCTTTTATGAACTTACAATGAGGAATCATGCTGCTGAGCATAATAGCTGCAATGAACTGCAGCAAAATAATTCCAGCCGTGGCATTTTATATACTTTCTAAGTAGTTTTATTGCCAGCATCTCACTAGATTTGTGGGACTTCACTGTCACTTGAGAAAAAAAACAACAACCCTGAAATGGTTTAAAATTGCTCAGCTGAATTCATTAAAAGCACAAAATAAAAATAACCTTCATTAAAAAAATCTCTTTGAGGACTTTCGTTTGCTTGACAATGAAAAATATGTTGCCTCAAGGCTTCATCCCTGGTAGTATGGTTTGAGAGGAAACCTTCTCTAATGGTTACATCTGAGGACTGAGACACAAGAACATCTCCATACTCAAAGGAATATGGCAGCGTTAATTTAGCTGTTCCTCTTCTCCATAGGACGAGATTAATTTTGACCCATCCTGGCTATCTGAAATAATTAAATCCTTTCTGCTCTTTAAGAGAGCCCTAAAAAGCTTTCCTGAGATGAGATTCATACAAGGGGCCGTAAAGCTTCTTGTTCTTAGTGCAATAGTTATTCAAATCTGTTCGTTCCCCGCATTTTTCCTGGCAGCGCCCGCGAACAAAGAAAGGCAAAGCGGCTCATTTCAAACAGGTCAAACAGGCTTTTGAAGCCAACTACATTAAACTAGGTGGTCCAAGCTTGTACCTGAGGCTTGACCGCTCTTTCCTCGGAAATGCATGATCACACATGCAGGTAAAACCCATTTTTGACTTCCACCCACGTAACAAAGACAGTACTCTCTCTGGTTCTTGGGGAGCAGAAGACATCTTGGGGATATGTTTTTCCCCTTGGAGCTGACCCACTCCTCTTGATTTAGGCTATCAAATCCCAGGGGCGGCTGCACCAGTTGCTTAGACGGAAGAGTAGGAAAGGAAGCGTGTGGTGAGTCTCCACCTCCTTTAACGTTCCTTACCCGTACAAAATGCACTAAAATAACCAGTTCTTTGCAGACTCCTATTTGAGAGCTGTTACGTTGGTAGGAAATCAAAGCATGGTGTATTTCCTATTTTTACTCCTAGGAGGAATACAAATGAAGTCCTCCATCTGACGCTACACCCTAAACTACCGTTCGGGTACATGTGATTCCACCATTCATCCTAAAACAGCAACAGAAGTTTGTATCAGAAGAACAGCAAATACATTTGATTGCTTTCTTGAACAAGGATCTTTGTCTGCAGAAACCCTAATTCACTGCTCCACGCAAACTGAAATCTCTAACAGAGATGACCTGCGACGAGAAGGTTGTTAGATGATAACTTTAAAGAGTTCTCGTGGATTCCGGGAATTTCATTTTAAACCTGCTGTTAGCAATTTTTTTTTTTGAAGTAAATTTTTGCTAGTGTTCTGGAAACCTGCTTGAGAGAGTAGTCACTACCCGCATGTCTGTCTCTTTCGATACTAAATTTGCAAGGCTAAGCATTTATAAGTTAGGAAATAAAAAAGTGGCAGTAGGATATGCAATCTTAACTCTCTTCTTGTAAATACTTGCATTAGAACAGCATCTTCAGACCTTTGATTCCCCCATACCATTTCTCCACCAATACTTTACTTGGTACAAATACCTCTGTAAGCGTATACTCCGGACAGTGAGTGAAGAGAGATTTGGAAAGGAAAGTCCCTGCATCCAAAAAGATCTGCAACCGCATTACGCAGTTAGTTTTGGGGTTCCCTGAGTTTGCTGGCTCAGTGGGTACCCTCGGTTTGAATTACCGTGACTTTGAAAATTCAGCTCCCATCCCATCCTACCTCTAAAGCTTCCTTCAAACTTTGCCACAATACAACCCTCCACCCCGCAACTCATGGTGAGCTCTCAGAGATGGAAATTTCCAGTGAGAGAGATGAATATTTCAGACAACGAAAGAACATCACAACAAAGTGGCTCCTAATGGAGTGTTTTACAGAACTCGAACAAAAGAGAACGCTCCATTCTCCCGAGACATCTTCCAGTGTGTATATACCCCTGCTCAACAAGGAGATTAATATTGTATACCAACTATACAGTGAATAAAGAAAATCCAACTCCATTTCCTCATCATCCAGCTGTGGTAGTGCAGCAAGTGCTACCCAGCTTCATTGGCTTTTTAGTCCCCATTCCCGTAGGATTTGCGTGCATCTCAGTAGGGTTCGACCTTGGTCTCTGTTTGGCAGAAGTGGGCTGCACTAGCAAAATCCCTGGGCCAGCAAAGCCCCTCAGGTCTCCCAATCAGTCTGCTCCACTTTCCTAAGCCACCTACATTTCTAATAATACATGTAAGAGGATGGGAAAGTCGAACACTGGGGAAGAAAGGCCAGGGAAGGGCATATGTGATAAATCAGGATCACCTGTGCTACAGTTAAGGCATTCTGCCCACATCAGAGCAGGGCTGG
Source organism: Rhea pennata (assembly GCF_028389875.1). NCBI lineage: Eukaryota > Metazoa > Chordata > Aves > Rheiformes > Rheidae > Rhea > Rhea pennata. The sequence continues at coordinate 2,516,129 of NC_084663.1, forward strand.
AAAGCAGCCAAGTGTCCATATCAATACTAAATGACAAGGGAAGGAGGCATCTGATGTACCCTTGGCAGCAGCTTTAGATGTGCTTACTGCTCCTCTCCCTTTCACTGCCAAGAAATTGGCTTTCAATTATCCCTTCGGCAAACGATGCTGAGGAAACAGCTCGCTGGGAGGGTGTGCGGAGCCACAGGAGCATGACGGCCATGAAGAAACTCTTTGTATTTGAGCAAAGCTCTACCAGCCCTGTTCTTCAGAAGCCCCAAGGGAGCATGTTGAAGTCCATTTACAAGGGGGGACACCGTGGCGCACAGAAGTACCCGAGTTGCCTGAGGCCATATAATGAGTTGGTGTCAGAGAACATCCTGGAGCTCCAGGCTTTTGCCTCCCAACCCTGAGATGAACCCAATACCATGGATGTCCCCAGCAAATTTATACTTATTACTGCGATTTGCACAATGGCATTTCAACACTGCCTTGCAGAGTATTTATTATGCTAATGAGCATATTATACAAAAAGTCCAGAGAGAAGGCAGACTTGAGATTCACTTGGTAGCTGTATAGCAAATATCCTAAAACTATCTATTAAACTGTGAACAGGACAAAGATCATTTGATTTCTATTCCTGCACTTTAGCCATAGAGTCTGAATTCCAGCTTGCACACTGCATTAAAAACCTGTGTATAGAAATTACCAAGGCAGACAGATTTCCTCTCAACCATTTCAAAGAAACTACTATTATATTCCTATTTATAAGGAGAGAAAAGGTGGTTTGTCGCCTCATCTTGCTCTAGAGTTTGTTCCGCAATCACAAAGAAATCGTGCAAGCAGCAAAACAAACTAGCCCGCGTGGGCATTTGCTGCCCAAGGAATCACTGCTTTGCTGCAGCAAGAGCAATAACCCCAAACGGCATCTTTCTGCGGAAGATGTGGATTCACCTGTTTCAAAGATTCAACACCTGAAGGTATTTTAAAAATTCAGCACGCGAGGACATTTTTCTCAGCGCATCCAACCGACACCGTAGTCATGATGAAAAGACTCTGAAGAGGCTCCTCGGTGGAAATAAATTCACACTGCTAACCTAAGACATAGCCCACCCTAACAACGACCCAGATTTGCAGTTTACTGGGATTTGAAAAGGCTCAACAACAATTTGTGCGTCTCCGAAGGAACGGCGCGCTCGGCGCCAGCACTCCCGGGCAGCTCCAAGCTCCACGGAGAGGTCAGAACGCCGCCCAAAAGCCAAAGTCACTAATTGATGGTCTTAAGCTGTAACATCACACAAAATTATCCCTCAAAAATTTATCTGAATATTCCCATCTTGTTAAGTTTATATGATATAACTCATCACAGCAGACAAGTAAGCGTCTTACAGTGTATTGTGTAGCTCTAACGATGTGATTTAGTGATAGAAAATCTTGTTAAAGCAGTAGCTGTTATTAAAGCTTTGTGGAGAAGTTGAATCTCAGCGTCCCTCCTCTGCTGCCCGTTCCCACCCCTGCTAAGCAGTTTTGAGGTATCCACATACTAACCAAAAAAAAAACGTACCTCAGCAGAGCTGGGCATTGCCACGTTCACTTCAACAGACGATGCAATCTGTAGGCTTAACGAAGCCAAAGCTGAGAGATTCTTCCTGGATTCAGGTCCAGAAAAACATAATCCTCAATTCCTACAAACTAACAAAAAAACCCCCAAGTCCAGCCCAAACATTTCTTTGCCTTCCCAAGACAAGTGGTGGCAGAAGGAAACTTCTCCTGCACGTCCCACCTCTTTCGTAGGTACGAAGGTGCCCTGTGTAGAGCCAGGTGCTCACTCAACTCTACACCTCTCCATGAGCCTCTCAAAAGCAATAGGATTTGGTGTCTGTCATGCTTATGATGAGCACACGTAGATATGTTTTTCTACAGGATCTGAAAAGCGATCCAGAAGCTCGTTTCATAGGAAGGAGCAGACCGCTATCAAACAGAAATGACTCACACCTACAGCAGACCTGGATTCACAGTCCCAGTAGAGGGAAAAAAGGTGTATACAGCCTGCTGCCTGTCCTCCCAATCATCTTTTCGCTTTATAAAAATATTGTGAATACAATAAACAGAGCTTGAGAAGTTGGAGAGGAAGATCATGTACTCTTGCGAGAGAAAGAAACAAGGAAAAGAGAAACAAAAAACCTACACCTGAAAAGGGAAAGGAGAGATAAGAGATAAAGAAAGAGAAAAAGCCTTCCATAAAACATCAAAGATTCAGAAAAGAACTATGCAACAGGCTGAGCATCAAAAGAGAACAAAAATAATGGAAAGCGCCAAACCCAATGCTACAAAATAGGCAGCAGACGGGTCAACTTAAGATTAGCTTTCGACTAAAAGCTAATCTTTCGACCTTTGCCAAGACCTCCAGTCAGCCCAGAGAGATGTCTCAGGCTGTGGTGAGTCTAACTAGAGGAAGCGAAGAAGCCCCTGCTCGAAGGCAGAACCTGAAGCTGGAGCTGCTGCTGTTACCAATGATGTCACGTGGAACCAGGTTCAGGACTTGAGGGTCTCAAAGCAATGCTTTTGCCTTAAGAATGCAAACTGGCCCAGCTCTTTCCCTGTTCTGCCTTCCGGGCCTGAACACACTGTTGATCTATGCAATGGGAGGTTTCAACCATGTTGATCCCTTTGGAAGCAGCCGAAGTAATTCAAGCTGTCATCAGGCCTGGAGCGTAGGGCCCATCCGCTGAGTTTACTGCCCCCAAGCAGGCTCTGCGGAAGAGCTCATGGGAGCCCTTCTAATTCACTTCAGTGCAAAAGCAGATATGCCTCAAACCACTAGTTCCTTTAAATGTGCATCTCGTTCCCCGTACTAAGCAAAGCTTTGCGTTTTGAATCGAGCTACACTTAATTACACACCATCAGCTATGCGCTGTGCCCCAGATGAAAAGCAAAGGACGTGAGATTTCATTCTCAAGCATCTCCAGTAAGCAATCAGCTGGCCTTGAAAGTGGAGTGCTTTGATCGCTACCTCGGCTTGCACGGATGACCACTGCTAGCATCGCTCTCAAGAAGTCAGTTGATTCAGGCTGGCGACACAGAACTAGGAGCGTTTTAGAGCTCTGGGTGCACAGGGACATCTTTGCACACAAACATCAGGAGGGTAGGGCAGCTCAGCATCCTTGCTGCCGGCATGCTGAACTCAAGTGCCACCGAGGGCGGACCCGGGGGGCACCGTGGTGTCTTGGCTGCTGGCATGTTCAGAAGAAACCCCAGCAATGCAATCTCATTGCTGCCAAGCATAGCAGAGGTCGTGGCTGGCAAGCCTGTGCGGTCCCAATGGACCATGCCCTTTCCCAGAGCACACACGAGAGCTGCTGTGTGCCACAGGAGAGCTGAGGAGAGTTAGTGGTTCCCAGGATAGCCTCAATATATGTATTTTTAAAACTACCTTAACTTCATTTTGGGTGCACTCCACAGGACTGAGTCACCGCTCTAGGTCTCCACGTGGTTGCCTCTATGGTGCGGGAATGACTCAGGTGCAGGAATAGCCTGCAGCACTATTCCCTTGGCCAGAATCATGCATCAAAAAGCTCACCCAGCATTATGCTAAAAACAATAGCATTTTAGCATCAGTGACTCAAACCACAACAGATGACACGGCCTGTATGGCCAGAAAAGGGCTTTTAGTGTCCCGTTTGCTAGCAGACAGTTACTATGGGAACTCATCAGTGCAAAGTAACATGCAACAGTCGCTGGCACGTGCTCAAAATTGAGCCCAGGAATTGGAGGGCACGTTTCTTGCTCCCTCCATGCATCCTGGAGGGACTCCCTTTAGTCCTTCCTTGCTTCCTTCCTTCAGCCTGATGTTTCTGTCTTGTCCCACAATGAAATGTTTTTGGAGATGTCCCAAATCTGCACACAGGCTCTGGTTTTGCTTCGGAAGTGCTGTCAGGGCATCGGCCTCAATTATACGAAGGGAAGATGAGAGATCCCTAATAAGGAGTCGGGATAGTGCAAATGTCCTGAACAATGACATTTTAAAGGATCAGAAGAAAGGTCAGGGGATGACTTGATGAAGGATGTGCTGTTGCACAGGTATCCGTCCACGTTGCTAGCATACGGCCCCTCCTTTTGATGCAGAGCTAGTAAGGATGTGCATCAGCAGGCAAACTAGAGGTGCAGAGGAAGCAGCAGGCAACCAGTGCCTTCTGCGGTCAGGGTTATCCTCATTAAAAAAAAAAAGAAGCAGGGAAAGGAAAAGTCATATGGTACATGGAGATGCTGAGATTTTTTTTTTACTGCTCCATTAACTTTACCCTGAGAATCTGATGCAAAGTTCAGTGTTCAGGAGCTTGCTGGTGTCAAGAGGACAGAAGAAATGAAATCATTCCCTCCTCCTCCTGACACAGATTTGGTATCTGAGATCCATAACCAGAACAATCCGCAATGCGGTGCAACCTTCAAACTAACTTGGGGTTTCCAGACAAATGCTTTGCCCTGGGATTTGCCAGCACATCCTTCCTCAGCTGCCCTAATACACAGTCCCTCGCCGGTGCAACGTGCCCTCGCCACCGCTTGTGCTGCAAAGCACCCATGAAATCCTGCTGTAACTCAAGCGTGGCCAGATCTGAAGTCCCTTTTTACATTTCTTTCCCCTGTCAAAGGCAAATCTGGAAATGATACATCTTTGGGTTTTATCACCAACGTATCTGATTCAGTGATGAAGTGAAGGCTAACCTTTATAAAGCGATAAGGGCAGCGTATTTCACACTCGCCCCAGTGCCAAATAGCCTTCAGAGCTTTAAAAACTAATTATATGAACAGAGGCATGACTTTTCATTCCTTTCTCCCCTTGCCAAGTTTTGAGCTACTATAATATGCTCAATCAGGTCTCTTTGTCTGGCCAACTGCACAGGAATATTAATGGGGAGGTTCTGTTAGTATCTTACCCTGCCTTTTGACATCTATTTGCAAAAAAAGACAGAGGCAGGTTAAGAGAACAGAATCAATCACTGTCAACGCAGACATGCATGAGGTTTTTGGAAAGACACTGCAGTTGGCTTCTTCACTCTAATTAGACAAATGAGTTACAGGAAACCTGGGGAGGGAAACGGAAAGCAAACAGTGCACTGGTATCTCTTCCTGACGCAGTTCAAAAAAACAAGTGGTAAACTTCCAGGACATGTTTAATTTAGCTGCATTCATAAAGGGATGCTAGCGAGTAGTTCAAGCACAGCTGTCAGTGTTGTTTTAGAGCCAAGCAGAACACCCTCCCATGTTTCAGTTTCCTTCCCTTGCATTAAAACTAGAACATGGCTGAGAGGACTTCAATCACAGCTTGCCCTCTGGAGTCCGTTAAAAAATTCTTGTTTTAATGTAAAGCTTTCGTTCCCCCTGGAGTACGAGTTCAGTCTTCAAGAACGACTGGGCTTTCTCGCCAAGACTCACTCCCTTCTCTGGCCTAGGCAGCAACGGAGAGACTGCAGAGTAGGTTCTACTTAACGCAGTTTTCCTCTGCTCTTCCCCCAGATGCACTCTCAGAGAGAAAGGAGATCTCAGCTTTCCTCTCAAGATGCCTTCACTCTTCTCTTGACTGCCCTTGTTGCTCCAAACCTACCTTTCCAGGAAAGGATGGTTACTCCCGTCCCTGCTAGCTGGAGAGCAAGGTCTGTGAACACAGGTGGGTATCTATACACTAAGGTGACGAAGTTATTTCAAATATCTAGTACAGTTAAACAGTCAGGATGAAATAAGCTCTCCCACACTCTCCTGTCACAGCCATGAGAGCCCTGACCAGTATATCTGCAGGACCATTTTCCCTTTGGCTGTGCAGCAGTGTTCAGGCAGTGAAGGCTATGACAGCGTTCCTCCCATCATCATCAGCAGCAGCAGGAGGAAGAGAAAGAAGCAACAGTAGCAAAAAAAAAATCATGTTACTTTGTATTAGGAGAAAGTCTGTAAAATATGCTTAAACAGAAAGAAGATGACAAAAAATTGGACAAGTAATTAATTTCATTTTGAAGCTTTCAGGAGAGACCTATTCAACCATGGCACAGATTCCTGAGGAAGTTTATAAGCCGTGTCACTTACTATCAATGGCTAAAACAGGCCCAGACCAATTATTAGCATCTAAATTAATGCTACAGGAGCGTTCAAACAGCACTCTGAGGAACTGGAGCTTAAAATATGATGCTCTCTGCGAACAGAGAACCAAGAAAAGAACTTCATCCTAATGTCTAGGCTGAAAACAGGAAACAGCACAGGGCATGGAGCTTTTCCCAGTAATTCAATGTATATGACCTAATAGGGCTTTCCATTCTAACATCTCTGATACAATTGGAGGGAACACTTCAATTAGTGGATAATAAAATAACACCAGAAAAGAAATGGACATTAAGATCAAGATTTTGGCTCTGCTAAAGCCAACGCGAGTTTGGCCATCGGGGTCTGCAGCCTGGCAGGGACTTCACTCTCACAGATGAAGTTCAGCCACTAGTGCCCAGCATTATACCCCGGGAACTCTGTAGTCCCAAGGACACTGTTCAGAAATCACGAGCTGGTAGGACATCCCGGCTCATGCCAAGGTCTGATTACATCCTCAAACATGTCTGAGCAGAAGAAACAAAGGAGAAAGGCGAAGGCAAAGATGGAGGTCAGGACTGAACTCCTAAACCTCAAAAAACCCAAAGACTGCACAAAGACCTCTTGCATGCTGCTCCCTCTTCCAGGGTCACTGAAGATTTTTGAAACGCTGGCGTGCTGATTATCCCCACTGCAATATGAGCAAACACTTCTGTGACTAGACATAGTTTACACTCACTGTCATTCCTCTCTCTAGACTGCATCATCTTTATGTTATTGTTCCTGAATTCAGTGAATAAGTAAAATGACAATCTGGGCAAATTAGACTTTAATTTTCAACAGCTTCACTTACTCCTACAGTTTTATAGCCAAATGCCAATCAAGGAAGTGATGAATAGTGATGGGAATCACAGACAAGCTTTGGGACTTGTTGGAGTGACAAAGCGGACTGGTTTCTTCAGGATGTGTCAATGATTCAGAAACTAAGCAATTTTCAGCGTGTGGGAAAAGGCAATCTGTCCATTTGTCTCTTCAGTAGTTCTTCTAGGTTTTTACTTTCCTTTAAAGTATTTCCCTCTAGATATAGCTCTACTTTTCAAGACCTCTGATCTTTTTGCTCTCTTTACATAGCTCCTGGGCCTAGGACAGAGGTGAAACGCCACTGGGTCACGGCTCAACACAGGGCAGCTTTGATGACAGTGCCAGCTCTAGGAACTGCCCAGTACAACCAGTTGGCTCTTCCATAAAGTTGCGGTGTGCTGTTCTCTCCATTGTGTGGGCACTGGTGTGGTCGGGGCAGCACCACGAACCAGGGCAAGGAACTGCCTGAATTAAAAATCATTCTTTCTGTTTTTCCTACCACCCCATGCACTTTCCTGATCTGATTCACAGTGCAATTCTTCAAACAGCTGTGTCTGAACAACAGAGCAGGCAGGAACAAGCAGGAAGGGCAGGAAAGCAGCAAGCTGGCACTGCCACTGAAACCTCCGAGGTGAACCACGGCCTTGCTCTTCTGTCCTTACTGGATCAGAAAAGAAGCTCCACTTTCTCCTTTAAGGATAAAGAACTTCAGCCAGGTTTATCTCCCAATCCATGATGAGACAGGCACTGATAAGCAAAAGTCCAGGAACATTCCAGAAACAATAAATTTTCCCAGGGATTTCTTGTTACTGTCAAGAACTGAATCCAGACAATACACAGAAATTCTTTGGATAGTAAGTTCTCAGTTGAGCAAAGCTGACACCTGCCTTTAAAATCATACAGCCTAACGGCATGTGGGGTCAGGCTTTATTACTTTACTGAAAGAGACTACGTGTCTCAACCCCCCTCATGCCTGGAGACACAACAACTCCCGAAATACCATTATTTTGTTTCCAGTAGGTTTTACCACTGTTGCTCCTATGCTTCAAAATCCTTTTGCAGCTTCAACTACAAAACATTTTACCTTATAAAGTCTTCCTCTTCCTCTCTCTTGGGTCTCAATTGCTTGGGCTGAGCCATATTGCTCCAGTTGGGCAGAGATTTCAGGAGCCTGCTAATATCGTCATCCTTAGCCCAGGATGCGCTGATAACCAGCTTTTCGTCTGACTGCACGATGCTCCTATGGGAAACCAGCAACAATCGTATTAGTGCAAAGCAAATCGTTCTCGCCATGTGATTCCACAACTATTCAATAAAATTCTTCTCGCATACAAATGTGCAAAGCACACAGCAGTAACGAACGGGTCCAAACAGAAATTCAACAAAGAACATAATCTTCTGGGCAAGGCAGGGCAATGTGGATAGATGTGATGTGAACTTCTCTCAGACTCATCTCTCTAGCAGTACCTTTATTAGGTCCCTGAAGGGGTAAAGGGCCAGATTCTCTCTTCCCTTGAGGTCATCTGACTTACAATCATTTGTGCAATAGAGGAGGTGATTCTGTACGTAGGAGATGGAGAAAGCAGTTTCTCTATGGCTCATTTGCTCCCTGCAGTCTCAACTGAGCCTGCCAGCCTCTGACAATCCACGCTGTGACTGCAACGTGGATACCTGCCCAACAAGGTCTGGGTGGAAGCCACCAACCCAGTGCATACCAACTGTCCCAACTTGGGGAGGACATCTGAAGCAATGAAAGGAAACGAAGGGTCTTCTCTCCAGCCATCCAAAACATCTAATAATAGAGATTTCAGCTGAATCATATGTATGAGTAAAACTGAATCAAAGATCACAGCACATTCCAATTATGAAGACTTTCCCCATTTAATATTTTTGGCAGTGTAACTAATCTGAAATCCTCACTGGTAATTCCAAGAGATAAAAGGGATGCTGTATTTGGAGGAGTCAACTAGCTGCGTAACTTTTGTGTCAGGATTGCTCATGAATGACCATCAGTGCACACAGCGCAGACCTCAGCAAAGTTTCCTATTTCACTGGGGTGCCAGCGAGCTGAAAGTGCCCTCCTGCTCTTGGGTTGTTCAGTAGACTGCAAGAATCTGGGCGGAATTTTTCTACCTCTTAAAAAGGGCAAGTGGCAGTTAGGGATACACGCATTTCCTATTAATCCTGTCTCAAACCTTCTTCCCTGGCAATACTTCCAGAGGCTTTCTGTGTCTCTGCTCTTCTTCTATGATGTCCTTGCGTGGTTACCAACTGGACTGCTTCTCTAGGACAAAAGGAAGCAGAGGCCACCCATCTGAGTAAGATCATGGTATTGCCCACTCTGATGGGCACCACTGGGTCTCATTCTTTTTAATAGAAACATGACAAAACCTACAAGCAAAATAGCACTGTGTGAATTGAGAACAGAAGCGTCAAAAAGACAAGGTCTCAGAAGGTCTTCTCCCTATCGAAATGTTTAGCTGCAGATCAACAACAGAATCAAGATCTCCCCCATGCTCTAGAAGACTGATCACCTTCTACTGTGCAAGAACACAGACAAGGCTCCAGACCTGTGTTTGAGCCTTGGAGACCCAGCATCCCTTGCTCCCAAGGCTGCAAGGCATCTAGAAGTAATTCGTATTTACGTGTCCTGCAATGGAAGGGGCTGAAGAGGCGTAAATGCTGGATAGATCTATGTCTGCCACTACTATTGGAGAAGAACCAGTTTCTCCAATATGGACAGACACTCTGTTCTTAAAAAAGAGTCAGATGCTTGGTGCTGGATGTTTTAACCGAGAATTGGGTTGCTTGGTAATGCAGTATGGATTTATCTGTGCAGGTTCAGTCTGTGCCAGCTCAATCTGCAACCTGGGGAGCTCTCTACCGGGCTGCACGGAGCGTGGCTGTGCTGCTTCTAGATCCGAGTCAGTACAGTGCATACGGCACTTCAATCTCAGATCAGTCAATAGTATTCAGTCTCTGATTTTGGGAAGGGTCATGAAAGACCACAATAAAGACCCTGTACCTTTCTAAGGGGTTATGTGAATTAACCAGTCTCATTTTAAATTTTCTGAAAAGTATGTTGTTGTGGTCAATAAATGTGGTCAATAAATAGAAATAAAAGTAACAACACACTAAGTATACGAGGTTCGAAAAGGAACACAGTGAAAATGGCATTGAGAAATGAGCCAACGCTGATCTGTCTTGAAATAGAACAAATTACTTCTTTTCCCACCAGCGCTGAGCAACCTATCATTTCTTTCACCCACCAAGAAAACACCTCTGCTCAGTAAGTACACGCTATTTGTGAAAATGAATTTGTCACATACACTTATGTATGAATTTTATTTATCTTTAAATTTCATGTTCAATCTGCCACAAACAAAAAGAATGAGTTTTCTTTCCAGCCACAGAAGACCTTGACATCAAAATATCAATTTGGTCTTCTGCTGCTATTAGGAACTCAGTGTTTTTCCATTTATGAAAAGGAAGGCTCTACTCAGCACCCTAGCGAAAACTAAGAAAAAAAAAGAAGAGACAAAAAAAAAAAAAAAAGGCACCACCAGAATCTTTGACATCTGAGACAGAAAAAAACAAAGTAAATGATTTCTGGAAAATGAATTAGATGATTTCTGGCCATTTCTCTGCCGAGGCAGCACAACTGTTTCATAGACTATATTAGCCAGTGCTTTGTCCAGTTCGGATTTCAATGACTACGATAGCAGACTCCTTCCCTTGGGAGTCTATTTCACAGTTGAACAAATACAACTCTTGGATAATAACAGAAAAAAATCCAGACAGCGTGCCTACGTTTTACTTTACTGAGTTTCTTCCCATTATTCCCTGTAATTTTCTCTATAGCAGCCTCAGTACTGTACCGCTCTTTTACTGTTTATGCTCTTCAACTATTTACAGATTTATCACAGCCCTTCAGAAGCTCAGGAATCAATGTCATCTTTGGGAGCCTTCTGATGAGCTATACAGAGGACAGAGCTACCTCTCTGTTCTATGACCCATAATATCTGCTGCCCCCTAAAATCCTATTGCTTTTTGGAATCGGTGTCAGGACAGGAGAAAGAGGAGGCTGTTTTGCTCCTGTATCAATTTGCAAACTCAGATTGAGCTTGGGGTGTCGTTCTTTTTCTAGAGTCATCATTTTGTAAGAGCGTAGCCCATGTTATTCCCATCTTTCCCATGTCTCAGCATTAAGTCATGCATGGGACCATATGCCCCTGGAGCAGAATTCTCCACGGAAATCAATAGGGAGTTGGATTTAATCAGTGCCGAGACACTGCTCTGAACCAAGTGGGTCCCTCTGAATTATTTCTCCGTTCTTCTCATGACTGCGACGTCGCCTGATTTTTACTGACATGCTGGTTTTACTCCAACCACCCCCTCATTAATGAAGATGCTAAAGAGGGTGGAATCATCAGACATCCATTCTTCTGCATCAGTTACACCACCCCTTCTCACAGCCCGTTGTTTCTAACACCTCAGCCAGTTTCCAGCCTCCGTAACTTCCTATCAGTGTCAATCTAATTCAGGTCCTCAGGTGAATTATTGTAAGGCATAATGACATATTTTTGCACATAGCTCACAATGCTTCTGTTCAAACACCTTCCTTCTCCCCTCCCAAACCCTGTGTAATTATTCCTGCCACTGTAATAGAGGTTATTTGTTACCACTAGTGCCACAAGCTACTAATTAATTTACAGCTCAACTGGCTATGGAAAGTGCCATCTGTGGGGCTCGTGGCACCCAGCTCCCAGGAGAAGAGAAGGAAGAGGTGTGACGCTTGCATGCGCAATGGTGTATGGGGGAGGAAGACTGTCCTCTCCACAGCTCAGCAAGTTTTGGCCATCAAACATCTGCAAGCAGTAGCATCCTTCCTCTGCTGCACTGCCTGCCCCGAGCAGTGAGCCTGTCCCTGAACATAGCCAAGGCTTTAGGAAAGCACCTGGGGGAAAGAGGGGTGATAGGACTCTGCTGCTTTGTGCCAAATGTATTCAGGAATGATTTTTTCTCTTCCCAGCACCAAGGAAATGTTTCCGTAGCGAGGTTTGCTCACACTGGCAAGAGTTTAAAAGCAGGTGCTCAACCTGGTCCAGATACTTTACGGTCTGAGGAGGACACATTCCTGTCTCCAAAAAGCTTTGAGAGCCATCAAAACAACTCACAGCTTAAAAGGTAATGTGAGGAAGGGGAAGATGTCAACAGTAAGCACTGAACCAAATGGCGAGGGCACTTCCCTGGGGCTGTGGAAACCCCAGGTGACTGCAGACCCCCTAGACACCTTGGATGAATTTATCTGCCCCTCGTTTCCTTATCTATAAAAGGAGGGTTATTTTTATTTGGTTAGCCGGAAAGCAGGAACCAAAATTTATTTTTTGGGGGGGCAATGTTTGGAGAGATTTAGGCCCAGTTTTACCCCACCTAATTGTACAAATTTAGTAGAGACATTTAAGTTAGCAGGCCAGTCACTACAAGCTGTCTTCATAGCTGATGGAGAAAACTGGGTACCTCCAGAGAGTTTAATCAGATTTTAATAAAGCTGAACCAGTCTCTGAGATATCCATTTCTTTTTACAGACTAGAGAGAGCAGCTGGGGTGACTGGTCCATTAATTCAAGGTCCTTGGATTGCAAGAGGATATTCAAAGAAGAGAGGATGAAGAAAGATCAATAGAAAAGGGGTGGACACACAGGACGGAGCTCAAAGTTGGACAACTAAATATGAACATGCAACTTTACCATGATCATAACTAAATATGGGATAACTTATTGTAGAAGGATATGGAAACAGCTTAACTTCAGAGCTGAAGACAGTAAGGTTTGTCTGAGAAGGGTGGTGGTGCGAAACTGAAAAGAAAGATTTGTATTAAGGGCAGTTACCTCGGAATTGATTAGATTTTTCCTTGTCTCTAAGACTCCCTGTACTGTCTCCTTGTGCCTCCTAAAGTCTAGTAAAAATGGTTTAACTACACTGGCTTAATTCATGAGCAGAGCTGGTTTCACAGAAATTTGCTAAAGCAGCTAGCTGTGGGACAGACAACCTCAGACTTCAGAAAAACACTGCCAACACAGCAGGAGGCTTTGTGAGTCTATCTCCCATTGCAATTTTCATTCTAATTCTCCCCTTGCCTTGGTTCGCATGAACTATTTGGAAAATATAATCCACATTTGCAAATAATTTATGTCACACTGAGACGGCACTTCGTACAAACGTAATTTGCTGGAGAGACCTCACCTAGATCAGATCAAACATGCTTCTGAAATCCATCAACAATTAAAACATGAAAATCCATAGTTATTATTTATATAAATATCTAATCTATTCATATCCAGCCCCATTAGTTTCTTTGCGCTCACTAGAAAAATCAGCACAAAATGGAAATCAAACATGAAAAACCTCAGATGTGAATTCTTTAGTGCTATCTGTGCTGTAAAGAACTCTGAATAAAACACTCAGGCTTTGAGGAGCCTGTATTTGAACATTTTTGATCCACATTTGCTCATATTCTCCTTGAGGAACCGCGCACACAGGGAATGACTGAACGCCAGGCATGGACCTTGCACAAACCCTCTCTCTGGCTTCCCAAACCGTTGCTATCTCGACATCCCACCGCTCACTCCAGCTGATTAGAGCAGCCCAGCTCACGCGAGGGTCGTGCTGGGACTCTGGCGGTGATGGTGGTACCTAATGTCCCATGTGTGCCCAACAGAGGGTGGATGCACATTCCCTGCTCCTACAGCTTCGGCTCGTTGCGTTGGCCTGGCCAAGGCTCTACGGAGTCTATTCTACATTTTGGGCACTGGCAAACCATCATCCCTCCACTCACTTTACCAATACGAGAATAGCTGAGGATTTGTCCTTCTAAAACCCCAAAAGGAGAACCGTGGAGTGGAGGGCAAGGGTGTGCAGAGGCGTGCCAGCACGAGAGATCCCTGCAGAGGGCACAGCTTCCTTGTGGATGAGCGAGGGTTGCAGAATTGCTCCCGTCCCCGCTCTGTTGGTCTGATTCATTTGAAATGGATAAAGATTTCTATTTCAGTCAGGCACTTGCTAGCAGCAAAACTAGAACATTTCCTGTTTTTCCTCCTGCCGTAATCAGGGTATTGCCAAATTAGGGCTGTCCTAATTACTCCTCAGCAGGTGCCAAAGCCAGGAATGGTATAAGGAAAGGAAGGAAGGAAGGACCTTTAACTTCAAACCAAAGAAATTACTTCTATTGTCTAGTTCCAGTCAGTAACATTTCATATAAAATATGAACATTTTGTGCAGTGACACACACGCAGCTACCAAATTACACGAGCTTTCGGACAACATTTACCCCATATACATGCTCACTGCTAATGTTGCTATTATTAATAATAACGATGATCCCATATACAGCCACTCATCAGATGAAGCTTCCTCTGAGTGAAATCAGGCAATAGGGAATAATTTCTTAAAGCTATTGGTCAGAAAACACAAGGGCCTTTTCAGCTTCCCCTGCTATCACTAGCCTCAATTAGCTATTAAAGGAGATTATGTATAGAAGCTATTACAGCCCACATTACCGCAGCCTCTTTAGTGTCTTGCACTCCAAGCATTTATCCCTGCAGAGTGAGACACTCCTGGCTCCTCTACCCAGGAAAAGCCATTTTACACACGGGCAACTGAGACGTTCAGAAAAGAAGTTATTTACCAAAAATCATGCAGAAAACCTTTGACAAAGCAAGTACCTGAAGAAATCAAACCCCAGCTCCCTGCAGGGCAACCCTGCACCCACAGGGACCATGCTGCTTTAGCTTCCACACTGCTGTCTAGGAAACTGGTAGAGACAGGGCGCCAAAAAATGCTGATGAACACGGACAGCTCAGGATGCAGCACATTTGATGACCCTTGAAAGAAAGGTGATGCAAAAGCCCCACAAAATTCAGTGTGTATATATGGTGTGTTATGGTTAAGAGTTCCTACATTGCCGGAAGATTCGAATGCGCAAATCTTAGTACAATTAAAATATAGCTGTTTTTTCAAACCTCCTGAGAACACTCAATTTGAAGGACCTGACTTGCTTTATTGCTATATACAGATATTTATATTAAGATGATGCCTTGTGCTTGCAATCTCCCAGCTGAGATCACTTTTGCCTGATTGAGAGAAAGGCCACGTGGTTTCTAAGCTCCATTACCACCGTCACCCACACAGAAAGCACGTAAACCATACTGTGAAGCATATGAAGTCACTGGGGAGCCAAGGCTGTTGACATGTCAATGACCACTATTTCAGATTTCTTTCCCACCTATAGAGAAATTTTCTTGACTGTTTCAGAAGAGATGATTTCTAGAAGTAACTCCTTCCTACTTGTGTTAAAATAGCAGAAGTCCAACAGCAGCATCTCCAGCACACGTAGGCTTCTGAGTCCTCCTTCCCCCACATCCCTCCCATCTTCTCCCTCTGAACGTGATGGAAGAAAGGTGATTTGCTTCACTTTACGAGCATGGCTACTTTGTGTACCTGTAGGCGAGAGTGCAGGTGTCCTTGTACTCTTGGAGTTTCACACACACCATGTTGAGGAACTGATCTGAATAGGCACTCAAGTCATGCATCAAGTTCATAAGGTCTTGAACAGTCTTCTCCACAATTACCGTGCTCTGGAAAAGAAAGACATCATGACAGAATGACGACACACCATTTTCACAGTACTGTGAGAGGAGAAATTGTGGCAGGTCAGCTAATGAACCCAGATCATCAAAGACGGAGAGCCATCTGAATAATATTTTGGGCAATGTTGACCGATAAAGAGTTGAAGAACACCCCAACAACTGTGGTTGGAGTTGCAAAACACGAGCGTTTCAGACAGCCTCTGAAATCTGGATTTCAGAGTATCCTTTAAGACTAGGGATCATACCCATTCCTCAAGTTTGTACAAATTGCATGCATTTGGGACAACCACTCTTCTCTTTGGAAATCCCAGCCTTCTGCATGGAACTGAGGTTTAGGCAGTGCCACACAGTCCTCCAGTTAGGAGAGACAGAATATTGCAAACATCCAGACAACAGGGCAAGTCTGCAAACCAAAAATGCTGCTCCGCGCCACGCTTAGACAACCTGCAGGAGAAGGAGGTACCACATATCTGCTAACGTAACAAATTTTCAGAGCCCTTACAAATTTGGGGACTTCTGAGGCACCTCAAGGTGAGATTTGGTGTGGTTTGTACTTATAACATTGCCTGGTGCATTTAATTCCCTTGCTGTGAACAATATGGAGGTAAGGCTATCGAAATCCCAGGGCTGATACAAACTGAATTAATAACAGGCTAGGTAAAATGAAGGATTATTTTTGAGCCATGCACAAAGGCAAAGAAGGAGACTGAAGCATCTGTGAACCTTGGTTGCTTTGAGAAATTCTGCACTCAAGTTATACCAAGGGAAACTCCAGGGACTTCGAGAGAGCTGCATCAAGGATTAACTCAGCCTTTTCTCTGTATTAATCAGGACAGGGAGAGGAGTTAGTTACTCAGTTGATTGCAGAGTACAATCTCATCAAAACCAAAATCATAGTGTCTGCACTATCCCCAAAAGCCCAACTTCCTTTTCTGTATCGATTTCCAGACTGAAGTGCGGTAGCATCACCCTGATCCATAATCCTACTCCTCCATATTCACCTGTGAGTGACAGGAATTGATTCTACTCACCTACCTGAACCTGATTTGGTTAAAAAAAAAAATCCCCAAACCTCATCCTCATTCAGAGCATAGACTATTGCTTAGCAAGGGGGCAGTAGGGGGGTTTCAGTGAAGGTTTAGTCACCGACAGTGCTGTGCTGGTTACTGCCGGCTACATCCTTGGCTCACTACCGCTCTTGGATGAAAAACTTTTCCTCAGTTGCTCTTGTATCTCATCAAGTTTCCTCTTAAGCAAATCACAGGAATTAACCAATCTTTCTTATTATAATTAGCTACAATTCAGGATTATTTTGCTCCAACAAAAATGCAGTTTGGTAGCACTCTCTCTCAGATGCTCTTTTTTACGCTGCTTCTCCTATTCTTGCAAGTACCTTTAATTTCACAAATATTCAAGTCCATCTGGGGCTTGATGCAAGCAGAACAGAACAACCAATGCTAAAGAACCTGCAGTGTGGAGTCATCGCGGGTGAATGAATGGGACGATGGCATGGATAAGGTGGCATCAGCAACAACCTCTGCTTGTACAGATGGGCTCCAAGTGGTGAACGCAGCCTGTTAGCAGTACTCAGCACTCAGATATAGCCCAAGCCCTTTGCTATCATCACCCAGCATGTGCAAGTCACACCAGAGCGATAGGGGAAATCCCACCCATTCCCATCAAAATGGGACATCAATCTGGCACCTTTCCCTTGGGCAAGAACACGGTATAGAATCGTGTATGTTGGGTTGACAAGCTCAGAATGGAAATTACCTTTATTTTCCACTGATATTTCACTGGAGAGAGTTGGGTGGGATTTTCACCAGAACCTATGGCATTAACTGATCTGTCCTAGCTTACAAGGGGAAGGACACGTCCTTCCACGTGTCCTCTTGTCACAGCAAATTCCATGGGTAGGATATGCAACACTCAGAGAGGAATCAACCCTGGGCTTAATCTGCCCCATTTCTATTTTAACAAGTGACTCAATCTCTGAGGAAACAATTTAACAGCTTAAAAATCAAATGGTCGCACATTAAAAGAGAAAACATTGCCAGTTGTTTACATAGTTTCTCCAATTTTCTTTCTCCTCTCTACAACACTAAAGCTCAGCTAAACTCCTGCCAATATCTGGATTTCAGAATAAAGCCTTTTGATTTAACAGGAATACTAAGCTCCTTGCACGGCTTAAAAAGAAAAACAAAAAAAGGGCGATTACCATATGAAAGACGACGGCATCAGATACGTAGGGGCTATTCTTCTGTAACATCTGAACCTTTCGCCGAGCAACCCTGACACATCTGCACGCGTCTCTAGGGACGCCATGCATTAAGATGCACGGGGCCACGTTAATACAGCTGGATTCATTAGCCGGGACAACCCAGGATCTTCTGCAAGTCCGCGCGAGGACGTGAATGTATTGTGAGAGAGGTACAATCCAGTTGCTGCTAACCCATCCGGATTCATTAAGAGCAAATGGGTATGATCAAAGCCTAATTTTATGGCAACAGACTTCAATGAAGCCTTTTTAAAAAACCAACCCTAACACGGAAACTCATCCACAGAACAATATTCGTCCCCACACACTGCAAGCATTGCATGGCGCTGAATCCTAACTTCACGCCAAGGGTACGACTCATTACTCTTACAGCCCGTCGGGCTGAAGGCTTGAAAGGCGTCTTAAGGCTAATAAAAATACAAAGAAATTCCCTCTTAGGAACTTCTGATCATTAGCTACTGCGGATGGAACATGATAAAACAGGGTGATGCCACTCATCATTAATGCGGCAGTTTTCCCCTTTCACGCGTTTTACAAACATTCATCGTTACTCCTTGAAACTGCCCCAATTCTCCGTTGTGCTGAAGCCCCAGATGATGTAAAACAGCTTTAGGGTAGGTTAATTTATGCTCACACTTTTTTACAAGCCCTGAATGATGGAGAGGCATAAGCAGACCCGGAGGTACCATCACCCTACTGACAGATGGGTCAAAAAAAAAAAAAAAAGCAGAGAAGTGATGAGATTTGCCCAAGTTAGGATCACAGCCAAGATAAGAAGGTGGAAACTGCTCGTTCCCTTCTCTTGAAAATAAACGTTGTTTTCTTCAGTAATGCCTCCATAATAGTAATATATTAGAAAAAAATAACACATGCACAGATTTATTCCCTGGCCTACCTAAAAAGATGGGTTATGGTGGTTGCTCTGCTTCCGTAGCAATATTTGGGGAAGCTGTGCTATCAGTGTGGGCTCACGTGCACGTATTCTCCCAGCTCCTACAACCGGCGTGTGGCCACAGGGGCGATCAGGAGGACACAGGGTCACTTAATCCTCTAGGCCAGGATCACTCAGTGCTGAAACTCTTCCCCTTCCCACACCTCTTGCACACGCAATGCTGCATAAACTTTTAAATTTTTCATAAAATAGAGGGAAAACCTCCACTTTGGTTGTTTTTTTGCAGAAAGAGCAGCTTCTCACACACCCATTTGCTTGCGAACTCTTCATTTTCTTGGGGGTATGAAGGCAAAGAGGGGATCAGCTGGGCTGGGATGGCTTCTCACCCCATGTGATGTGTTCCTGGAAACACAACAGATGGAGGAAGGCACTGCGGTAATCTAAAGGTTGCCGATTATTAGTCTATTATTGCCTACCATTTATAAATCTCCTCAAGATGTCTTGGCAGAGGAAGGCACCGTGTGAGTGCAAGGATGGGACTTAAGGGAAAGAAATAAATGAAACCTAATCTAATTTTGAAGCTGAGCCATATTTGAAGCCTCACACCTTCAAAGCTGCTCTATGGAGTCCAGCAGCAATTTGCATGGATTACAGTAGTTAATAAAGCTATAATAGGTGAGATGAAAACCTCAAACCTCTTCAACATGTTCTCAGTGTTGACCTGCAGCTGGGGGTTTGAGACCGATGGCTAAATTCCAGGCATGCCGACATTTGGACATGCAATATTTTTGGGGGCATTTTCTTGTTCTTTAATTACAGCTTCTCAGCTGCTTTGGCTGAAAAAGTGTTAAATTCCCAGTAGTGGCTTTACAAAACCTCACTCCACCTTGGTGTAGAGCACTAGAAGGTCTGTTCAGCAGAGGGCTCCCATGACTTGCATGGGGCATCGGCCATCGGGGAAGAGCTGCAGATACATAAATCAAGGCTTCCAATCCGGAACAATCCGCTCATCTCGTTAGACGCCACCACTCGTCAGGAGAGCAAAAGTTAGAGATGGGAAATTTTTAAAATTTAAACCCAGCAGCCAGGGGACCCAATTTCCCTTGGATACTGGCATGAAACCCTTCGAGGTCTGGAAAAAGACCCGACATGAGCCCCAGCTCCATCCCTGCCGCGTGCAGCCAACACGCACCCCTATGTCAATCCATCAGTGCCTCAGGTTACCCTCTCCATATAACAGAAAAAATAAAATGGAATCTTTTTTTTTTTTTTTTTTTTTTTTTTTTAACCTAACAGATGAAAGAAGATAGTCGAAATAGTCCATTTTACCGATTAGGGGTTATTTCATACTGAGCAATAAGGGGTCTTTGCAATTTGTTTTCTCTCCTGTTACATCTCAGGTTTACAAAGGGGTAGAGTTTTCAGTACATATCAGTTCAAAAACATGTTTAAATGCAAAACTGGCTTTGTGAGATTGAAATCCGATAGTCTGCTTTTCTCATCCAGCATTCCTGCAGCACTATTCATGACTCTAGTACCAGCTCTGTAGGATCCTGCCCGTTATTATGGCTAAACTACACCCTACTACAGCTTTGCTTTCCAAATACTCACAAATGAACATCGGTTTTTATTTTCAGCTTTTAACTGTAATTCTGCCTGCTTCACAGTGGGTGATATTTTTCCTTTCACAGGCTTTATTCTGTGAGGTGCTGAGCATTTTCTTCCCATGGAGGCGAACAGGAGGCCCAGGATACTCAGCGTTGCCCTCTTTCTTACACTTATGTGTGACACTGTAACAGCCAAATGAAAGCACAGACAAGTCCTTGCACAACTCTCTTCTTTACCCAATACCCTGTAATCCTGCATCCCAGCTATTTACCGTGCAGAAAGATGGGTCCACCATGGGTATCTTCCAACCGTACCCTGCAACAATTTGCAGACATCAATTGCAGGTCCTCAACTTGGGCAGAGGCCAGGATAACCCAAAATCCCAGGTGCTGCTTCTCTAAGAGAAGGGTGTGAATCGCAGCCCAAAGCCGAGGAAGGCCGAAGAGGAGGCACGAGGACACGGGCCATCTCCAGATGGGACGCTTCCTCATATCCTATGTCGAAATTGCTCCAGATTCGGCTTTGCGGCAAGCGGAAGTTCTCTTAAAAAATGACTCCACCATTTTCTGCCGCAAACGAAGCCCTTCCTAACGGCACCGTGCTTCAGCATTGGTCAAAACCTACCCGTGGGCCTTCTCATGTCATGCAGGACGTGCTCTTCAGTACCGGGGTGACGATTCATCTGTCGTTCGTGCTCCTTAATGACCACGGCAAACCGACCCTCAGGTACGACACAGCCATCCAGACAGAAAGATGACACCAGCCACATTAGAAAAAATCCTTTCCGATGAAAAATGTTCAGCTCTACTGCCTGCTCTAGGTAGCCCAAATCGACTAGACATGCCGGTTATCATTATATTTTACTGTTCAGACCTTTGCACAAGAAGAGGAGGAAAAACCTTTTTTTGACCTCCTGAATAGCCATAACATTAGGATATTTATAAAGCTCCTTATTTATTCTATTTAAACCATCAGAAAAAAGTGGTAAGGAGATCTAGTGGCTGGAAGCGGAAGATAGATCATGTCAGAGGAGAAATGTGGGATACACCTTTAAGCAGCGAAGGGAATTAACCACTTGAACAGCTTACGGTGGGATCTGCTGCACTCTCCTTCATGGAAGGGGTTGAAATCAAGCACAGGTGTTTTTCTAAAAGGTGGGCTACACTTCAAATACAAGCTATGGACTTGATTCAGAAATTATTAGGAGAACTCTGGCTGATTATACTGGAGCTCAGATGCATTTATTTTGATTTTGAACTCAAATAAATTCAATGGCAATAGACACCTGGGATATACTTAAAAGTAACCACACAATGAACCAACCCCCTGTCATCTCAGATGCTCTGAAACAGAAATCATCAAGGTGGAATGGCTCTTTCCTCTCCAGGACTAGTAATGGAAATCTGTCACAGCAAATCAGACAGTAATTATTCAAACTGCCAAAATTCTCCCAAAATGGAATTCTTGGCACATCGTCTCTTAGCCAAAACCCAGGAGCTTGCTAGCAGGACAAGGAAAAGAATCAGGCTCTTCTAAGCAGACGACTGCAGAGGACCATACTCGGAGAAGTGGCATCTTATGGAGGATGCCTGGCCAGCAACATCTTGCTTTACATATGCCACTTCTCTCCAAAGCCATCACGTGGCACATGCCAAGGGTAGTCTCAAAACAAAGACCCTGCAAGACATCTTCTGCCTTTCTCCAGCTGCTAGAGAGCTGAGGAACAAAGGATGGGACCTGTTCAAGGAGACGCCACATCAAAAGTCAAAGACAACAGTAGTAACGTCCCATTTATCCAACGGTAGAGTGGTCAGCAATGCTCTTCTCAAACACTGGTCTCCTCCACGCTCTAGAGATGGACCATCAGCAGAAGCCGCTACCACGGTGGCTCACGACTTCTGAAAACACAAGACTGTAAATCGCAGTGATGGAAATGTCTGTGTGTGGATAACGCGTGTCAACAGTCTTCACGTAAATAAACAGGCGCCCCCAAAACCAGTCTGCTAACTCAGCACTGTTACAAGCTGAAATGCTCAAAACCTAAGAAATAGCAAAGTTAATACTTGTGTAAGGATTTTCCTCCATTTATTGCCATCGCACATCTCTGTGTGCCGCACAGGAGGCAAGTCAAGAAGGAAAAATGAGGTTGCACACAGGGGAAAGTTTGTGACAGTCCAATCTTCTAGCCCGTAGATTACTCTCCCATCAGTGGTGCTGGCACTTGAGACATTTAAATCTTCACCGAATGATACGCTGGTAACTGCATGATAAGGAATGCTGTGGCTTTGGCAGGGAGATGGACTGGATAACTTAATAGGTCTTTTGTATCTCTCGCTTCTCTCATCCTGCTGAGTTCTGTAGCTATTATTAAAGACATTTTTTAAGGCATTTTAATTTACTTCTCTAAATGGCTTTCCATTCATTCACTCCCACCAACTGAATGTTGTCAGGGACATTAGTAGCATGATAAAATAGTTGTAGCTTCATGCTGGTTTTAATGCGTTACATACACAAGAAAAGTCATTAGCTTTTACCCCTTAATATACCTTCTTTACTGCTGCATAACTGTTTATCACTCAAAAGTGCCAAGCACCAGCCATGCTCCTCCGTTATTAATCAACAGACACTTGTGCGAGAGCGCGATGAAGATGAACAAGACCCAGTTATTTTGAGCACAGCTTGTAGCTCAGGAGTTCAAGAGCTGGTGCCTGACATTTTCAGCCCCTCTGAATATTCCCTGAAGTGACTCTTTTTTAAGGATTTGGCACAACAACTCTCCCAATTACAGGTAAACTTCAGGCAAGGCAGCGATTTATTTCCTTCTGCTGAGGGGCAGGTTTCTCTCCCCACTCTAACACCTGCTCTAGAACATCATTAGCAGGCTGCAACCTGGTACAAATTGAACGTGGACTTGGAAAATTAATGATGCTCGGGGCAGGGCATCAACTCTGTGAATCAGACAATCTATATAAAAAAAAAGTTTTCATATGGTTAGTCCGGCTTAGAGAATGAGACACATCTGTATTATTTTTATGAATACTCTATGTGCTCTATTTTTTCCCCCTGCTCTCAGAGCACCAAGACTAATTTTCCCTCATGCCTGGCAGGACCAGCGACCACCTGCTGCAGACGAAATGTAAAGCAGAGATCACACAACGAAAGGACCAAAACCATGCAAAACTAACTATCAAACACCCCCAACGCAATACTTTTGCCATAAGGACGACGTTAGCACCTTGCTTTTCTCTTGACAGATGCGATTAACTGCTGATGCAGAAATGAAAGCAAACGGGAAGGACGGAAGGATGGAGCCAAAAAAGCAGGTGCTGCACCGCCAGATTTATGCTACACATGGGGTCACCAATGTAAAGACTTACCAGGACAGAGGAAAACTATGATCTAAATTCAATGAGAACTAAGGAAAATTCAAAGTGTGCAAGATCATTTGAAATAAAAAGGGCCAAATA
Organism: Rhea pennata; assembly: GCF_028389875.1. Taxonomy (NCBI): domain Eukaryota; kingdom Metazoa; phylum Chordata; class Aves; order Rheiformes; family Rheidae; genus Rhea; species Rhea pennata. The sequence continues at coordinate 2,539,927 of NC_084663.1, forward strand.
AATAAATAAACCACACATAAAGGCTTATCAACTTCACACGGCTCTAGGAGTTACCCCAGGCTGAGATTCTGGGACAGAAAGTGGCCACGCCACTTGAAATAATGAGGCCATTTGTCAGAATTTGGAGTAAGTGTCAAAAAGCCTCATTTGTAGGGCTCAATTACTATGTAGACTGGCAAGACCAGCATCACTAGTGGTTTTTGAGAAGGTGACATCCAGTCCAGAATGGACCTGGAAAGGCACAGGTCACTCAGGCCTCACCTTAGAGCAGTGAACTTCATGCTTCTGTCCATGGAGTCTCTTAATCTTCATTAACTCAGCTACATCTAATGAGGTTAGGTGCTCTGCATGCTCCCAAGGAGCCCTTGGGGAGCCTGGGGAGAGAGCAGAGATCTGCAGAGGAGGCCAGCTAACCATAGGCACCAGATTCAATTCCTACCAAGACACCAAAAACATATTAAAATTGGCAGTTAAAATAATTGTTGGGTTTTCTGCGGTTTGAATCTGAAAGACAGCACAGACAGAAAGGCAGTTAAACAACAGGGTGGTATAGCTTGCTTTCTTTTTTTCTTTTTTTTCCGTGCAAGCGCTTGCGGTAAGTCTGTAGATGATTTTTTCCTAAATGAGGGAATTAGAGAGGAAGCAGGAAGAGAAATCAAAAATACTCCAAAATGTTTTCAAAAGTCACCTCTCAGCAATTAACCTGAGGTGGATTTCTGCAACTCAGCAGCCACATTTTTGCTAAAACACTTGCCACATTTGTTTTAGTTAGAACTTGTTGTCACATGCAACGTGGCCCTGTGCAAGCAAGGCTGGATGGTGTCACCATCAGTGGTGACTGAAGGGCTACCTCAACAGCACCCAGCTCCCGGAGCCCTGCCCTCGAGCTGGAGCTATCAGATTCTACAGGGCTAAGGGTGATCTTTGTTGTACAGGGAAAAAAAAATCATCATAAGGGGAATCTACATCCTAATGCATGCAAAGAGTGCTAGAGATAATGTGAGGATGGCAATTTTTTTTCCCAAGCAACTTCTAATCTTTGTAATTTAGGGTTCCCCCTAGCAAACTGGAGTAAGATTAAAACCTCTTCAACATTTCCACTGAAACACACCCATGCTGAAAAGTGTATTTGTAGACCCAGCTTTGCTTTACCTGTCTCAGTAGTTAGGAAATCAATAGGAAGGAGTAAAAATTTTCTACAAGAACATTCCACCAGTAGAAACACTTCAGCTTGGATGTCCCATAGTGGAGGTCCATGCTCTAGCCATGAGACTCTCCAGAACTCCTACTTCCTCTACTTCCAAGGGATTTCAATCAAATGCATTGCTGACGTGGAGAAATCGCAGCACAGATCTGCAAGGCTGCCTTCCAACCAGCTCCACGCAAAGCTGCAGCACGCTGGACCTCTCCCCACAACTGCTTCCCTCCTCCTCCTTCTGTGTATGACTTAGAAGTCAAAAGCTGCTAAGAAATGAGGGGTAGTGTCCTCAAAGTGAAAATACACACACACGCACATATACGTATAGATACATGCAAAACCAATCCAGATGCCCTCAGCCTCGTAAAATTTTAATTTTCCAGAACTCTCAATATTTATGCAGAGCTTCCCAAATCAGAAACTTCAAAAGGCTCACTGATCTCGTCTCCTCTCCTGCATGAGCGAGAGAAGGAATTAAAAGCTGTATGCTTTCATTTATTCCCTCTGTTTACTTTTCTGCATTTGCTCTTTGGACAGGAACAGGGTTCATGCTGAGGGCTTTTGCCTGCAGTTTGGGGTGCCCCTCCAAGCTCACCGGTCCAGCACAGACCCAGTGGGGACACTGTGGTGTTAAATGCTCTGCCCAAAAAACACAGAGGTGAGAGAATTCACAGGTTTCACTGGATGATAGGAATTGTGATTTACCCATTAAATTAAGCTCTGTATTTTACACATCAAAGACTAAGGGGATCACAGCTCTGCCCCTGGATGTCCCCAAAGGGTTGTTTTGAAATGCCACATGCATGGAAAGCCTGCGGGCAGTTTGCTACAAGGATCCCATAGTCTTCATTAACGCTACACTTATCAAAACTGAGTGACCACTTAAAAAACCCTGTAGATTCAAGTCTGACAAACTCTTCTGACCAGGAGATGGGAGAAAAGATGTCATCAACCTTCAATTCCTGCAAAGAGAACTAGCAATTGCAGCAAGACCTGTGGCTGGGTGCAAAATGTAGATACTGTTTTCTCCTGCCATGCAGGAATCACTTTGTGGTGCCGGCAATCAGTGACACATACGATACGTTTTTGGATGACAGTTCCTGAGAAGTGCACATAGGTCTGGTTCATTCAGTCACTTCTACAGTGATGAAGTGAGAATTTGGGGAAATGCTGGTACCCTCTAGAGCTCTTTCCCTTTCAGATTAGCCATCTTCATCAGGAAAGCTCACCTGCACCAGCTTAAAATAGTGGGGAACTCAGATCACTTGGATGCTGGTGGGGAACCTGTTCAGGCAGGGACAATTGCCCCCCAAATAAATCTCACTGTCCTGTTCACGTGGAGTGTGGTGGGAACAAGACCACCTTGATAGGGCTCCACTTAACTCTCCTGACATAAAACAAAATCTGGATGGGGTCCAAACTCTGTGATGAACGTGTGTGTTAAAGCCACCTGCCCTGTTTGCTCAGCACAGTGAAATCAAATGTCACTTGTTGAGAAACCCTCCCATAGAGAAACCCTGAATAATGTCTGCCAGGGAAATCCTACTTCCTCCATCTCTGCCCTCACCTCCTTTCACCACCATGCTACTCAGTGGGATGAGTCAGGCAGGGATGTGCCAGATGTTACCTAAGATCTCAGCTAGACCTGCTGTCAAAGCCAAAAGCTATCTGTAAGCCATAGACATATGGTTGGGGTCACCAACTAATGAACTAGGATGCCAAGCCACCAACACAAAAATGAGAGGAAAGGCCTATTTCTTAGAGGAGTGGACAATTTCCATCCAGCACCCTGTGGCTGCAGAGACATCCACCCCCTAGAGTAACAAGCATCTCTGTCCTCATCCCCCATTCTGGTGCAACAAGCACCACGTCATCGTGAGGGCTGATATTCCCTATGCTGCTGTTATTTTAGCAAGATCTGCCCACAAGACCTGTACCTCAATCCAGAAAAAAACCAACTAAAACAAACTCAAAGAAGCAGTTCTTCAGCTGCAGTTTGCAGTTCCCCACACCAAAAGATGAAAATATTCCTTCCTTTGAGCTTCCTGCAACCAGCAAAACAAACTACTCTGCAGTTTAGCAACTATCTTCTCGTAACTCAGGATTTCTGTTGCAGCAAAGCAACACAAAGTGCTGCGCACCTAGAAAAATCATGCTCGCAAAACGCAGGTACTCAGCAAAAGGGCAATGAACAAGAAGTTGTCTTTTCCGCCAAATCACATTGCGGGGGGAAGAAAAAAAGATCAAATTCGGAAGTGAAAGACCCACTAGGTCAGCTCATTACGGGAGACGTCTAATAACACCAGAGATGCTATTGTTCATTTTCCAGCCAGCGCTGGCAACGCGGTAATGAGCAGTCCCTCTTCGAAAACGGGCTGGAGGACACTATAGATCTTCCCTTCCCATCTCGAACATGTGTATCATTTCCTGACAGCCCCATCTCCCCTTCGGAGCAGATGGCTCCCCACAGCACATCTTTAAGAGACCTCCCAGGCAGTTACGGATGGCACGGAATGAGCATTTTGTTTTATCGTTTGCTCATACATTATTTCCCCCATGCTAATGACAGTCAAGCTATTGTCCTGTGAATAAATCCATTTAGGTCGAGTGATGCTGGCTGCAAGTGAGAAGGCGAGGGGGAAGCCAGACTTGGCACCAGCAGAGCACAGACACAGTCATCCACAAAACATTCATCTATTAACCAAACAGCAGCATTTCCAAACCCAGCAGGGTCACAGCGGAGCCCTGCTGGGAAACAGAAATTAACTCCGAACGGAGATAATTTGTCTCTCGAATGTTGTCGTATGTGCGAGAACTCGGCAGCAACGCCGCGCTGATACGGGGAGCGTTATCCACGGCAAGAGGAGCAGATGAAATGAAAGCTTCATCAGGAAGCCAGGTGGCACTCAAGACGGGTTCTGCAGCCCTTCTGCCTCTGAGACGAGTGCTTCAAACGCAAGCAGAGCGGAGGAGAAATTGGTCTCCAGCACCAAGACATTGCGGCAAACAGTGGTAGCGGATCCAACCTTACTGATTCTATGATTCCATGACTCAGTCCTAATTTTAAGGATCAATTCAAGAAGTTTAGTTAGCTGCTTGCTTGTCTTTTTTTTTCTGTTTGTTTGTTTTATGCTGAGGTAGGAGAAACACTTCTGTTCTCCGGAGCAAGCAGCGGCCTGGCCCGAGGGGGAACACAGCATCGACGGCGCCCAAGCCGCGAACGTGGTCCAAGAGTTTCGGAAATGGGCAGGCTGCGATCAGGAGAGGAGGCTGGCAAAAAGCAGCTGGCCCCTGGGGTGTAATAGCTTGGAGTTAGTGCAGGGCAGGAAGCATTTAGATACTCTGGGCCTGCCATTGGGCAAAAAAATATGAGAACATTTTTGGAGAGGGAACAATCTGTTTAAGTGCTTAAAAGGGGAGATGTGCTCCTGCCACACACACAGGGCCATTTTGCGTTAATGCATCTTTCACCTAAAAAGCACACGGCAGGTTGATGAGTTTGGCCATATAATCTCCCTGAAAGGAAAGGAAGTTCATTAACTCTATTTTACACAGATGAGAGAATAGAGCACAGAAACATTAAATGGTTTGAAGAATCTCCCCTGGAGGTAAGGTGAGAGAGCAGGAATATCCATCATCAAGTCTGTTCCGAAAAACAAATTTAACACCCTCCATTCCTTTCTTGAGAGGAGATTCAGGGGATCCTGCTGCGCAACCGTGACTCCTTCTCAACACATGGAGACCCAGAAGGTGAAGCAAACAGGCAGGGACACCAAATTCCAAACGTTTCTTCCAAAATAATAAACAAAATACCTTTGAGATTTATTTTTTTAATCCAAAACATACTTACAAGCTCCTTTCTCTTGGTATAACCATTGCTTGTTGCTACAGAGCAGCATCATGTCTGAAAAGGGAGGAAATTTTCGTGTCCATGCATTCATGGGCTGCGAGGACGCTCTCTGGGTTACCTTTTTGCCATGAAGAGTACTGTGATGCTTGAACACACCGTAACACATAGGTAAATATATATATACACACATATATATATATATCCCATCACCACATTTCAGACAGCATGAGAATGCCTACACCCTGTTTTAATTCAGCAACTTGATGGACAACCGTGAATTGAATCAAGTAGCACAAAGACTTCCACCTCGTGTCAGCTGGCAAGGGAACTACAAAAGTAACACGGGGACGTTTTTGCCAAGTAGCAGTGCAATACTCAGAGGCTTGAGATGAGGCTAGATGTTCAGCAGGAGCTGTAATCTCAGCCCTGCAGAGCGTGGAGAAAGTGCCTAGTGCCATGCTGGAGGCAGCACGTTCCTGTTCTGTTCCCCGACAGCGTGCTGAAAGGTTGGTGAGCTGTAAGAAAGGTCTATACAGTGTGTGAGGACGAAAAGGGCAGAGTAAAAGGAAAATATTATCCTGCCTCCAAAAAAGCCAGGCTGACATTGTTTGAGGAGTAAAGACACACAGAAGGTCAAGGCAACAGCCAATGAAGGAAAAATAATGAGACAGACCAGAAAATATTAAATGTTCAAATACTCATTGAACTCAGATGCTCAGGAGAACCTTAACACGTCAGTTTGCTCCCACCCCAAACCAACGGCTCACTGCAATAAGGGGAGAACTGAATCCTGCACCTCCAGATGTCTTCATATGCAGTCTTATTGCCCTCGGTCTAATCTAAATGTCCTTTCTTCTTTGCTCCCAAGTGCGAACGCAGCAAGCCAAGGGCAGATTTGCTGGAGACAGCCCAGCCTACAAAGCGCTGAGCAGCAACATCTGGAAACAAAGGCAGAGGCAGAATGTTTCGAACACATCTATAACCCAATGTTAAATGAATCTCTTCCTCACTCTTGTGACCCCTTCTCCCATGACTCATCTCACATGCTCATTCACATTCAGCTTGAGGAATGCAAAGGTGGGAGAGTGTTGGCTGATGGACCCTGGGGGAAGACGGTAGCTGAGGTCAAGCGTTCATAGCAGTCGCGAGCAGTTCACCTATCGAAAAATATAAAGGATTGCTTATACTGGAGCTGCAAGACTTTCTAATTTATGTCTGCTAAGCCCATGCTTTGTGACAAGCTGGAAACAGCTTATAGTAACTCTGAGTCCTTTGAAGAACAGCTCAACTTTCTGCTAAATAGGCATCCAAGAAGACCTTTGAAGAGGTTTCACAGGTCTGCTCCCTAAATAAGGAATACTAGAAGTCATAGAGCAAGAGGCAAAGCTTTGGATCAAGTGTTCAGTATTAAGGCCAAACAACCAATCTGCATTGAGAAGACTGCTTCTGTAACAAATCTGTGTTTTTTAATATAGATTATTAGCGAGCTGCAGAAAGGGGCTCTGAGCAGATGAACCTGCAGATGACTCCAAGTTCTCTAGATCACAGAGGTCCCAGGGGAAATACAGGGAAATTCAGATAGATCAAATTCGTCAACCTGCTTGAGCAGGCACCATGTTGGCAAGCTGATAAACAGCCATAAATATTTATGCCAGGAATTAGGGGCATAGTAAAACACTAAAGCAACAGGACTCTATACACCCTTCAAACAGAGCTATGGAGAAAGAAACTCTGGGTGCTTTGAAGACAGATTTAATATGTTTATGAAAAGTGACTATATGATGCTGTGCATATGGCAAGGATTGAGACTTTGTGACCCAAGAAGTCCCTCTCACTGCTCTGCCTCTAAATCCAGCCTAGAGGGAAAAAGCAGAGGCATCTGAATATTTTGTGGACTCTATATTAATTACTGGCAATTCCAAATTGGAACAAGCAAATACTTTCCATTCGATGTGTAACAAGAGCTTGGAAGTCAGTCACACAAGAACATACGATTAGATTCAGCGATGGACGGGATCAGTGAGGCAAACATCTCAGCAGCCTTCGCATCAGGGCTCAACGTTTAACACATCTATCAAGACAACGCAGAGCTTAACGTGATTTGGAAACGACACTGCATGCTGCACATAGGGATGGAGCTGAGTGATCAGAGAGCACGATGAGGCATGATGAATAGGGAAGATTTTCCCCAGCCTATTTATTTACAGCAGACTCCACCACCATCTCTGCTGACCTCTCCCAAGATGGAAGGAAAAACTGGGTAAATGTCCATACAGGAGCAAACTGTTCCTCTCCAGGCAAGAGACCAAGCTTAGATACCGCTAGGAGGGGTGTCAAATCCCCAAATCTTCCCAGCACCATGGTCACCATGCAAATGCACTTGCTACTCAAGTGATGGAGACAAAACTCAAAAATCCTCTCTTCAAAGTTCAGAGAATGAAGAGAAGCAAGCGAGGACACCGCTCGGATAAGCTCTGATGGCTTTTATGTGTCAGCGTGAGCTGCAGTGGTGCCAAGTGCTCTGCTCCTACCAGTGGCAGGCAGGAGTGCTGATCCTCTCCAAACGCTCAGGGGCTCCGACAGAGATAACGTGGTGGATTAAGTTCCGATGACTGAACCATCTCCTTCGCTCCACTTGATCACGCAATAGAGGGATATCTCATCGACTTGCGAATCTGCTCCCAAGCCTTCACAGCACTCTGAATCACACAGTCAGGCAAACCAAGATCAGGGTGAGTCTGCTTTAAATTGCCATATGAAAACTACAGTTTTTCACCAACCGATTTACAAGTGGATCTGCTCTCCCCACTTTTCTGGCCACCAAAGGGACAGGGCAAGTGGCTTGAGGGGCAGTAACTCATTCAGTCATGTAATTTTAATTGGCTACCACGTGTCTGTTAGAGCCCTCAGTAAACAGCGGTCCAGCCTGATCCAATCCACACTGTTCTAAGTGATACCGAATTTTAAAATAGCATCCACTGTACGTAACAAGACCCAGAGAAGCCGGTAATTTGTTCTTTGCCCATTGGCCGTAGTGAGTAATATGAGAGAAGACAAAACATGCAGTTTTCTAAAGTAAAGTTAGAGTAGTAGGAAATGTGAGAACCACCAAAATGGAGCTCTGTTGCATGTAAGAGTATATTGGCCTGGGGAAATCGCTGCTACTGGAAGGGTTAATTGGGCTTTCTAGAAGAAGGACGAAGGAGAAAAAACCCTCAGGCATCAGTATGATACAACTGCAGAGCTCAGGAGACTCTCGTGCGATACCCCGGCCCCGCCGAAGACGAGAGGACGTCCTACCTGCGGCGAGAGCTCGAGCTGCCCCTTCGCCAGGTTATTCGTGCTTGAACCATGCAGCAGAGCAACAACTGCTCTTGGCAGATGCAAACAGAATCAGCATCAGATTTTTTTTTGTTCATATTTTTTATAAGATCAGAAGAACCGAAAACAAAACGTTACCTTCTTTCAAATCGAATCAGCATTAACAGGTTCACAAAAATACAAGTGCTTTCTCATACGGGCAATACCCAAAGCCGCTTGCGAACGCTGGAGACGGGACAAATCCTGACGTTTCACTTCTCGGACCTCAGCTACGGAAAACTCCCCCAGGCTCGGCGAGCAAGCCCTGGGTAGAGGCTGAGTAAAGCAAGCGAGGCTCTCACCCCGGGCTGTGACCCCGCAGGTCTCGCACCACACCAATTTATAAAAGTCAGCCAAGAAAAATGGTACCAATCCATTTACAGCAAAGTACACAAAAGGTCCCAAAGGGGTCAGAGAAAAGCTTTTATTGACCAATTTTCAATAAATATTCCCCCCTACCCATTTGCCGTGCCAAGGGTATCTGCATTAGAAGAGAGAGAAAAGATATTTGAACACTTTCCTGCAATAAACCGGAAATATAAGCATATTTTTAAACATTCTTGCATTTTCTTCCCACAGGAGCTAAATTGATTGAAAAAGCAATTACATTATTCAAGTTTCTCTGCTGCTTCCATTTTCATTTTCCTTTCATAAAAGTGCACCACACAAAAATAAACCAGGAAGGATGCTGGAGGCTACATGTGATCATAAATCTATGGGAAAGCTAAGAGAGTGCCGATATGGGCAGTTACCTGACTGAAGTGAACCGAACTCAAGGCAAAAATACTTCAAATTGCGACATGACTGCAACTCTTACTGGAATAAAGGTGATGCAAAATGAACCACTTCTAAATGCAAATGTTATATTATGCAATTATCTGAAAAAATAATCCTGGGGCATGAACAAACACTCACAATAAATGACCTTTATATTAAATTATTGCAGGGAATTGCCCCATCAAGCAGTTGCGAACTTACTGTTGTCTGACATTTCTACAAGGAGGTGGAAGATGAGGCAGGGAAAAGGCCTTTGACAGCTAAAGGCACTTTCTGGAGTGAATGTTCTCATCGGAAGTCGACCTGCAGGAGGCTGTCAGCTCCCAACTACCGCACTTCTCCATTCACAAGTGTCTCTAGAAAGTATTTTCACCTACTCCCTTCCTTCAGCCTGTGGATACGAATCTCCAGAAGCAAAGAGTTACAGAGAGTTTCACAAACTTCTGCTCCAACCTCGTTCAGCGCTACACTGGCGCCCTCCTTCACACTGATCCGCTCCGCTAAGCTACACGGGGCTGCTGATATAGCAACCTAAATTAAATAAGCCCTTTTCTCCCAGCAACACATGCAACCTAAAGTCGGCACCTTGAGGCAGACGTGAAAACACCCCAGACGAGCTGATTCTCACCCGAACTTGTACGATGAACTGAGCCATCAAGCCAGCCTCCAGATACCTGCTCCCTGACTCTACTAGCGTGAACTTTTTGACCAGTTCTTTTCTTCCATTTGTCCCGAGGGCAAAAAGAGGATGAGTTATCTCACAGTGAGGATCTGGAGCTCAGTTTTAGTAGCCTCTAGAAAAAGTGGAGTTTACCAAGTCTGCTCGTACGGTGCCTCCCTACTCTGGTAAGAACACTTGTCTCAAATGTGTCATTTACCTATATCTCCAGTACAATTATTTCAGGACTTTCCTCGTTCCTTATACGTGGAAAACGTTTCACTAGCCAACAAGGTCACCTCGTCCTCAGTTAAATTTCCTTGAAGCCTTATGCTACCATCATGCTTGCAAGAAATGATGCAACTAAAAAAATACAAGTGAGGAATAATCTATAAATAACCTTGAATTATCATACTGCTACAAACCAAAACCAGTTAGGTACTGGTTGCTTCCCTTCTCCTTGCATTTTAAGACAGTTGACCCTTCAAGAACAGAGAGCCACCTGGGAAGGATCAGCAACTCTCTTGTGAACAACTAGAAGATGCCAAAAACCTGGACAGCCTGGACAGGCTATTTGGGGATGATAACCAGACCAAAGGTTCCAAACAGTCACGTGCTGCTGGTGGTGTGGAAATCACTTTAACCTCATGACAGCTCCTAACTTTCCCTATGGAGATGCCTGTTTGAACTGCACCTTCTAATTCAGACAGTAGCTACCGATCAGCAAGTTACCAGTGGCTCCTCGCTCAGTGCAGGAGCTGCCATGCATTCTCCAAAATACGCTACTTGATGCCACTAAGGAAGACTCAAAAGTTCTGGAAATATCATTTTCTGCTCAGGGCGTGCAAACAAGTCCAAGATAGGAGGAGGTAGGAAGCCTGGAGCTGGTGATCTGACCATCAGTGGCTCTAGAGTAGCACAAGGGGGGAACAGACAGATGAAGGGATGTGGTTGGGAACCGGGGGGATAAATGGAGGAACTGGGTTGAGGTCCCAGTTTGAGGAGAGAAAAGGAGAAGGAAGAGGCAACGATGTGTAAATACAAACGGTCTAGTACAGAATTGACACTCGTGGCTGCAGCTGCTCCTGGTGGTACCGGCTAGTGGAGCGAGACAAGACTTAGGAGTATTTCCCTGAGGCTACTCTGTGTTTCCAAGAGCTGTTTGATTATTAAGAGCAAAGCAGAAGACCAAGTGCAAGGGAACAATAGGAAAAATTAGAAGCAAAAAATGAAGTCCGTCAAAGAGCTTTTTCTCTCTCTCTCTCTCTCATTTTTTTTTTTAACTGTTGCAGTAAGCTCAGGGAGAGATGCTCCCTGTCATTATTTCATTACATCCATTTCAACACTTGCTAACTTATTAGGAGAAAAACATTTAAAATAATTTTCCTCATCAGAGGAAAACAACCTCTCTCATTACCCAAATATGGAGCAGTGCCAAATGATACAGGGAGGAAACGTACTTGAAAATCAAAAAGCCAAGCTGATACCCATGCAACCCTACCGAAGGGGAAGCTCCAACAGCTCCGGGGAAAGCTGCATAGCATAGAAGTGGGGCTTAAACCAACGGGGCTCATCTCTGCATGAACAAATCCTCCACTGAACATTTGGAAAAGAAGGTCTCAAGGGGGTGCAAACTCTTGTATCTACTCTGACGAAAACCTCCCAGTACTGCCAACACAAATTTCTCCTCTTCCTCTGAGAAGTTTTTTGTACCAGGTGGGTTCAAATAAGCATGTAACCAGAACTGCTAATCTGCTTATTGAGCTAGTTAAACATATCATCATCAAAAGACCAAACTTGCCTCATTGAGGTACACAGTTGGACTTCAAATAATCATGATTTTCGGGGATCACTGCCGCGTCTAACAGTCCCTGGTTTCCACCAGATGCTACATCACACCAGGCAAAGTGAACTAGGGTAAGAAGATACCAAGTGGTGATATTTGTGTCACTCACGAGGAATTCACAGGACTAGTTCATGGAGGTTTCCTGTTACTTCTTAAGAAGCAGGAAACAGTCGTATATAACCCTGCTAAGACTGCAGAAAAGAGAAAATTCCTAAGTGGAAGCTCCCCAAACCTGTAGTTTTGGTAGCCGTCACACCACCATAAAGAGGACCACCTTCCACAGCTACGCTGCCTGAAAAGCTCCAGCTCGTGCTCCAATAAATAAACAAACAAACTTTGATTTAACCATTTTTGGAGGGTTTTGTGCTGCTGCAGACCGGACATTATTGTCGGAGCCACGTGCACAACTTTTCCCTTCTGATCCAAGTGCAACGGAGTTGGAGCATTAACTTAGCTGCTGATTATCAAGGGATTTGTGCTTCTCAGCTCCATTAGGGCAATTTCTTTCCTTTTTTCTTGTTAAAAGACACCGATGAAAACATGTCAGGCTGAGACCAGCATTCCGCAAAACAAAAACCGAAGGTACTGATAACGCCTTCATCTCTTCAATTTGGGATTGTTCAATGTTCCAGAGCTCTTATTCCCATTATATCAAAACTTGGAGTGTACTTGTGAAGCTCACGTCTTTCCAGACACCCAAACATACCTGCCTGAGCACACTAACTCCCACGTTTAACCCTCTGCATGCGCTCACCATCAAATCAACATTATGATTTGAATATCCTTCCGCTCTCTTTCGAGACTTCAATTGGCTTTTCTTTGTATCTCCATTTTTACAGTCCTCACCTGTTATTAATGTAAATATTAGCACAGGAACTTATTCCCCCTCATTCTAAACCTGACTTGATGGCAGCCAGCATTTCTGGCAGCTACTCAGCCCAGCTGTGCGGCGCAATGCCGAATGCAATTACGAGATGCTCAGGCTGTACCACAGGTTTGAGCCCACGATACTGAAACTCAGACGCGCATCTATATACACGCAGGCAATTCATTTCAATTAAACACGATTTTTTTTGGCTTGACAAACCACGCAAGCGTTGCCAAATTGCTTTATTTTTAAGAACCTAAAAAAAAGTAGTAAGCCTAGTTATTTGTTGGTTTACACTCACCAGTGGGTGGATCCTGCTTCTCTGAGCCCATTTGTCAAGGATATCCTTATTTTCATAGCATCAGCTGCTTAATCTCAAGCTCTTCTTGCTCTTCCTCTCTGGTTTTTTTGGGTACTTTGGGACACATTTCTTTCTGCTTTGTGGGGTGGCAATTGCTGCAAGCCCTGGTCCTTGTCCCCTTCAGCAGTTATTGACAGATGATTCATAGGAAGGAAGGAAAAGCTTCATCCTGCCCGGTAGCATTTGATGCTACTCTGAGCAGGGACATTTCTTAAATGTAACATGGCTCACTGATTTGAACAGGCAATGATAATTCGGAAGCCACAGGCATATTCTCAGCTCTGTTAGTCCCTGTTTGAATGACCTTCGGGTACCACTTCCAGCAACACCCCTTCCCGTGCTCCTTTTTCAGTATCAATTTTTCTACCTGCAAAAGTAACAAAATTCACCTGCCTTCCTAAAGCAAGCCGCCAAGTGGCAAGATTTACACACATAAAAAGTATTTCTATTATTTGCTTTGCTGCTCTTCCTTGAGTTCAGATTAAGCACCACAGCCTAAACTTGGACGACGTTCTGGCTGTTCCTAGGCAAACTCCTGCATGTCATGATTACTCCGCGCTCCAGCTTTACCAGCGAGCCTGTCACCAGCAAGCATGTCTCTGAGCCCATGTATGCAAATACATTAGGAAGAACTACAAACCCAATCGAGATCCAAACATAGCAAGAGTCTTGGAAGTGGTCTGAATGTCAAAACATCAATTTAACCCAGCGGGAGCTGAAGAGGTAACGCCGGCACAAAATAAATGGGTAAATGTTGGCTGCTATCTTTAACCTGGAATCAGAAAAAGGACTTAAAAAGTGAAATGTGGCTTGGAAGGCCTCCTAAGGGCGGTTAGAGCAGCGAGGGTGAAAAACACAACAGACGCAACTTAGATGCAACTTCCAGATTGTATCAGCAGCAATACCAACAGCAGAGCCCAAGTGCCTCCGCTGGCCGAGAGCACAGACGTTCGGCTCTGCGAGGTGACAGCAAGAGCTCCATCTAAATTCAGTCCATGTGGCCGTACGCGCAGGAAGGAAGACAGTTCTTCGAGTAACTGTAAGAAGACCCAAATTACACACGGTAGTATTTTGAGATCAACGATTTGACTAGCAGCTAGAAGGGAGGGGGGAGATGGCAGTCTCTGAAGCTAGCGTGCATTTTTGCAGCTAATACCTCTATGCAAATGGGTCATCTTTACTCTTCCCAAGGCTCCAGTACTAGAAAGCTGATTAACTATTATTTTTCAGTTTGTGGCAGCCTCCAAACAGTGCTGCATGACAGTCTGGATAGTCTGGCCCCACAGGTTAAGTCCTACTTTTGCCAAATATTTGCTTTTGGCCAGTTTGTGGCCCTCAAGTGACTTTGACTCATCTAAAAAAAAAAAAAAAAAAAAAAAAAAAAAAAACCAAACCAGGTGATGCAGAGCATCTAGAGTTATTTCAACCTGGAAGAAACATAAGCAAACATGTTCATCCTTCCTCAATTCAAAGAAATCCTATCGCAGCTATTTAGGGAAAATGGAGTAGAAAGCAGGTATTTTCATCTATGCAACAAAAATTAAGGTATGCAGAAGCAACATTTCCAGTCCAGAGCGTGTAGGATTCCTCTGGCCCGGGCCAAAACATCGTCCCTGCTCAGAGCGGCCGGACACGCGAGGAGAGGCTGCTGGAGGAGGAATCTGGGACGGCTTTAACCGAAGCGCAGCGGGAAACAACGGAGCAGACAAATCTCAGCGTCCTTTGCAGAACTGCCTCTTCCAGGCGCACACCCGCCTCGCAGGCTCGAACGTGCCATCATCCGCCTCGATATCAAGCCTGTTTTTCTTTTAATTGCGTGCAGCTCAAGAGGGTATTGAGGCTGATGTTATTAAGGCAAACAGGAGCCTGACGCGATTCACTGAACGTATCTTTTTCTGTCCTTTACTGTTTAAAATGACTGACTACAGACATTATTGAGAGTTAATGGGCTAGATCGCATCTCGCCCGCACTGGAAGGAACCCGGTGCAACTCCATTGACTTCAAGGTCAACGGAGATCACAATCTTGGCTACCGCCTTCACCAACCCAAAGCTCTTGGAGGCTCCGTTGTCTGCAGCCTTTTCAGCAGCTGGAATCAGGATCTAATTAACAGAGGCAGAACAGAGCCCCGGGCAGGACTCGTAATGCAGGCGGCACCATTTTACGCTGTTGTCACTCTGTGTATCAGTTTACTTTACAGAAACTCAAGGTCTCCAAATGTTACAGCTGAAAGAGCCCATCCTAGTTGCCTGAATGACCCCGTGAGTCTCGCATCAGGCCGGAACCGGCCAGGATCGGGGCTGCTGCATGGGCTAACGCACAACGTGAGGGACGAGGAGCCTCCACCCTACGGCACAGCGACGTTCGCGTATGCTAAAAAAACCCCCCTCAGTTCACTGCACAACAGCAAATCATTTGTAAAAAATTGCCATTCCCATCGGAGGATCGCCCATGCGCATGAGAAGTGACTTTTCTTTTTTCTGAAGAACGGAAAGGGCCTATTTGCAGATTAGCAAGAAGAGGGGAAACGTTGAACTCGCTGCCTTCTCTGAATTCTTTCAGGCGTAATTTAGAGTGCTCTTAACCTTTAAATTGCTAGCAAAACTTATACTCTTTAGCGAGAACCTTCCTATCCGCCCACTGCAGGGTGCAAAATGAATACCCCGAGCACGGCGTGCGGGCAACTGGCTTTCAGCTTTTAATTCTGCAACCCTCCTACCCAACGCAGCTCGTCGGCGGAGAGGTGGTCCCAGCCCAAACCCAGCCTCTTCCCCCTTCCTTTCCACAACGGATTAATCTCCCTTTCGCTCTCCGCAAGAGCTAGGTGTCACGTTTCAAATCGGGCTTTTAAAACAGGTATAATTAACCCTTGGCCAAACGAGGGAGGCACAGAAATTAGCCACCAAAGCAGTGATAAAAGCATTTTAGAGCCTGCACAAGCTCGACAGTATGGCAGCCCTCCCCACTTGCCACGCAACTACAATTACGCTCCGCCGCGGCACAAAAAAGAAGAAGAAAAAGCAATTATAAAAAGGAACTTTTCTTCAAAAGACGAGCGCGTCATAAAAAGATCACTCCTTTGAACGTCTGAGCACTTCAAAAGGAGGATGAATTAGTGCTGACAATTCAATAAAGTAGCCATCAATTATTTAAAATGCTGTGGCTCTTCTCATACAGCACTCCCGATTAGGAAAACATTTCAAAAATTGGAAATTAGAGTTATTCTTTCTAAGTGAAATGGGGCCAGCCTTCAAATGCAGGGAAAAAATAATTAATGTGGCTTTTGGTGCGCCCAACAAGAATGGGGGAAAGTTTCCTCTCTTGAAGTCATCTATTAAGTGCATTGCACTAGATTGCATTGCAAACTGCATCTGGGATTCATGAAACAAACCACAGGGAAGAGAAGGAAATTCTGCATTATTATACATTAGCTCACAACTGTGAGCTAATAGCTGCATGGACACTCCAAAAATCCACCACAGCTGAGTCTCAATTAAACTTTTATAGGGCAGAGTTATACAGGCCAATCCTGGAGGCCTTTCCGTTACAGAACGACAAGCAGCTCCACTAAGTGCAGTTTATCAGACTTTGCTTTTGTATCTGCTCACAACGCTAAGAGCTGGACACTGCAGATATGGTCATCCATCACAGAAACAAGCCTAGAGAAGTCAAAGCACCGGTTTAAATTTGAAAAAATATCTAGAGGGAAAAGGTAGCTGGAAGGAAAGAAGGAAAGCTGGGTGAAATGTTGCTTTTGTAGTTCTTATATCTCAACGTTGACACTTCATTTCCCAAATGATCCCTTAAGAAGAAGGCCTAGCTTTGCCTCACCATCCTGGGGACATGGTCTTCCCTGGCAAGGTACAGGCACACTCAAAATGAGAAATGCGTTGCTTAATCTTTAAACAAACAGGAGCATGGCCAAGGCAAATGGGTTCTACTCCGGACATACAGACACCAGGGCACGTGGTATCTGACACCAGCCACATGGGCTCAGCAGACATGGTCAAACGAAGATTTACAAGGGCAGTATTACTGGTGAAGGCAGCTTGTCTGGGCTGTTTGGCTAATTTAACATAACAATCAATTAAAAAAAAAAATCGGAAAGAACAAAACAGATAGTGCACTGAGTTCCTCTACTTGCCCTTGAAAGCTCCCTCAGGAGCAAAAGAGACAAAGTAAAAATCCTACCAGCTCAATGGCTGCTGCACCTATGGAGCCAGGATTAATCAAGCAGCTGAACGGAGACTCGCAGGGAGACAGGCAGGACCTGCGAGTGAGATCTTGAAGGTCAAGAAAACGGCAACAGCTTTTGTGATTTCTCGTTTTTTCCTAGGCCATCTCCACTGTGCAAGAATTGCAGAACATTTGTTCTTCTGCTTTGGTTAGAGTCCCACTTATCAGACTAATGGCCAGGAAATACAGGAGAGAGACGGAAGATTCACAGAGGCAAAGCTGCCATCTCTTTGCAGTCATCCCAAGGTAATGTTGGAGGCTTAATGCCGGTTCTGCTCCCGAACAAAGCTGATCCCACTGGTTTCATGGCGACAGTTTGGCAATTTGTCTCCCTCTCGATTGCTGGCTGCTCTTCCAAAAACCAAAACCGCAGACTAATAACCAAAGATGCCTTTGATAGCTGGTAAAGTCAAATATGTTTCAAAAAAGGCAGCTCTCCCAAGATCAGATTGACAGAGCGCTAATGCAGTTCCGTCCCCGTCAGCAGATGTGTCATAAGCCATTACTTCTCGCCTGCTTGTCCACCAAGGGCTCCTGCTACAGAAAGATCAAAACAGACAGCTGTCGATCCCCACCTTCCAACACTCCTTGAAAATGCAAAGTCTGACCCCGTTCCCAGCAGGGTTTTCAGGACTGAGCAGCAGCTTAGTAAGCTGTGTTTTTCCAACCCGAAGCAGCCGTTTAAAAGGTACGCTCAGAGCGATGGTCAACGTTTTAACTCGAACTCAAAGCTTGAGGTTGGAAATAGAGGAAGCTGCAGCAGATGAGGCCATCGCCTTTAAAAGCCCAGTACACGCAACCCTTAGCAAACAAAACTAATGATATGAATTCTTCTGGAAGCATTTGTTCTTGGACCCTGGGAACTGTGTTGGTTGCTGCACTACAAAGACACAGATTTAGGGAGAGAGCCGTGTTAGAAAGGCAATCTTTGAACAGCAAATTTACCAATTAAATTACATTTTCACTTTGTCACTTGATAAATACGGATGACAATATGGTTGACAATACTGAGCTTCTTGAAAACATTTAAGATCTACTGATGAAAAAGGACAATGTAATTGCTAAGAGAGACAAGATTGGGTGATATTTTTTTATTAACTCATCCATTTTCCCATAATATCTTTTTATTAGATTCATTGATACAACCCCTCCACGCACACTTTCATGTCTGGTACTGTCAAGACCATTGTGAATAGACTGACCTTAACAGCACAAGAGAGGAAGGTATCTAATAACACTGGGAAAATTTAAACCAGAGAGCCGTAAGTTGGAGTATTAAGGATGTGAGCACTGGATTAATATATATGCTTCACATCTAATGTGCTTTACATAGATGCACTGCTTGTATGCTATGAAGTTCCATAAATAAAAATAATGCGTGACTTAAATGAAGACTCTTGGTTTGCTCTACAGATCATAAATGTGAAATAATGAAGGATAGTGGCTAAAAAATGGCTTGGAAAGTTCAGATTAGACCTAGGAAAAACCTTTTCAGCCTCTGGAGAGTGTACATATCTGGAAGCTTTCAAGACTTATCTACTCAAAGCCACAGATGCTGTGATCTAGCATTGGCCATAGTTTGGTTCTGGGCTAGAGATTCGGCTAGACGAGCTCAATCTCTGTAGGTCCCTTTCAACTAACATTGTTACAATTCTATGATACTGGATAGGTAAATATTCAAGAAATGGTTACTAAAAACCTGGAAACAATGGTAATCCACCAGATAAGAAGTTCAAACCAAACCTGGGCTGATATTGGCCAAAAATTATGCTCGTATGACAGATACTTGATGAAGTGAACAAGTTGTTGGTCACAGGCAGGACCCAAATCAAAGATATTTTGAGCCCAACTCTCAGTGCTTTCTATCAGGAGCTAGGCATTTACATTTCCCCGTGGTGCTAATTTCTAATGGAATACATTTCAGACAGGTCATCTATACTGCTTACATGGAAGAGAACTTCAAGCATGCTCCAGGTAGAAGGCATGGAGCTAAGACTATCCAGGAATATTATCCTGGATTCAGTGCTGAATAAAAAGGGGTTATATGGGTTCTGGCTGGCTCCAACTCAAGATTACACCTACCTATAAAGAGGACATAGCCAGTGACTACAGAGATTAACAGGCCACAGAGACGGAGCTCACGTCTCAGTATTGTAACTGTCTCCTTCGGGTCAAACGTGAGTCACATCAGTGCGATGGTTTGTGGAACCTCTTTTTGCTTTTCCACTTCTGGAGAGGAAGAAAATAATTCTGCTTGGAAGGCAGACTGTTCCACTATGTCCTTACACAACTTAAAGCCATCTCCTACCTATGCTTTACTGAAGGTGCACGTAAAACTTGATTTTTAAAATAAATTGAAGCACTGCCATAACAGTTTGCCTACAGCTAGCAATTGCTTTTATATAATTTATATCTCCACAGTCAGCCTCAGTGGAGAACTTGGTGAGACGCGGATGACCTACATGGGAGCGTCAGAAAAGCTTCTGCAAAAGGCAGTAACCACACTAAACATCACCCCCAGAGCAAGAATTGTCTAAAGAAATACTTAATGGGGTAGGGAGATCCAGCCGCCCAAGGAGAGATAATTTTGTCCCTCATTTCAAAATGAAAACTAGGATTCAGGACTGCAGAGTTCAGCCGGAAACACCACCGCTGCTTCAGTTAGTTGATCTTAACCTCCCAATATTTCAGCACATTTCTCCCTTTTGTAAGATGGCAAAAAAAGTAGGCTACACAGAGATGAAAACATCTGTAAAGCACTTAATATTGTTCCAGACATCGTATCTTTGCAACATGGTTGAAATACAGGGACGAGAGCCACAGGTGCTCCCTCAAAGTCACACTTGTCTCTGAATGGGAAAAATTCTATTGATCAGCTCTGCTCGCACCTTAATAGATTTTGATCGCTGGAAGGCAGCCTGAAAAGACAACTGATTTGTTTACATCAATAAATAATAAAATCCACTTGCTATCAAAGCATGCACCCCCCACAACCGATGGGCCATCTAAATGCCACTTGCCGCGACCATTCTTCTTTCTAATACGCAGTAATTCGACAGGCAGAAAACATGCCAAGGCCCCCAGGAACGTTTCCTCGGAAAGTCACAAGCAAGCGACTTAGCATCGGGGTAATCGGTGCAGGCAACAGGGTAATTAGCTCAAGCAAGGCATTATACCGCAGCCAGCTGCACCTCCAGGTTTTAGAAATGACTTTTTAAGCAAGATTTTCAGCCACTGGAGCTTTGTCAGAAAGCTATCGGGCCCGTCATCTACCCAGTCCTGCTGCAACAACCACCAGTGGCAGAGATGCTTTCAAGGAAAGCTCCACGCTGCTGCACCGCTCTCTTTGAAAGAGCAAAGCACGAAGCACTTTGGGTTGGAGAGAGATCGGCAACATGTTCAGGGCCAACAGTAGGAGTGACCAACGAGCAGAAAGATTTATCACCTTGCCATCAGCTGTACCAGCGCAGGCTGTAAGGAGCTGTCAAGCTGCCTGTGGCATAATTTAGTACTGATTTAAACAATTACAGCATAAAGTTTAGTGCAGAATAATTTTGGAACAAATTAGTTGCATGCTTTCAGTCACCATTAAAGGGAAGGGATTTACTATACTTTACATTTAAGGGCAGAAGACTGGAAAATAAGACTTTCATCCTAGTCATATGTAATATTTACAACAAGCCACTATGGGTTTTTTGGTAAATCTTTACAGAAGTGGATGATTCATCTGTAAGGATATGATGGCACAGGGTGCTAGAAAATCTCTTATCTATAAGCTAATTCACTTCAAACACGCACTGATAGTTATCAAAAAGCTACTATTACCAGCCTGTGCAGGGGGAGCCGATAATCTCTCGAGCCGTGTTCAAGCCATAGCTCCGGCTCCTTCGGCAGAAGTCTCTGAAAGATCTGCAGGATGGAAAGGGCCGGGGCGGCCGAGCCGGGACCCCCTCCACGGATGACACAAGGCAGCAAAAAGTAACACAGCACCGGGAGAGAGGGGCAAGAATCATTCAGGCTACACTGTATTTTCATTACACCCCTGCTATGAGTAGGGTGAAGATTTCAGGCTCCAGTGATGATGCTCCAGCACCATCAGTGCAGCAAAAGCCTCTCTCTCTCTTCCTCTCTCTCTATATATGTATGTAAAATCAATAGAATTATTTTAGGGAGCTATTTGGATGACTTGGTTCAAAGAGGCAGCAATTTTTCTTCTCTTTCACAAAATTACCCTTCTATAATGTCAGGAACAGGCAGACCTTCTGACCATGTACATTTTGACCATGAATAATTCCAGTTCAGAATGATTTCCATCCATCATAAGAAAGAAATTACAGGAACTGGACAAGAAAATTCCAAGTCATTCTGTCTCTTCAATCCCCAATGAATTTTAAGAAAATGTATTGATACAACAAACTTTTGTGGCTGCAAATGAAGCAATCATCTCAACAAATACATTATCTTGTTAAGAATCCAATTTTGTAAAGGTAAAAGCTTCAATGGTCCTGATCCAAACCTTTTGTGTTAATATTACCATAAAGTATTTCCAGCTTCCAGTAAGGTCAGGTGCCTGGGTAGACTGATTTCAGGTTCTTCCCCGAAAGAGAAACTATACAAAATACAACACAGAATATACCCTTTCTTCTAGGTCTCTCAAAACAAACTGGAGGTAACACCTTCAATGGAGCCCTCAAACCACGAATAAGTAGAATTTTCCCTTCTATTGTAACTCATAGTTTCAATCTTCAGCTACTTTTCCTGCTTTGGAAGCCAGAACCACCCAATTTTTTTTTCTATCCTGTTCTGAAGTCGAGTGTTGGAGGACTTCTACGGCAGTAACAGATCTGGCCTGTTTTTTATCACTTAGACTCTTGCAATAGCGATGAACTACTAGTGCTGGAGATAACTGTGAAACAAGTATGTACCAGGCAAATTCTTCAGTGGTGCAGCTGCTCTCTGCTGTGCTCCTGCCAGCCCAGCTCAGCCAATGCACTGGAGGTTCTGGATCTACAAAACTCCTACTCTCATTAATGGTGCCTTCAACACTCTGTTGAGGTTTCATGACCACTTCTGCAGCTTTTTTGCTATCATGTCTTACATCTGCTCTACAAAACTCTTGAAGTTCCACTGGAAAAAAGACAAATGACATCAAATATGCCTTCATCTCACTGGAAGGCTCAACACGAGACACCCAGAAATAAGTTGTTCTTGTAGAAATGCCCTGTTCTCATCTTCTGTTGGACATGCTCAGTGAACATTAAGGCTGAAACAAGTTTCATGCTGGTGATCATTTGTAATACACCGTATTCTTCCGCTTCTCAGTTTGGCAACAGAGTTTGGGAGAAGGCTGTTTAAGTTTTACTTTTATATTTGCTGAGAAGATGGTAGTTCAGAGATGCTGTGCTGCTGCAGAGATGATATGTTAAAACAACGTTTTAACTTGCGGATATTTTCTAAACCATCTAAAGAACCTGTCTCTCCTGCTCTAAGGATTTTCCCCTGGAATCTAATTTCGCTTTGCCTGTCAAAGGACCATGCCATACCCAGAGCACTCAGACACGCATAGCTTTAGTAAATGTTTATACTTGCAAAAATCCAACTGCCTTCTTTCAAATATTAGCTATTATTATCATATACATACATTTTACAGATATAAACTAATATAGAAAGTGAATAATAATAGAATATAATAATAATATAGAAATAATAATAATATAGAAAGTCTCCTAAGTCTTAGGAGACGCACATTATTTCCATTACAAATATTTATTCACTGTGAGGACCTAATTTTATAGATGCAAGGGAATAATTTAAAAGGCTAACGACCCTCACTCAAATCACAGCACAGATTTGTCCATTCCCTTCAGCCTTGTGCAACAAATATGACACCAGAAGTTTCTTTGAGGCTTCCATACTGTTCTGTTACCCACATATTTACGATCAGAAATGTGCTTATTCCTATTATCACTAGTCAACATTACAGCTTAAAAAAAAAAGAAGTTGTTCCAGTAAGAGACTTCTTCACGCATGCACTGAGATCAGTAGAGAAAAGACTGTACCAGAAGCAAATGTTGGAATAAATCATAATTACAGACTCTATGGGGACAAATCCTGGCAGTTCCAATCAGATGGACAGCTCAGTCATGGACAGACAGACAGTTGCTGACAGTTTGCTCAGCTCTTACCTGCAAAAGAGGCCGCTGCACGCCTAGGATCTTCATGGTATCTGCATTAGCCAATATTTTCAGTGGATCAGATGCTTTTGTGACCCCTTCTATCTCTTTATTGATCTCAGCCAGGACTTGATTGAGGAAAATGTTCTTGATGTACATGGTGAGGAACTCACGGAGTGGACACTGCTTGCTTGGGCCAAGCTCCATGGCGTGCTCTATCTCTTGTATAAATCTGCAACACAGAAAAGGGAAGAAGTCTTCGTAGTCAAACGCTGCAGTTGCTCTAAACGCCTTGGTGTTGCATTTGTAGTTCCTACATACCAAAGCCAAGCCCCAACAGTGATGGAATCCCTGCAGACCACTATGACCTAAGGCAAGAAGAGTAGAAGAGGCCTCTAAAATGGCTTTTAAAAATATAGAAAATGCCAACAGCAGGCAAGATAAAGACCCAACTGCTGAAGGAGAACAGTCAATTCCAGAAGACAAACACAGGCAAGTGGTAAGAATCCACAGTCCAGGCACGATTCCTGCAGTATCTATCCAATGTCCCAACGCCCTATCTGAGACACTCTGCAGAGATCTGACTTTTTTTTCTATTTTTTTTTAACACAACTCCTACAACAAAAGTCAGGATGCTGGAAGTCATTTTGAAAAACAAACTTCCTTTCGGAAGTTTGTTCATTCAAATCCCACAGGTAGGTGGGTTCCCATCTCTAAAATGAATATAAGTTTATTGCACCTAGAAGTATTGGAGAAGTCATCAAAGTGATGCATACATATTATGCTGATATCGCACTGCATTATGTATGCTCCTATTATATTTTTATTATGTTTTATTGTTTTATACTATGATCCCATTCCTGCATATGCCGAACAGGATGCTGATTCTCAGAATATTTTAACACAAAATGTTTGCCATCTCCTCCTGCAAAATATCTTTATTTTAGTAATGCCATCTGTTTATCAGACAGGAGTTTCTTCTAGAAACTACCTCATTATTTCTCTAACTTGTATCTGAGGCAACAACGTTGGCTTTGCTTTCAAATTTGTATACTTTTACAAAACTAGGAATTCAGGAATCGTAACAGCTTGATATATTCTGGCCAAAAAGGGAGAAAATGTGTATGGCATTTACATTGCTTTCTTCATCACTGCATGCGAGTGCCTTGCAATTTTTAATATTTTATTTAACCTGGGCAGGCTGAGAGTGTTTTTAACCTTGATCTGCAAATTAGGAGTAGAAGCAAGTTTTTGAACCTGGATCTCTCAATATATGCGGTAAAACCTTCCACACCCCTGAAAGGCCACTTCTTCCTCACCAGGAAAGACTTTTTTTGCAATCGAGACACTTCTAACAGCTCCAGTGCAGTTAGTATTTATTAGAGATGCCTTAGCACTAGCCATGTTCCTAAACACTCAACGAAGTCTGCTTAATTGCCCATAATTTTCTACCTCCACGTTTGCCACTTCAGAAGAGGCAGCTTCCCTTCGGAGGACTGACCGAGGAGCTCCCGTCAATTCTAGTAACGTGATTTCTTTCAAATCTAAACAATTTTCTCCCTAAAGCCTCTGCGGTGGTGACTTCATCATTCTCAGGCCAACGTGGCTATTGCTTCCGCAGGGAGGCCTGCTCACATAAAGGCGGAAAATTGTCTCTCCAAAGAGAGACGTCGTATGGAGAGAAGGGCAAAAGATGGCAGTTTTACTCCCTGGCTTTCACAGATCGATACCGTGAGCAGGCTTTAGCAGCTTGGGAAACTGCAGAGTCATCCAGGAAGAGAGCAGAATGAATGCCACCGAACTTATCTCTGATACAACAGACCTAATGTCATCAGCTTCTGCAGAGTGACAACCACTGATGTCCTTACGGGAATGCTGTCAAAGTTGATGGGACCACATTCAGCTGTGACTTACTGCATCTTTTTATGTCTTCCAATAAATCTGTAATATTCTGTACTCTCTAAGTTTATTTATCTAGCACTTCTGATCTGTAGAACACATCAAAAAATGTGAATTAACTCTTACAATACCTGCACTACGTAGCCAAATACCATTATACCTCTGTCAGATGCGAAAAAGGGAGGCAAAGTGATTTGAATTTGAAATAGGTAATTTCAGTGAAGGGGACAACTCACATTTTAAAAAAATAATTTAATACTTAAATATTGCTAAGCCAACATAAATGACCTAAGACTTGTGTTAGAAGAATAAAGTATTCTTCTAACAAACAAGTAACAAGTAACAAACTAGTTTCCGGCTTGTGAGACATCTCTGAAGGCATCAGAGCTGCTGATATGGGGTAACTTCTTATCCTGCAATAGCTAAATGGTATTTCTAAGTGTTTGCCACACTAGCAACAAAATTGCTTGCACAAGGCCAGAGAAAAGGTCAGTGTTAGACAGAGGTATAATCAAGAAATTTTGACTCCCAGTACCCGTCATTAATCACCATCTCAGATCTCTCCTAAAGACCCATGCCTTAATCTTCAGTAGGCTTTATCTTCATTAGAAAAATGAATCATGGCGGTTGACATGTTCTAATAGGATTTACTTTCTTGGCATAAACAAGACAACAGGCTCATTTAATAGTGGTAAGGATCAAGAGTGTATCATTATTTCATTCAGTACAGACCATAAAGTAATCACAGATTATGTGAAAGCTGTTAGATAGCAATGACTCCAGGAGAGGGGGTTTTATGAGTGCTCAGCAACACTTGTGATACAGACCAAACGGCCAAGAGCTTAGCAAAGCAGATTTAAGCTTGATATCAGGAGAAACTTATTAAGAATGAAACCGTGCAAAGCATGGTGTACAGGATATAGAGGAGAGAGACCTTAAGTTTGACTGTTCAAGGATAGTCTGATTAAATGATAATGGTAATGAATGACAGTCAATTTCTGAAGTCTTCATTTAATCAAAAGATCTCTACTGAAGGAAATGGAAGTCCTGTTTGAGGAAAGAAAAAGAAAAACTTAGTATGGATCTCAGGACATCTCTTACAGGGAAAACCCCTAAAAGTTCAGAAATCTGATACTGTAACGGTACAACTACATTCCTAACTGGGACAGCCTAAAGCAGGAGGGTTGGGGTTCAATTTGCTGTGATCTGCTGTGGTTCAAGCATGACTTGTCCTCACCACATCTTCATCAGCAATGACCACTCCTAGGCACACACCGTGCATGTGCAGGGGCACTAACTGCTGGTTGTCCATGAATCTGCTCTGCAAATGGAGTTCTCAAGATGGTGCAACCAGTGTGGAGCTCCAGCCTTCATTCTACTGACAGGAAAACCCCTCTGAACATCACTGGAGTGCCTGAGCAAATATTGCAAGACTTCAAATATAGATACTAGGCAAATTTTCACCAAAAAGAATCCTTCTAGCACATTACTTTGTAAAATGCTGCACTCTACGCATTCTATATTGGCAGGACTATTCGGAATGCCGTTGGAAAAGATTACTCTAATGGAAAACACAATAATTGTATAAATTTATTATAAGAATTAAATATGCAAAGTCAAACAAGTTTGCAAAAGCAAGAATTGAAGTTGCTTATGCCACCTTCATTTGGCCTAGTGTGCAGGACGTTATGATACAGTCTTAAATCACACAACGATGCACCGTTGCTCTCAGCAGCAGATCCTTCCCTTCTGCTAGGAACAGGATGCTCACTGTTCGGACAGCCAGTGCAGGCTGCGTAGTAGTTCACAGACTTGGAACTCTGTTACTTGAACAGAGTAACATGTAGCCATAGAAAATTGTTGTCCTCTGTGTGAACCACTGTGACACGGAATCGGACACTTCTGCTAGAAGTCCCACAGCTGACCGCACCACTCACAAACCTCAGTCTTCTGGCCAGTCATTTCCTCATATGACTTCTGTTTCTGTGAATTTGGCCACCAGTTATCCTACTCTCCTTGTCGGTCCTCCTAGGCTTCTCTCTTCTTAGCACTTAAATCAGATCACATCCTCCACCAGGCAGGTATGTGAGCCTGGAAAAGGACTCCAGGGTGAGGTAGACTTTAGCCCAGAAACCAGGACCTCTGCATGATCCCTGTCCTTAGCTTGATCCTGCTGAAGTATGGGCAGAATTATGTCCACCAGGGAACTTCTGCTGCTACAAACTAACGCCCCTTAGGAGCATGGGAGACGTGCCTTTCTTCGAGGATGTACAGGTATGCTTATTTATTTAAATTTCAAATAACTAACTTATTCAAACATAATCTAATCTTTCTAAGGGGAGGAAAAAGGCTTATCAGTCTATCTAATAAAGTTATGAGAGCACTTTCCAAAATGTTCCCATTTTACTCATAAAAGCCATCCATGTAACTATTAAGATGTCGAAAAAAAGCTATCATATCACCTGTGACTATCCTAAATATCAACATATATGGCTGTGTGTGAAAAAGGTCTACATGATATGAAATCACATTTTGGTCAACGATCCACCTACTAAAAAATGAGTAAAAATAGAAACACTGACAACTTTTTAGCATTGCAATAAAGCAGAGCACCACGGGAGGTAAATCCGAACACATGCTGCATCTACGACTCTTCAAAGGGGCTTCTGGACATACACGCATGTGCATAAATCCAAATTAGGAAAAAAAATCACGACAGCAAAAAGCTGTGTTGCTGAGCCATTTTATCCCCTACTATTTTCTTTTTACTCTCCGAAGAGTGAAATTCAAGATACAGCTCACTGTAAAAACAGGCCATAAAGAAGGCCTTGGAGGAACAGCTTTGATTCACATTCCATTTGCTTCGATTATTCTACTAGAGAAAGAACCATTCAGTTGTAATTTACTAGTGGTTTCTGAAATAGTATCAACAACCTCATTTAAAATCATCTCTCCCTGGCACACGAAAGCTGAAGAAAAACCCATAAAGGTTAACACACTGCGGGGCGTATTCTCCAAATGTGTGAGAATGAGTCACATGGCACTTTCAGGAGAGAAAAATTCCCCTAAGGCTTAGCAATTACACTTATTTAACATAACCACTATGGCTGCCGACCTGCAAAATGCTGAGATGCTTTCTCTGAATAAAAACGCAAAGCTAGGTGTGCCGCCAGATTTTCGATAACAGTCACCGTAGGTAGCAAGGAGAATTGTCTGAACTCCTAAAAATAGCAGAAGGGATATCGCTGCTCCTAAGGACACTTCTACAGAAAGTCTGACCAGGACGGAGGTCTTGAAAACAGCAGGTGGGAAAAAACAGAAATCCACATCTTATATTGAATTCAGAACTTGCATTTTCAAAGTAGAGTACAATTTTTAACTTGTTTTATCTTCCTATGAAAGCGTTTGAGGTGATTTGTGGCTACAATTATGCATTCCCCTTAGACAGAAAAGCACTTTCGGTGAAACGAAGTATCTTTTTTTGTAAATGACAGTCATTTGGATTAAAAAAAGGAAAAAAAAAGACAAGCTATTTCAGAAAATTTAATTCATTCTAACTCACGACTTAATTGCCTACAAGGACTGTCTTACCTAGGCTGAGAGTATATAATAAAAAACATAAAACCTAAAAAAGCTACATGGATTGATTTAGAAACCTGCAAATCTCACCTTCCCTAGGCCTTCTTCTGTCTTCTTCTTATAAGATCTTTTACAAAGAATCATTAAAAGAAACTGAAGGCATGTCATTGAAAGTGCGTAACATCAACTGCTCCTTTTTTAATGATGATGTTAATAGCATCTGAAATTCCCTCCTCAAATAAATGAATGGCAGTTAAAAAAATATTCCAAAACCTTATTAAGAATTTTTTTGCAGATGTTCAGCCTAAATTTACATTCCAGCTTGTTTCATTTTTGTATGATCCTAAACTGTTCTCCTCCCCGCTTAGTGATTAAAATTTCCAAGTTGCGAGAAGTAACATTTTGGCGGGCTTACACATAGTAAGGAAATACCAAGGAAATATCAGAAATCTTTTGAATTGGATTTATGCGGACAGAGGGCAAATAACAAACTAGCTGCTTAGACTCAAGGCAGATAAACAGAGGGAAAACATCCAATGCTTTAAGTTCTTGAAGGTCTGAAGACACGTTCAAGCTCAGATAGATGCCTAGAAGGCACCAGGTTGTCCACTTTCAGCGTAGGAAGCCTGCACACCCAAACATGGTGCTTCAGGAGAGGATCAGCAGAAGGGACAGTCAAAGGCAACAGTCTTCTGCTCAAGTCTTTGATAACTAGCAAGGTGCAGCTCCATTGGCCGGCAGAAGACCGTTGCCGTGCATAATGATTGATTTGGACTAAGTTGGAATAAAACCTATTTCTGATCCATTCCACAGTCTATCCCACCCTGTCCTTTCTTCTCTGCCAAAGTGAGATACACTGATGCTCCCATGGTGCCCGAACGTACTGATTATTACACGTGTATACCATACAGTAAATACAATCAAATTAAAACATCCACTGCAGCACATAGACCAGAGACCATTTGTCACCAAAGATCAACAAGGTAGGTACTAAAGTAACAGAACGCACCCTGTTTTCGCATAAAACTTTGACCACAGGGAGTTATTTTGGTTACATTATCAGTTGCCCCAGAACTGCTCCTTCCCGGAGAAGCGTGCTGCTGATAAGCACCTCGGCTGTGTACACCATAACAGAGCAGCTTCCGTAAGAAATCAGTCTCAAAGGAGCTCAAAGGAGCAGCGTGCAGGGCACAACAGCAGAAATGAAGGCTTAAGCTCTTCTCTAGGTGATGCAACATATGATTAAAATAATAATTATGATTGCATATATTTGAATTATGTATTTTTTAAAAGTATAAACAGCTATGAGATGCTCAATGGCGATTTAGCTACAGGAGCTGTATTTAAAACCTGACCAGCTACCCTCAAGCAAAACCCATTAACTTCCTCCTATTTTAAAATATACTGTAGAAAACAGCCAGGAAGGTAACATCTAAGAAAAATGACAGGTGTTAACTGAGAACACCAACTTTGGGGCACTTTTTGCTAAAATATCAAGGTTTCAGCTTAATGCAGCTTCCTGGCAGCACCTGCTGGAGCAGACACTCAGGACACTGAAACGCGGTGGACGTTGATGGGCTGTTTTAAGGAAATTGTCAGATCACCCTGTCGACAACAGTCACTTCAGTCCTTGACCTATACAAACAGAAACCTCTTATCCAAAAATACCCTTCGTTGATGTGAGAGAGCTCTTCTGGGTAGTTTAAAGCTTCTAGGTATGTCCCCATAGAGCCGACAGCTTGGGCATCTGCATATGAGAGATGGTCTGGAAACTTTATTTTATCTTTTAAGTAGTGGCTAAAAAATCACGAGTTTTAAGGAATCTCTTTCCTCTGTGCTCTGGTTGCTCACCCAGGAGCTGAGGGTAAATAATCTTTCTTTCCCATACAGATGTAATACAAGGATAAATACATCCTTGCTTCGGAGTTGCTCGGATTCTGTTTTGGACAACACATACACACACAAAAAAATGTCAGTTTAACAAGCAGCTTGCACTAAAAACATCACTCATCTAATGCCCGAAGAACACTACTTATGGAGTTTGCACCAATATTTTAGGGCAGAATAAGTGCAATTTCTACGGATGTCTCCAGAGGGAAATATTGGCTAGCATTTGGATGGCAAGGTGTAGAGCCAGAATTGCTGAGACCTAAGGCTTCGGAATTGCTAGAAATGCATCTCTCTTGCCTAAACGAAGGGCGGCGTGCAAAATTGCTTTCATTTGCTGTGAAGGGTGAAAGGAAACGTACGGTCAGAGGAGAAGCAGCTGAAACTCAAAGCTTTACTATTGTGGGACGCATCTGGGTTCCACCAGTCTCCAAAAATTTTCGTTAACCATTGTCGGCACAAGTGGAAACATCCTTCCGCCTCCTTTCACCCCAGTGGCAGCAGTCTGGGGGACCTGCTGGAAAGCCTCTTCCTCGTGTTTTATTCTCACCTTGTTGAGCAGTAGATCTCATTACAGGAGCCTGCACAATGTAATTACAGGATCACAGAATGGTTGAGGTTGGAGGATCTGGAGATCACCTAGTCCAACCCCCCCGCTCAAGCAGGGTCACCTAGAGCATGTTAGACATTAGTTAATTAATTAATGGGCTGCAAGCATTAGCGAGATCCAACCCGATTAAAAGTTTCTGGCAAGGCTGTTCGACTGACGGTCGTCTCTCCTGCTATCTATCCGGTTGTATCTTGTGGGGGCCCGAGCAGGCTTCAGGACGCGGCTGCATTTCAATCGCGCTCGGGAGCTGCCAAAATGCCGCTCGTATCTGGAGGTGCTTTTTTTTCCAGAGGCTGTAAGGTCTACGTGAGGAACAGCCTAGCGTTTTGCGAGCCGCCCCGAGAAATTTAGTTTCAAAAGGAACAAACCGGCATAACTCAAAGCTATTACTGGGAAATGAAATCTGTGAAATGGGATATAAACATCGCAGTCACGGGCAAAATGCAGGGAAATATACTGTACAGGGCTACATTACATCACTTAGAAATAGAAATTCAACAGGAACTCTGGTGTCATGAGCCAGATCCGGAGCCCACCTGTAAATTTGTGAGGCTGTTAGCTTCACTGACACTACTGCAAGCATTTGCCACCGTAGTCAAAGATCGGTTTATTGGCCTGCAAATTTCCAGCAGTGAAAGTCTAACTTTATTCTTTTTCTGTCTCTAGACATCGTCCTTGTGAGGATGTTTTTTCCCCTTCTGCAGATGAAACAAGGCAATCACTGGTGCCACAGGTCTGAATTTGGCATTTACAGATCTGGAAAACCCAAGAGGAGCTCCCTCCGAGAGCTGCTCGTCCTTCAGGCACAAGAGGATGAGTAACTCGAGTGCAAGACTCATTAGTTCGTTCTTTGATGGAGACGGACCTGAAAGGAGAAGCATGAGTGCAACCACAGCCCCATGCCAGCAAAGCAAGCCGAAGCTGCAGAGCTAACTGCAGTGGGCAGCATTTGCTGAGGTTTTGGGAACTTGGCCCTGCTCTCCGGTGGCATCAGCTGGTACCCCGGACATCACGCCACGCAGCTTGTCCCATTTAGACCAAGCATCCCGCTGTGGGCAAAAACCTCCTTGTGTTTGCTTGGTATGGAGGGACAACCCCGGATGCTGAGTTACGGCTCCTCGGGTGAGACCCGGTATGGGGCTGCGCGTGCCCTTCCGCCTTTGCCAACTGCATGTACTGCATGAACCATCTGTTACTGGGCACACAAAAAGGGTTAGGAGCAAGCGGTTGGTAACTAAGGCAGTAACTAAGCTGTAGTAGCTTGGCTGTTGTAAACGTTCGCCAAGATAGGGGACTCACTGCCGGACCCCTCCTTACCTCGCCCTGTACTGATGCAGACATCCCTTTAACCTCTCTCCCCCGCGTTATCCTACCGCGCTGCTTCTCTGCCGTGACTCCTTAAAAAGTAGCAACTAGTTATGAAACAACCAGTAGTATCTGTCTACTTTGCTTAGTACTGCACCATTTATTACCCAGGCAGAACGCCTGCTTGACATTTCATCATTCTCAATAACGAGCAAGTAAGAACCCTAACTTGACGAAACGCAAGGGGCACAGCTGAATTCTGGCATGGCACTCAGCACCGAACCGAAAAACACCGCAAAGGAGCATGTTTTATGAAACAAGTGTCAGAAAGTAGCACTTAATATCAAACACTAAGCAATGAGGAGACTTGCTCATCTTCGACAACCAAAACGTGCTGCTACTTGGCCTCCTCACTTTCTTCTCAGCTCCCCCTCTATGAAAACACTGGAGAGTCCTGGGGCTTTGGAGAAATTTATTTGTCCTTGGAGTAGTACATCTCAGAGAAAGCCAGAAGCCCATACCTTCTCCCCGAGGGCACCTCGGTGGGAAGGGGAAAATTGTGGCTTCAGCACATTTAGCACAGCACAGGCCATAAAAGCAATGCAGGGTCTGTGACTCCCCAGGAGAGTGGCCTTGTGGACTCTGCCCATCACCCCTGCCAAGCAGATGAATTAACTTCCATGCAGTTTATTCCTCATATTTGTGAAGGTTTTTTATATCAGACCTAAAAAAAATAAAAGATCAGAGCTTCGTTCAGATCCTGAAGACGCTGCTATGTATTTTCTAATGGAAATGTTTTTACCGCGTAGCATCGAGACAAAACTTCTTCCGATGTCAATGTTGGGCAGCGCTGTCCATTTGCTCACTTCCCCTTGGCCACGTTTTGGTGGGACACGTGTGCCCCTGCCCACGCAGCTCTGCAGAGCAGCTTCTCCTACCAACCCGACACATGTGGCAGCTTTTGCAAGGCCAGGGCCCCTTCTGCTCAGCCCACCCGCTGCTAGCTACGGCACGAGCGATGCTGGGCCTCCGAGTTCATTTTGAGAACAAATATAAAGCAGCTTTATTCCCTATATGCAGCAAATCTCTTCTTCAGCCTTTTAAGCAGCTGAACATCCTTCATGATGCAAGGCAGGGAGGCAGGAGACCCGCGCTCAGGTGGCTTTGTCTCCTTTTTATTTGCTCGGGGACTTTGTTCCTGCATAAAGAGCCTCAGTTTCCCTGTTGGTAGAACAGGAGTAGAGCTATGTCCTTCTAGGGGTGCAGTGAAGAGTAAGCTACATTTGTAGAA
Organism: Rhea pennata; assembly: GCF_028389875.1. NCBI lineage: Eukaryota > Metazoa > Chordata > Aves > Rheiformes > Rheidae > Rhea > Rhea pennata. Next base: position 2,573,825 of record NC_084663.1, read on the forward strand.
GAGCCCCAAGAGTGCAGAAAGGAATGGTATTAACGTGCCAGCAAGCCACAAGAAAACGGCACTGTGCACCTCAAGCTCATGGGGACAGCAGAGAGCAGCGATGCATGGCTCCGTCGTCCCCCAGATCTCACCTTTGACCATAAACACAGCCTTGAAGATCTGCTTCTTTAGCAGTTGTTACCGAAGGATCATATATTCTCCATGGTTTTAGGTTTACACTGAACTGGAGCAAGGCTTCGGGCAAACACTGCTGCTCTTCTGAGAGGGCACTGCCAAATCTCTGCGCTCCAGTCCCTGCAACTGCAAGCTTCCAGCCCAAAACTCGACCGAGGCTGAGCAAAGCCTGCCAGCTGCCTCCACGTTATAAGATTGCTTCGTTGATGGAGATGATAATCCAAAATGACCACTGAACTAAATTACCCACTGTCGATCCATTTGTAATTTAAATCCAATCCTGCAGAAGCCAGAAGATAAATGTACTCACCACGGTCAATCAATCTCGCTCTCTGTAGAAGTTGCGCAGTGTATTTATTTTACATGAACCCGGGGCATGTGGATGCTTAAAGGCACTGGCTCGTGTTTGGAGCCGGGCAGGAACAGTAAGACCTGGGTGATCCCACTGCTGCTCTGGCTTTAACTCACTGTTTGAGCAACGCTTCGCTTCCCATGGCAATACAACAGGTCGCGTGGCTTCACTACTACTGACTAGTTTGGCACGGTACAAGGTAGATGCAGACAGCTTTGTTTAAAAGGTGTTATAATTTTCAAGAAACTTGATGGCCAGTCCTAAACAAATTCCTCTTTGCCTCATAGAAATATTGGGAGGTTTCCTTAAATGCATATAAAACACTTCAACACCATGCACGAACAAAGCTGTTAACAGAACCACCACATACAGCTGTCCTATTAGACGAAGTGATTGGAAATAGCTCACTAACTTTAACTTTCCATATTTTTAAATCCCTTTTCTTTTAATTAATGTCCCATCACATTCACTTTGTTGACCATTTCTCAAATGTGGTGATAAGAGAAAAAAAAGCCCCAGCAACACAAAAATCTTCAGTCTCTTCCGAACACAACAGCCTTTTAAAAATTAACTTATTATTCATATTATTTTAAAATCTGATCTAGTGGTACATTTTTCGTGCTCAAACCCCACAGCTCTCAATCTGGCCCCTGTAAAAAGTAACATATGCTGACTATAAATCTTTAAAATGGCTCTATTAATAGAGTAGCTGTGGTGACAGCTTTATAAATGGGCACCATCTTTATGCAAACTGTTTTATTAGATTGCATTATAATGATTTGTAATAAGAATGCAAGGATGGATTTGGAGTGGATGGAAACTAGGAAAAACTCCAGGCAGCCAGAGGTTTCAGAGCACGTGAACTGTGTGGGCAGACTGCAAGTGCACTTGCAACAAGATACACCACCAGATCAGCTTTGCTGCAGTCTTCTGCTCCTCTGCCTGCTTTTTCCAATCTGATAGCAAACAGTCTAATAACTGGCTTTGGGTCTGTCAAGCCAATTACTCCTGATCCGGGGTGTGCTGACACGCCATTAAATAAGCAGATAGATGGCATGATCCTTCACCATCATCCAACCACCTGAGCAGCCACCAGCACGCGTAACAGAGGTGCAGCCCAGCCGTTATGTCTGGTGGTCCTCCAAAAACTCATCGGGACAAATGGAAAGCCCAATCCAAAAGATCACAACTCCAGTTCCCACCCGGAACGCCCCAGGGGATCGGATGCCTCATGAAGCTACTGCCTCCAGTGGAGTCTCAGGGCTAGATTTAGACTGCCTGCTACGGACACCTAACTCGGACACCACAACCATGATGGTGCCTCCAGTCACAAGACTGATGAGCTGGTCAGGCTGTCCACTGTCTCATGCCTGGCTCTCCACATAGCCAACTTGGAGAAACAGCCAGGAGGCCCAGTTAACCACCCACTGCAGAACGGTTACAGCCCACTGTGCAGCCCACAGCCCTATATCCTTCCCCGTATTTGAGAATCCTGGTTCATGGACAGCTTGCTCTCTTCACATGCCTACTGCACTGTCCCATCCACACCAGAAGGTACCATCACCCAGGAGATCTGCAGCAGAGCAGTGACTTCCTATACACCAGTGAATGTCCTACCCAGTGGCTCATCCCTTAAGCTTCCTTGGTATGTTTTAATACTGAACCCAGTCCCAAGAAAGATTTGGTCTTGAAATGCATCAGATGGAGAAGATGAACAACCGTAAGTGACTCAGGTAACTGCATGTAATTTGCTACGTCCTGCAAACAAGTAGATTTTGATAGTGAGTAAATCAAAGTTTTCTGTCTAGTAACCAAAGTGGAGGAAAGGAAATGCAAAGAGGAGGTAGACAGAAAGGGAAGTTATAAGTACAACACAACCCATTGGCAAATAAATCTAACTCAAAGAAACTCCGTCATTAAGTGAAGAACAAAACAGATCCCTGGATTGTTCCCATATATCTTATGGCCTAGCTTGAGAATCCAGATAGGATAACGTTTGAGTATTCAAGAAGGCTGTTCTGTATTCCAGATTTCTCTGATTATGAAAGTCTGATTCCATAAAATTTTAGGGGAAGTAAAATAGGCAAATCCTACAAATAAGGAAACTGAGGCAAAGAGTAGCTGATAGCTTAAAACCTGGGAACAGGTTGCACGCATGCAATAGGTCTAGAAAGAACATCATAAAAGACTTTCCAAGGAGACCTCAGAAACATGCTGACCACCAAAAGGTTTGATTTGTTAGTGATGGAATCAGATACAGCCAGAGAGCCCGTGCTGGAATGACCTGGGCTCCTCTTCTGCTTCCTTCTTCACTGAGGATAACAACTCCCTTGGTAGCCTGAACAGGATCCAGAAACTCGCTGCCATCTCATTATGAATAACAATATCCCGAGGGCACCAGGACTCAAAAACATGCAGCTGCAGCCAACAGAGGAGCAACTGCACTACAAGGAGGCAAGCATTAGCGTGCTGAGCCACTTCAAGCAGGCAACTTTACAGCTCTTTAATGAGGATAACAATTTTACGGCTTTGGTTTGAGGAAAAAAACACAGTCATTAAGTACAGCACCATTTTTTATAAATTGTTCTGTTCCTTACTGATTAAGGACCATCTATACTCTGCAGCACACTTATCTTTGCCTATTCTTTCCTTCTTCTGAGGACAAACACCACGAGCCTAGGACCACATCAAAATTAGTGATTACATCAACTGAGTAAATAAATACAAAGCCTCCCCACACTGAAATTACGAGATAAGATCATCCACAACACAAATCCCTCTGAGAAACCCCGGTAAGCAAGCACACAACCAAATACTAGAGTACAACCCTGGCACAACTACTTTACCTTCTCACTGGCCCCGGGCACGCACCAGCTCGGAGGAAGGCTCAGCATCTTGCCAAATCTGGCGCCAGCCATAGCTGTGTCCCCACTGCTGAGTTACAGCTATTTACGTGGGAACACAAAGATCCAATACACAAATAGCAGGCAGCGTAAACACATTGCACTTTGGAGATCTAGATTACAAATCAAGCCGGGCTAGGCTAAGCTACCCGCAGTTTCACCCTAATCACATTCATTAGGAAGTTGGCAGAGAAACTTAACTCAACTGGGACACACTAATATCGCTATTTAGGAAGGCAGGAAAAAGTGATCAAAGAACCAGCTGCGCTCCAGGCTCTCGTCATTAATAAGCACGCACCTTGTTTACAGAGCCAGCGCTGCGGAAAAAGACATGATGCAAAGTTTGCCACGTGTCCTTGAAGATATTTACAGAAGTGAAATTGCAGCATAATTTCAGTAGCCACCACTATTTCTCTGAAGGGCTGCAACAAGGCTCAGTGGGCTCATTTTATGAGAAATGCTTGCAGAGAGTGTTTGAACAGAACAGAAAGAGCATCCAGAATAAGTACAATGAAAACCATACGTTTGACTTGCCTCCGATCATCCATCTCACCCAGCATCCAGGGACTGGCGCAAGCTGGTAACTGATGGTTAGGAGGGAAAAAAGAAGGATCCTCATCCGAATAGCCCTGACCAACAACGCCTTGCTGCTGGAGGTGCTGCGTTTCGGACAAATTATACTGAGTATCTCCCCTAAGGATCTCATCCTTCTTCTCAAAAGGGTGAGGACACTTGCTTCAGCGCCCTCTGCAATTTATGATGCCAGGAATCACACTAACTGAACCAGTTCCCTGCGTAGCTCCATTTATGCACGATATTTTGTTTTTAGCCCCTGATCTTAAAAAAAAGGAAATGAGGAATTGCTGACATATGATGTGTTGTACCCCAGACAGCTGCTTTCTGCCCACAGACAGAGCGATCTTTAGGAAAGACCTGTAATTTATTAGCCTAATGAAGTGAGTGAAGCTGTTAGAAAACACAGAATAAACATATATGGATTGTATTGCCATTGGGAAAACTACTTTCTGACCCTGGCTCACGTCATTTTATGTTCATACGGGGGAAGTTTTATTATCCTATAATTAGTTTGCACTGATAATACGCAGTGCATGAGAAGCAGCAGTCTGCTCCATAAACATGTAATTGTACAAGATGATGGTGCCAGAACAGCTTAAGGAACACCAAGGCTCTTGATTACCGACTATCAGATTAAAAAGACCAACGTTTTAGAGCAGGACAAAGTTACCTTTATGGCCAAATGCAGAAGGCACAAAGGTACCACTCTGCTTGAGATGGGACGGCAGCGTTCTGGTATCTAATCTTCCCAGATATGAAGCATATTGGTATGGGCCCGTGGTGTTACACTCAAAAGCTTGTTACGGGCAAAAGGGGCACAGCACACGCACAGCGCCAGGTAGCCCCCTTAAATCTTAGCAATCTATCAACATCCAGCAAGATTAGTCCAGTTACAATAATGCTAATACAGTCTAATTAATAAAGAAGAGTCTCATTAATAAGAGTAATAGCCTGAAATTTGTTACACGTGAGAACTCTACTCCTTTTTCCCAGTATGATGCTCATCCCTCCAATGTCCTTCCTGACGCTACAGCTGATGGCTTCAGTCTTCCCACGGTGTGAAGGAAGGGAATTTCCAAAGAAATTGTCACCACTCTGAGGTCTTCTCCAGGGGCAGTGTGATGTCCATGGTGGGGTTTCTTCCTCCCCAGTTGTGGGTCTGCTTGGAGCTGGTTTTAACCCTCCTCTCCCCACCACCAGCTCCCTTCTGCCCAGCCCCAGCTCCAGCGGGAGAGTTGCCCAGTGCCCAGCACAGGTCACACCGGGGCTGTTGTTTGCCAGGTAAGCTCTACCCGAGGGCACCCTTGGCCCTGCGGATCCTGCGGATGCTCCCAGCACTGAGCTTTGGCCGAGTGAGCACAGGAAGCCCTTGGCCACCAGATACAGCTGATCACAGTGGTAACCAGCTCCGGCCACGGCCAGCCTGGAGCAGCTGGAAACCCTGCGGTGTTGGGGCTGTGCAAAGCCTGTGGCCTTTTACCAGCGATTGTAAAACAAACAAACAAACAAAAAATTACATTTACTGGTCTTCAAGGATATTCCTTACAGCTGTAGGGGCAAGCATCAAGTCACTACACAACCAAAGTCCTGTGCTTCTATTTTAAGTTCCCGCAGGGCAGGACATACCTCAGAGCTAGTCAGTGAGCTTGGGGAGATGAAGTAAGTGGAAGAAAACAGTGAGGATTGTGAAGACATCATCCAGCAGAAGCCTTACAAAACACAGCTGTGATTTCCTGATAAAACATGTCGGCTATCTGTATTGTAAACTGTGCTTGGTCTCTTTATAGTCTTTTCTTGCTACTTGCACATCTTTTCAATTACCAGAAAGAGGTAAAATGGGTAAAAATGTGAATACAACTAAGGGAACTTTAACAATGAAGATTCTACAGGTGGATGTTACAGCAGTTTTAGTTTGGATTTTTTTCCACCAATTTTCTTTTCCTGTACTGTAAGAATGGGAGTAGGAATCAGGAGCCTAATACTTATTCTAAGTCAGTCAGCCAGCTCTTGTGAATCATTTCAGCTTTCTATATTTCATCTTTTTACTCCACAGAACAGCGTGAAAAGCGCTTGAATGGTGTGAGCAATACCTCAAGGGGTGGGCTGCTAGATTCCTCCTTATATGCTCGTAAAGAAATACATTTTCAGAGATTTGAGGTGTCATGTACAAGGCACCTTGAAGGAGCTCTACTTTCGCAGAGTGCCTACATCTTTCTTTCTGCAGATGAGGTTTTCTGGGCACTCGGTGCAAAACACCATGAACCAAAATGTCCCAAACCACAATTTGCTTTTGAAAACATAGGCTAAAGCCCTCTGATAGTGAAATCTTTACATGGAAAGCTCTGACTCAAAAGATGACATTTGTGTTTAACCCATCTCATCATTCTGCAAAAATATACAGGAATTTATGCTTCCAGGACAGGGAGCCAAATTACGAGCACTGATGGCTGAAGGCTCCTGTTTGTCCCAGCAGAGCAGGAGAGATGAGAAACTTTCCTTACACTCCTGTGCCAGCACACATCATCTGTGACCTGAACAGGACACCTTTGGGTGAATGCAAAATTTAGTCTTCAAAACTATTTATTTATTCAAAACCTCTCTGTTAACGGACCTCCATGGACCTCCATGCTCTTGCCTGGGGGCAGTTTTACTCTCAGAGATGCCTTAACCCAAGTTTTTCATTTGTTTCTCAAATACTACCTTGATCAGACTCCTTTGCATCCACCCTGGAAGAGGTATTTCATATTCCTAGAAGTCTTTCTTCCCACTCCAGTAGTAATAACCAAACACACGTGGCTGCTGTTGCTTGACCTAGCACAGTATAGAGCCAAGGTGGGATTGCTCTCACTGCAGCGGAGCAGTATCACATTTCAGAGCCACGTTTGTGAAATGCTCAGTATTTACTCAGACAGTCAAAGTTCCTCCTAACACGCAAAGTCTTCCAGGACGTTCAGTGTCAGCCTTGATTTAACACCAGTGGTGTGCAACGCTGCAGGAACGCTTCAACATCCACGTAAACACAGAAAGACAGGGAGGAGCGCTGTCTCGGCCTCAGTGACACTCCAGAAATCTCAGAGGAACAAGCCTGCACCTACCTATTCTCCTGACATGACTAGGGGAGCACAGTCCCCTGTGTTGCCTCCTCTCCTCCTACCCCATTGATCAAACCACAGCTTCAAAGCAAGGCTCACTTACCCACAACCTGTCTCAGAGTCACCTCTGATCTGCAGCGGCCGTGAAATGGCTTTAAATCAGGATTCTGTTCATCATGATTTTTTTTTTTTTTTTTTTTTTTTGCCCCTGAAGAAAACCTCAAAAATGTTTTTTTGCCCTCCGCTGACATGTGTTAATCAAAGCCAAGGCTGGTGGAGGAATCAATCTTTGGGATGCTCCTTCTCACCATTCATTTCAGCTTGGCGGCACCACCTCAGATGAATTCGGTTCTGAGGAGACGTGTCCATGCACTGAATTAGCTTTTCCCTTCTAAAAACCTGAATGAAAGTTCCCAAGCTGAACAGCTGAATGTTGGACTTTAAAAACTAGACAGATCTACCAAAAGCACCACTCAGCCTCTGCTGTGAAGTGGCACAAACCGAGACCTGTCAGGGAGGAGCTGGTCAGCGCTGAACTAGCTGGGCCACTCAGAACAGCTGCAAGGGCTGTGGCACCTCTAACTTGATCTACCATTACCAGCTCCACAATTTTCACAGGCAAAATAAAGTGGGAAAATACACTTCTGTCTGCCACATCTTCTACAGTCTTTCCTTGGACATTTATAACTTATGAATAAACCCAGAAGCCATACAAAAAAAAAAGGGGGGGAAAAAAGCCACTGTTCGTGATGGGGTAGGGATAGTAATATCATTTGTTTCTTAAATATTTATCTCGAAATAAATGCTGCTATTAGGCTCGTTACGTATGCAGCACCATAGCTGCTTGACAGCTCTACAGACATACAGCATGGCCTATCATAAACATTAAAGAATGAGTCAGACGCAAATGAAATCGATCTAAAATTTGTAAGAACTGGAAAACAGGCTTTCTAGATTTTTCATTTGCTTTCTTATTCAGAATATTTCTTCTTTTTCTGAATTGTGTCAGCCACATTTTCTAGCTGACTTCCACAGGCATCAAGACTAGGCAGCTACTCAAAACCCACAACCCCCGTCCCTGCCGTCCCTCCCAAACACCTTCCTGAAGAGGCGGTTGCGTGACGCAAAAGCAGACGCAAAAAGACGTCAACGGGCGTCTCCTTGGCAAGAGGAGCGAAACTCAAACCCACGCTGCTCACCGAAACACAGACATTTCCCTCTGCTCCCCACACACAGTTCTTCCGGCAGGAACGTTTTCCAGATCTGAGGTATATTATTTTGTCCCTCTCCTCCCACAATTTTGTTCTTCTTCTTCTTCTTTTTTTTTTTAAGGAAAAATCATCCCCATCTTTCCGATCTTGCTCCTAAAGTCATATGTAAAAATCTCACATTTTTCTCGCTACTCTTCTCCGCACTCTTTCCAGTCAATTCACTCCCTCCTTGGAGGGCTCCCCAACCTGGACACGGGTCTCCAGCTGCGACCTCTGAATTCCCTCGTTTTGAAACAACGTGGTGTTGCCGATTCACGCATGAACTTTTTTTTTAATCCGTATTTCCGATCGGACAAGATTATTTCTATTCTGAGCCTGTGCTCGAGCGCGCAGTCCTGCCTGGGGCGGCACTGTCTGGTCCAAGGGACCTAAGTTCTCAGCAGCCGTCAGCCCCTCGAATCCCCCTAAACTTTCCTCGCGTTCGATGTTTTCCTTAAGTGCCCGTGTCTTTGCCACGATGCACAGACCACGAGAACAGCGCAGGATTCCCTTCCCACTGCTAATAAGTTAATTTTTCCTTTCTGATGAAAACATCTATCTGTTTGTATCCTTACAATTTCTGGCCTTGCTTAGCTCCAAGCGTTCGATTTATTTTTTGGGGGGGGTAAATTAGAGTTGCTAGGGATAATCTCCCCAGAGCATCCATAGAGAGCATCTGATCTATACTGGGGCATAAAATTGCTGCAGCACATGCTACATCTTAGCTTAAATCTTTACTTAACACTACACGAAGCACATTAAGGTATCTTTCGATTTTCCATCTCCTTTCCCACAGACTACAGTGGCTCATCTCCCTCTAAACTGCAGTGCTGCCTCCAGACGCTCTCCGTGCGCCTGGGCGGTGCGGCCCACCCCACCACCGCGACGCGCACGCAGAGCTCGTGTCGCGGACCGCGGCGATCGCCGGTGAACCGGGCAGGAAGAGGAGAGAGACGGTTTAGAAACAGAAGCAGTTGAGGAACTGACAGTAACTGGATAAAAAAAACCCACACGATTAAATACTTCTGAATAGCACAGCTCTACACCTGGCAGAATATTGTGGTGCTGAACATACTTCTGACGTCCTCGTAAGCTATTTGCTTTGGAGACGCATCTCCAGGACCACAAGTAAAATGGACAAGAAAGAAGGGAAAGGGCAAAAGGTGCTGACGCAGGTTAAGGTGTAGGACTTGAAACGCAGCTGCGTCTTCCCGCATGCTAACGGAGCCCCTTCCTACGCACTAGACCTAGTTTTCATCTCCCCCGTACATAAACCTGCTCGATCTTTGCAAACCTGTTTTCATTTCTGTCTGCCCAATAGGTCCAACAGAGCTAGAAAATATTCTAGGTATCTTCTCTCTTACAGGAGCACAAGAAATTATAGCTGGAGAATCAACATTCCTAATAGTTAAAAAGCAAAGAGAGAGAAAGAACTGTGAAGTTCAGCCTCACCAGAAGCTAAAAAAAAGACTGTTTCTGTGACATGTAAATTGAGGCGCTTTGATAGGGAATCCATCCAACGGGATGACTGGATTTGATAGCCCACGTTGCCACTTCTTTGCAGAAGACTATTTTTCATTTGTCTGCCTAGGAGGCATTAGCATATTGAAAGCAATCTACTCTTAAAATACGTATTTCCTTAGTTATGCTTCTGATGTCAACAACGATTCAATTTGAGAGATTAACTACGTAATTACTTACCACTATTTTATACTGCTTAATTCTGCCTCTCTGTTTTTGCAAAGAAAATAAATCCACTAGTTTCCACTTTGATTTCTGTGCAAGTTCACCGCTTAGCCCTCATGCACAAGCAGTTGTTTTTCTTACCAATCCATACATACTGCTTACAATAAGCATGTAGAGATGACAAAGAAATACATGTACATAAGCATATATACATGCATAAATATCCCTGATCATAACACGCTTCCTCAAAAACCACATTTGGGGTCAAATCGGACCTGAGATGATACCCTTAGCAACTTGAAGCAGCAATCTACTTACCAGCCTACTACTCCTCCTACAATGTACCATGCTCAGGAGGTCTAAACCAGCTTTCCTGGAGCAGCTCCACACTTGAGCACCTCTGATGCTCTCCTCTCTTTAATCAGATGCTTTAGCCCTCTGACTTTTTCCAGCAGATGCGTTTAAGACTCGGTGATGTCACGTAATTACAGACTTGGGGAAGAATTCAGAAAGCCTTATGAGACACAGCCTGGGCTGTCAGTTCTCCAGATGGAGCCGCAAGCTTTGCCATATTGCTTAGCCGTGAACCGTGGAGAAGGGAGAGGGGGACCCGGAAAGAGGAATCAAGGAGCTCCATTCTCCTTGGTTTCCCCCCCTAAACATGCAGGACTCAGCCCTCGAAATAACAGGTTAAGATTAGCCTCTTCTCAGTTTTTCGTTCTCTATTTATACACGCACACATACGCGTGCTTATCAATATAATCATAATTATGCAGATAGAAAAGCAGGAATGTATGCAAGTAGACAGCCGTAAGTCCAAGTTTAAATACATACAGGACTCTGTCAATTCTAGATCTCCACTGATTAATTTTTTTTTGTATTGTGCACCCATATTATTTGAGACAGACTCTACCTAAGTAGCTACTGATCGTCTTCTCTTCAAAAGCCAAGACCACGAATCTGAAGAAGTGCAAATTTCAGTAAGAATATTAAATGGAAGCAAAAGTGGAAAGGAACAGGGCAGGAAGTGATGAGAATGGGGAAGTAACAGAATGAAAATACAATTTTAACTGCTGGTCAATGATTACAGAGGGAAAACAAAGGGAAAAGGGGGAAAGGGCTTGGGGAAAAGACATAGGGATTTGTGCATTTGTAGGTTCTTCCCCACAGATCCATCGCCTGTCAGAGGTATCCCTGATTTTGCCCCGAGGCATCACTGCAGGATAATACCGAGGGCAGAAGGAAACGACCCGCTCCTCAACAAATGCCTCTGTCCTGCAGTGAGCACAAGGCGCAGTTCTCCAGCACAGCAGGTATTAAACCGATGTAGATATTAAAGGGACACGATGAGAAGCCTAAGAGAAGCGGGCGATGGAGATGGAATATAATACACAGAATATGTTAAAGCAATAGAGGAAAAACACTGAGGGAAGCAGCTTCTCCATTTCTCCTACCCATCCCCTAGAAGTACCTTACACCAGTTATGAAACTAGCTGAAAACCTGAAGACATGCATGGCTCAAGGATGCTCTGGTAAAAGACTAGCTAAAAAAGTTTAAGAGTCAGCAAAGGAAATCAGCCTAACTGTGAATCCTGGACCTACGCAGGAATCTCAGCTAGGCTAACGTGCGTTCTCAGCAAGAAAATCAAGAGTGAATTCTGGACCCAGCACCATTTATTACGCCCTGTATTTCTGCAAAACCTGCGCAATGAAAACAACAGCCGACAGGGCTGGCACGCTTTTATATTTAAAAAGTGAGGCAGAGCTGCATGCAATAAGCATTTAGAGGTCTATTAGGAAAGCCAGGTTGTCTTTTGCTATTTTCAAATCTCCAGATCAAGACAGAAAATCACCCTTCTCGCACTTTCTTGGTGATTCTGATCTTTGGCTGTTGGACAAACCAGCATCTAAACCAGGTGAAAGTCCAGAGTCTCGTTAAAAAAAAAAAAAAAAAAAAAAGACAAAACCCAAGAAAATTAGTTTTGGATAAACATTATTGAAAATAGAACTTTTTTTTTTTTTTTTTTTTTTTTTTTACTTCTTCTTCTTTTTTCTTTTTTTTTTACTCATTTCATTCACTCTCGTCTGAGGATCACAGTGCAGCATGTTGAAAGGTAAAGGATTTATAGCTCAACAGAAGACACATTCAACATTAAACAGGCACTGACACTTGATCCCAATGCAAAAAAAAACCTTCATCACTCTTTGGATTTACAAAGCCTTGTGTTGACAGTAGAGTACTGTCTGAAAGAAGTCAAGAAAAGTTAATTAAAAAATAATAACGTGCCTCATATTTTATCCCTCTTGCTGCTCTTTTCTTTCACCTTCTTTTTCTATGACCTTAAAGAACTGAGGACCCAAAAATTAAGTTAATGAGAAAAAAAGGATGATTAAAGTCATACAAGAGAAGGCGTGCTTGCAAAAAAAGCAGTTCCATTCCGTTATTCCATCCTCTGAACAAAAAGTAATCACATGATTAATTCTTCCTGGCAAATGAGAGCTGACACGCTGGAGAAAAAAACAAATTTCTCAACATTCGGCCAAATCTCACATATGATCTAAAAGGCTATTTTACAAAGATGGAAACAAAAGGTGGGCAACCGAGGCCTCCAGGACCAATGCTCTGATCAGCTTCTGGAAGGACCAAGTCCCTCTCCCAATCTGGGGCTCTCAGACACAGAGTAGCAAGAGCAAAAGCCTGGACATGGTAACCTCAGCCTTGTGGCGACCTCCTGCCGAGCTGCTCAAAGAGCGTGTTTAAGGCCCAGAAGCTTTCCAAGATCGAGCTCCCAGGGAAGCAATCGTGTTCTTGGTGCTTCCACCACAGCAGAATGAGGAACCACCACCTTCACTGGGCGGTCTTTGTGGTCAGCCCTTCACTCATGTCTCTAAAGAATCAACCGATGACAATCCTGCCTAGAAGGGGATGGTAGTAGTCATCAGAAAATTATTAACATTGAAAAGTCCCCAGCAAATCAATTTGCAGCCACTGTTTTCATTATTTAAGTTTAAAGAAAAAAACTTGCACACAAAGGATTGCATGTCTGAGTTACTGAAAAGCCAGAGATAAAACATACAAGTCAGTGGCATTGAATAAACTGTTAAAAAAATATCAATTCATAGACAAGGACATTAAATACTTTGTATTTAAGCTTTTTGCTTTTGTGGTGAAAATGGCAAATGGATATAAATTTCATGGTTTTGAAAAAGCAAAAGCTTGTACCCTACAATAACAAAATTATCTTTACAATGCAACTTTGGAATGGAAATTTCCACTCCAAAGGTAATTTTCCATTGACGGTGCTCACTGATGCATGAATTATACTCCCAGGGACACGTAAATAGGATTTGTTTGATTGCTTTATCATCCCTCCATTATATCAAATCTTCTAAAGCAGTAGGAGACATCATAGGGATGTTTGTAGATTCCTTATTTGAAGACACAGTGGGGGCAAAATCGCATCATTCCTGTTGAGGTACAGGGACTGACCATGAAATCATAATTAACGCCATAACAATCCTTATATAAAGTCTCTGAAGCATCCAGAATGGGGATAAGTTAGAAACAAAATATTGTTAGCTTTTTATTTAAATTTAAAAAGTCTGACATGACAGGAAACCTATTATAGGCTAATAAGGGATTAGATGAAGCAATTACAAGAGTGGATTTCTTTTTTCCTGTGATGCAAAAACACTCAAGCCTTGTCAGCATCTGTGTTTTGAAGCAACAATTCCAAATTTTTTTCAGGTGATGTGACACCCGCCGATAGCTGTGGTTTTGTGGACGGTGTCTTAAGTTTAGAAATCCAGTCAGGCCAATTATCCTACCCAAAGTCCTCAAATCTCTAGCAGACACCTCTCCCAGGGAATTATCAGTTCAACATCTTCCATATCCAGACCTGGAGGTCCCCAGTGGGTTCTTAGTTTACGAAACAGGTCACGGGATGTCTTATCTCTTTACCTTCCTGCTCTCATCTGGGAAACGGCAATTATGTAACTGGCTTTAAAGAAAGCCTTAATTCAGTGAAAATCACAAAACACTCTGGGATTCCTCCACTATAAGTAAAACTGGAAAACAAGCAGAAAAAATGAGAGGAAGCAGTCATGAGTAGCATATAGCTCTAGAGCAGCACAGGAGGAGATGCCAGCTCATGGACACACGCTGTGCGAAGCAATCCTGAGTCTCACTGAAAGACTCCTTACACACGAGCACCATGCAAATGCTTATTGAAGATGATGTCTGCCTCATTAAACCTTCATTACCAAAGTTAGCACATACAGACAAAACAGTCAAAGAACTTCGAGACCTCAGCTCAAGCCAGACAAGGAGGAAATCCATCCAGATATGTAGATATCCAGGTATGTAAAACCTAAACCAAAAGCAACACCTTAACTGAGGGTCTTTCAATGACAGAGTGCATTTTAATGCCAGGATTTCCAAATACAGTTCTGGTATGTCAGTCACTGGTCTTGCTTGTAAGACCAGCCAACGGGCAGAATAAGGGGTCCAGCACCTCATCTTCCAGAACTATGTGGCTGCACATGGAACCTCCTGGTCACCTGGCAAAGGCCAGCGATAGACAAAGAGGGTTGGCATTTGCTACTTCAGTAAGATGTTTTCTAAGCTCCTGAATGTTGATAACTACAAATGAGATTCATCAAAAATCGTGTGCTACATGAAAATATCAACCTTGAAAACACAGTGTGGTCCAACTGTCCGCATACAGGGCCAGCAATCTGGAGCTCTAAGACAGATGCAAGCAGAGATTTCTCTTCCTTCCAACTCTGCTAAAATTCAATCAATTTGCACTTAGTTCACCATAAGTAAGAGCTGAACAGCACTTAGCTACCTCCCATGAGCGCTGCCAGTATCAGCAATAACTGGGTATTGCTCCTTATGAGTCCTAACAGTATACAAATATCTCACAATAGTTAGTCTCAAATGCTGGGACCTATGGAAACTAGGACCTTCGCTTTACATGTGACGGACTGAAGGGAATATGCACTAATACACTGGCTGACCTCATGGAAAGTTGACTGATTGGATGTGATTGAAAACAACCCCACTAAAACCAACACCCCCCCGCCCCATTTTGAATGCATAGTTCAGCTAAATAAATTGCCAAGTTGGATGTATTCTGATGGGAGTGAGCTGCAACTGGAGGCCAAAACCAGCCACAAAACAGAGCAGGACAAGAGGTACAGTCCAACTGTGAACTGTAAGCAGCCGAGCCGCTGCGTGCAGGTGCACCTGGCACGGTTTCAGTGGGGAACTGCAGCATGATGCCTTCACGGAAACCATCTAAAACCCCAAAGCTCTGCCATTAGAAGTGAAGCCCTAGATCTGCTTACAAGATGCAGGTATTACTTCATGACCTTCTGCTAAAAACTGGGGGGAGATTTCTGCATTACAAAGGATGGAGCTGTCTCTCTGGCAGGAAAGAAAGTGTCTTTTATCAGGACGGCTTTTGAAAGGGATGGTGAAGGGCCACCTTTTGAAAGGGAAGAGAAACACAGAGACTGAGACGTGAGGAAGGAAAGAGCTTGACTCTACTTTACAAGTACTCTAAAGTCAATTTTCCTGAAGCATCACAGTGAACACCAGAAATTGCAGGGAATTAGGATTTTCTGAGTTATAGCAAAGCTCGCGTGAGTGACAACAGAATTACCTCCTTCTAAGAGCTTGACCCACATCTTCTAAGATAATGACTGCCCAACGCTGGAGGAGAAGAGGAGCACCTCCGGAGGGGATCTGCAGAACAAGGCATCCCTTGAATGCTATAAGGCTCCCTGACAAGTAACATGTCTATGAGAGAGGCTGAGGATGGGAGGGATTGAGAAACGTTCCTCAGTGTTACCAGGAAATCACAACCCTTTCATCCTGCTCGCTAGAGTATACCCAGACGCAAACTGCGGAGAGCATGCGCAGTAGGAGAACAGAGTCCTGCTTCACGGCACGTGGGGAAAAGTCTACATGTCAAACTAGCATCTCTCACATTCATCGTTAATTCTGGCAACTGATTTCAATTAGGGCAAGAAGGGGGAGGAAGTTCTTCTGTCCTTCACGTTATGAGACGTGTATTAGGAATGACAGCCTATGATTGCTGCCGACAGCCTCTAATTAACTGTCATTATAAAACACATGTCAAAGCCTAGGGCCTATACTGGATCTGCTAATTTAGCTCCAGAATATTAAAAATCCCCTTGAAACAAGCTGGTGAATGAATTTTGTTGTCTTATTAAACATCCCCTACCCCCATTCCTAAATCCACTTTACTCTTTGGTACTCACATTTAGAACAAATGACGGATTAAAACTGTTTCTTTTCTTCCTTCTTGCTAGGCAGCCTTCACAAGAAGGATTAGAACGCAAATATGACATGAAAGTGGAAGCTGTCTGCAAAACTATTAGATGACTGATGAAACAATTATACTTAAACAACCACGACAATTACTTGCGGAGCTTATTTTTTCAGTAATACAGTGCATGGGCAGACCTTAGCTCTCTTTCTTATTAATTAGACAAGCACAAATTAATTCATCAGTGTTTGTCAGCATTATGTGTGTGGGGAAACAGTGCAAGGGCTGGATGGAAATCTCTTCATTAAATTCCTGGTGACATCTACCTCTTGGCTGCATAAAGTCACTGCTAGAAGACAACTTCTGTTGACATGGAAGTAGGCATGATTTCAGGGGAGTAAAAGGGAAAGTTTTCAGCTATGGGGACTGCGATCCCTCCCCTCGCACAGCTTGATATGAGCAGCTGATTGAGGATTGACGTGTGAGCAAATTGCTGTCCCCGTTCAGACTGAACAGAAGGTATCAGAGTGCCATTTCAGCCTGGACTGGCTTTTGGAAGCAACTCCAAGAATGCAATGACCGAGTGATATGACACTGTAATATGCCACCTGATGAAATCTCATGCTTTAAGAGAGGCCAGTCTCCATTTGGAAGCTGTTTTTGTTTTTTTGTCCTCCAGATAGAGGACCTATATACAAGTTGCAGCATTTCTTGATTCAACTGCGAAGCGTATTTTGATGTTGGAACCCAGCTTAGTGTTAAAGGTTCCACCTGTCTGAGAAAATGCAGGTATTTCTAGAAGATAAGGACATCAATTCCAGAATCCAAGGCAAATTAAATTCTGAAATTTCATTCTATCTACTTAATTTTTTAGAGAAACTCACTTTGGCTGAAAGCTGTACAGTCTAGCAAATGCAGACGCTTCTTGCTTCCTTCTCCAGTTGCAGAATATACACTCATAAGACAACGAAGAGCTTAATATTCACTCTAACACTATGTAAAAGGCTAGAATATAACCTTCGCTGTGAATGCAGGCCAAAGATATCAAGTCTGGAATGCTCAAAAATATGTAATCCTTTGATACTTTTCAGTTCAGCCTTTCTCTTTTCGCAGAGGTAGAAATGGACCCAAAAGAATAGCATCATTAGAGGATGTTGTGATAACGAAACAAAAGATGCCTAGAAAATAGCTCCTAGTATTAAAGTCTTATTACCACAATCTGAAGGGTCTGTGTGATCATTGCTTCAAATAACTAGATTTTCTCTAGTTCTGCCTAAGTGGCTACGACATGCATCATGTGGGACCAAATAAGATAGCAAACCCTTCCCCTCTCCAACAAATGAGCCATCTTAACATTGCGTCTTCGCCTTGAGGAAACACTGAGCCTTCACCTTATAGAAATGAAAGAAGTCCGTCCAAATGAGCTTGTTCTTACGTAAATGTTCAGTGCTGCCCAGATCCACAGGATGGTGTAATGTGCCTTATTGTAACAGTACATTTCAGGTGTCTGCAGTCTGATTTTAGATGTGGAATGAAATTCTGACACAGCCTCCAGGCAGAAAGGAAGATCCAATCTCTTAAAAAAAAAAAAAAAGAAAACCAACTCGGGGAATATGAGAGCCCATTAATCATTAAGGCAGGAAGTTCCCTTGCTCCACAGCTCTGTTTGGTATTTGTAAATATAATACCTTACTATAGTTAAGGTTTGATATAAAAAAAAAGTGCTTAGAGGGCCCCACGGGCCGATACTGAAACTGAAGAGCTTGGTTTTCTGGATGCCACCTACGAGGAATCACTCTGCAGATTAGCACTTGTTTCAGAAAGTATCATGACACAAACCTTTTGCATTTGGTCTTTCATCAGAGCCTTGCAAACTCCATGGTTCTCTTCAGACGGATGCTCGGAAATCTTTTCCAGCTTCCAGAGCTACGATTCGAAAGTACCTCCTTGCTCGCTCCCAGGTTCAAGTCACTACTCTATGCAGATTCCCATCAGCAAGCAAGACACTTCACATGTCTCTATGTAAGACAAGGCCAAGAGTACCATATGCTGCAAAAGAAGGTCCTATGAGTCCATCAGAAAGATTTTTATGCCTAAAAGTTTCTACTAGTTTTATTACTAGTTTTATTACTCTATTCCCAAGGTACCTCAATCATGGGCCAGTGTTCAAGTGGAAGATTAAAAAAAAAAAAAAAGCTGTAATTGGGTGGATATCATCACGTGTCAAATTCTGAAATCATGTTCTTTCTGTTGATTTTGTGGTATACTGAAAAACAACAAACCACAACCGGTGAATGCCGAAGAAGGGCAGATACTGCTCCCGCGCCACCTGCGGCAGGAGCATGGGAGAGTGCAGATAAATCCTGTTTATCTTGCAAAATAACCCCACCACGTTTAGCGTTTGCTTTAGAAGAATCATCTCTTCCAGCTGCTCCTACCATATTAGCCCACTCAGCTGCTGCTTTCTTCCCACCTTCCTTAGGTTCATATACTGCAAAGCAACGATCGCCCAACACTGAACAGGTTTTTACCATTTTGATCAGTGGCTCACTGGTCAAATGAGAAACTGCCTTCCGGAATTCATGCTATAAAGTGAGAGCTCTGCACTTGCCAGATATATAGCGAGACAATGCATATGCGTGTGGGTGTACGTATACCAGAACTTACTCAGGCTGTGTAGCGTCTAGTTCAAACACAATTAGAAACTTGGTTATTAGTTTCCTTACTGAAAAGGATAAAAATAGTTGTTATCCATATTTATGGACTTAATCTAAATTCACAGGTCAAAATATCACAGCTAATAAGCATAGTATTAAAAACTGAAATAGGTCCTTGGCTGTATAATACAGTTTTTAGTATTCTATGTTTTTTATAAAATAATAAAAGCTGGGTAAAATGTCAAAAGTTTCACCGAGTTACATTTTTCTAGCAGGAGAAAGCAGTTACCTTCCAAAATTTTGCGACAAGTAAAACAAATGTACTTTTGGTTTGTCATATGGAAAAAAAGTAATCTTGGTGGGTGACAAATAACAGACCCAACCAATTTTGTAATACAGTAGGAAAAAATATCCATCTTTGTGATGAAGTGCAAATCAAAATAGCTTTTACCCTCTTTGCTTAATCACCAATTAAAAAGATAATATGTTAAGTTTTACTTAGCCAAAATTGAATTTCATTTGCAGTAAGGAACGTAACCTATCACTTGAAAAAAAACACGGAGCAACTATTCTTTCAGAAAGCACACAAAATCAGTAATTTAATTTAACTAGAAAGTGTGCCGCTTCTCTGAAAAGAATTACACTGTTGACTGTGTTAGGGAAATAATAATTAACGCAAGTACATACAGCTCTAATTAGCACGGAATTTAATTAAACAAATATGCCAACATAACAAGACATATTACAAAGTAATTGTACTATGTCTTGCCAACATACTCTTTACTGCTTCAAAGTTTTTGCGCTGCGATTATAAAGCAGTTTTGAAAGACTCGGAGCAGACGAGTGGCAAGGCAGGTCCTCAGCAGCCCGGCTGAAACGCAGAGCCCCCGAAAGCCAAAGTGTCTCAGAACTGTCGCAAAAATCACCGAAGAGTTGGGGTTGGAAGGCCCCTCTGGAGATCATCCGGTCCAACCTCCCTGCTCAAGCCGGGTCACCTACAGCAGGCTGCCCAGGACTGCGTCCAGTCGGGTTTTGAGTATCTCCAAGGATGGAGACTCCACAACTTCTCTGGGCAGCCTGGTCCAGCGTCGGATGACCCTCACTCTAAGGAAAGGGGTTTTTCTGATGTTTAATGCTTCTTCTTGAAGCGTCCCACAATCTGCACATGGTTCCTCTACAAAAAGGGGCCATCACGGCCAACTGAAAGCAGTTCATTTCTCAAGAAAGGTTCAGAAATCTGTTTCAAAACCTCCAATTTTGCTAGATGAAGCATCTGTGATCCCTGGGGTCAATGACAGTGTTTTCCTCGACTTCAGTATTGTTTAGATGAAACTGTGAAAGGGTCTGTGATTGCCTGACTATCCGAGTGGCGCTGTGTTTTCGCCACGATCAGGATTTTCAGTAGAAGTCAGGGGTGATCAGCACATCCCGAAACAAAGTTTTTGTGCCAGTGAAACGAGTTTCAGCACCTCCGGAATTTCAAGAAGAAAACCAAGAGCTCCAAGGAAGACGCTTTCCTCTGCAAATGTTTAATAACACTCGGGTGGACATCCTGGCCATCAGCACAGGCACAGCTCCTCCACAAACGAGGCAAAACCCCAGGGTACCAAAATCCCCTTCCTCCCCACCAGGTTCACTCTCAAATTTTTATGCATGGTGCAAAGCTATGGGGTTTGAATTCTCCTAAAAACTGTTTCTGCGAGTGCCGGAGAACTCAGGAATTCTGCTACACACAGGCAACACTTATTTTCTAAACTAGTATCATCAGTACTTAAATTGAACCCCCCAAATATACAAACTGTACAGGTTTGTCTTTTGAGAACGTGATGCTTTCAGGGATATGGGAAAAACACAGGAGTCGCACGTGGAGTTTTTCTTGGCAAGTTCCTAGGCACTGGCGGAGGAGTTTTAAACTCATTTCAAAACACTTTGATAATTCCACTCTGCCACAGAAACTATGTGCTGAAAATCTGCAGAAGTTTGTTTTTTCTTATTTCTTTTTTCATTTTTAAATTTGAAAACAGAAGATTTGAACTCAAGTGCAAAAACAGACTCTGGTGGCTCTCTCTCGCGAAGTTCCACACTATATTCTGCCCCAGGACAGACAATTACAATCAGTAAAAATAGAAAATTGTGGGAGGACAGGAGAACACACGTAAACTATATGTTTTGGAGAGCTCTTTTATGACCTAGGAAGCAGGAAGAGTCACGGGCATTTTTGAAACAAATCTGCAACACCCGAACGGCATCAGTTAATATCTTTTACGAGTCTGCTTCAAAAGCTGCAGCAGAATGGGTATTATACAGCCTAATTAAATCAATTCATCTGTGTGACTTTGCAATGCTTGGACTTTTTCCAGAAAAGCTCCTTGGGGCATCTTTTGTTCATTTGCTGGCTCTTCCTAAATTTTGGAGGTAAACAACAGCAACAAAAACGCTAATTTCTTTGCAGACACCCTACAGCCAGTGAAGGCTGAAGCCCCAAAGGGTTTATTCTTCATGTTAAACTCTTGGCTTATCGGCTCCATTCTGAGCCTAAAGTTGAACGCCACTATTCCGCACTTCATTATTTCTTAATTTGTTATTTGTATTACTGTGGTGCCTAGAGGCTTTTGAGCATAATGATTTAGCGGTTTTGGGTTGTTTTTTTTAAGAAAACTTTTTTGCCTTGCTGATAAAGACTGGACTTCCTATTGGTATAAAACTCATTGACCGAGGACTTGGGAAATCCGGCACGCGATCTGGTATCGCAGGCACCGCGCTTTTCCGCAAGGTGCTAGCGGTGTTTTACCCCAACAGGGTATTTTCTATTAGCGTGCGTCAATCGCAAGCACTTGCACGTCAAAGGTATTGACCTCTGCAGTGAGCAAGCTGCTGTTACTTACTTTTTAGCTTGTTTTTTTTGTGTGTTGATTGCCACATGCATCACGTCAGCACCTTCTTTTGTGATTAAAAGAATCAGAGAATCTGTAGGCAATTTAATGAAATGTAAAAAGCTGCTGACAGTAAGGGCTACCGTACGTGAACATAAGCATCCCGAGTTACAACACGCTGGAGAACCGAAGCAAGAGATAGACACGCTTATCGGAAAGCCAAAGACTCTGGAAATTGCTGTTTCAGTCGTGCTGCGCCTACAGAATCCCAATAAGGCTGGGGCTTAACCACTGGAAGAGCGGGAGATGATGCTGGTCCCAAGGAACTTACTCTTACGGTAGAGATACTGGAAAAGATACTGCGAGGCAAACTACGATATTAATTTACAGGATTAACTACTGGGTGACTGCTCTTACTGTACATAGAGAGCCACGGAAAGCGTATTTCTCCACGGCAGGGAGGTCAGGTGCTACGTGCGTGTCAAGGGGTGCAAGCAGGAGAGCTGATGTGCTGTAGGGTCGTACCGATATATCACTTAGGGAGAAGAGGAATAGCACTACTTGCTGGGGAACCAAGTCATGGATTAAGGTCAGTAAAGGAAACTAATAGGCAAAAAACAAAACAAAATCCTAAAACTGGAGACCAAGCTAGGTCTCCAAAGTCTCATTGCATCACTAGACCATCCTCTCCATGACATACTCCTGTATCTTCACAGCTAGATCCATTCACCGAATATGGATGTCTCATAACCCACATACTTGAGTCATGGCCCTTTTTTAACGCTCAGATAATTTCATTCCAAAGTATCCTCAGACTTTGACAGTGGTGGATATTGAGGGAATTGAGGGTGGGGGGGGGGGGGAGGGAAGAGAAGGAATTTGTGACAGAAAGCTTCTGATCAAGGTATGCACACCTTCTCAAGAGCAAAAGTAGGTATGGCAATATAAATAACTGTAGGTACAACTATTCAGTTAATGCTGCCTCATAGAGAAATATTTCAATTAAAGTAAAACAATAATAGAAATACAATATAAGCCCCATTTGCTGTTTTTCACCTCCACTAGGTATGATCTTCAAAAGTCGAAGTGGGCTATTTAGCATTACTCTTCCTAAGCACAGGCTAAGATTCAAGTTCAGAACCGAGATTTGACAGAACTTAAGAGCATTACACAAAACAAGATAAAAGATGAATCAGTATTCATGGGGCACTCCATAAGCAATGATGCCCACCTGCCTGCAGAAAGGTGATCACTGTCCAACTCTTGGCTAAGTTCTGTCCTCATTGGTTTCAAACAGCTGGAGAGCACAGCAGTTTCAGAAATGCCTCTTGTGAAAGGTTGCAGAACAGAAAGGTGGGGAGAGATTAAGTTTGGATTGGGAAGAGAACTGAAATCGTGTCCGAGAAGGTGAAAGCAGCAGCTATCACTCCTACCAGCCTGCCACCAGTATTAAGACCTCCCCTCCAACCTGTGGGTTTCCACCATGCTCCCTTCTTTTGCATTACGTGCTCATGGAGAGCAAGCATCTCCTTGCGAGGTTTCATTAAGAGAGAAGCAAGCCAACCTCTTCCAGTCTGCTCCTCTCAAAGATGCTTTCTGTTCCTTCTAACAGCTTTTCTTGGCACTTCTTTTGAAGACGGGTAATCAGAATTGGTCACAGTTATCACAGGGAGGGTTTCTAATTCATCTGGTATAACACTGTTAACACTTCTAATTAATACTTCATTAATTTTCTAATGAAAGTGTTTCCTAGATCACATTTGCCTTTTTCACAGCTGCACCACTCTGGTGGCTCAGAGTCATCTCGTGATCAGCTAACATGCGTTAGGCTTTCTCCTCCGCTCGCATTTCCACCCGACGAGCCCTCAGCTCTTCCTAAAACCATTCTCTTCTCTCTTTTCCTTCCATCAAAGCCACCGAAAGGAGTTTTGAGCTGCTTACCCAGAGTCACAAAGCGTTATTAAGTGCAATAACCTACAGCAGAATCAAATCCTTGCTCAGAAACAATCTAGCTCTAAAGCCAGGGTTTCACCAGCGAAACCATAAAGTGCAGGAAGAAGGACCAGCCTCGGCAACGCTACACTGGGACATTAACCCTTGCTCATCCTCTCGCTCACACAGTGAGAACTCTCTGACAGGCAATTTAACACAGCTGCATTTAAGAAAACGCACACAGATTTTCTGGGAAAGCATTTAGTTTTTTATTTTACCTCTTCAAAGTCATTACCCAGCTGGGACAAAGAGCCCTGCTGCAATCGCTCCTGCAGTACTCTTCGTTTTGGGGAAGATACAACCTCGCGCCTTTGCACAGCGAGGAGGAGTGCAGCACCGCACCGCACACAGGCATTAACCGTGATCTTAAAGTGTGCTGAAGAACTACAAGGATCGCCCGGCGCCAGAGGGCAAATCCTTTTCTTGTCCTTTCCAGAAAGCAGCAAATCATCCCGTAGGCTTTGGGCAACCCATTTTCAACACACAGCCCTGATACGCAGAGATGTTTTTAAAGACGTGGCCCCGCGCTGAATGAAATGAAAAGCAGGCCTGACGTGAAGTGGCCATTCCTGAAGCCACACAATTTCTCGGAAGCCGCAAGGCTGTGCAAAATCCCTCCCGCCTCCGCCAGCACGCTGTCTATGCCAGAGTTTGAAGTTAAAATGTAGATTTGCAACCATCAATGTCAAGATGGGAGAGAGGGAAGACATTAGGCTATATAGTTGGGTCACAGCCATGGTCATCCCAAGGAAGACACAGGAAACATTCCAAAATGAAGGGACTAAGAACAGCACTTGGCCACTGATTCAGCTCGACCCAATCCCACAGACCTAGGCACGACTTTTACTAACTTTCCTTCTCAGCATCCCACTGGAACTAGCTGATGAGCATCTGCCTACCCATGGTCCCCTATACAGGGCTTGACATGTTCATGAACACACAGATGATGCAGCCGAGAACACCTAAATGACCTAGAAGTGGCACCAACTGCTTCTGCGGGCAGGCAGCCAAGGCACACAGAGGCCAAGCAACTTGCCCGCGCAGCCAGCCTACGTGTCAGGCACCTGGAGCAATGCGCTGTCCTGTCTCTTTCATCCCTCTCCTCACAGAAATGGTGAGGACAAGTGAATGGAGATGCCAGCAGCGTGCTCTGATCGCTGATGAGCAGGGTTGCTCTGACCAAGGGGTTGGGAATGGCTCTATCCCATCTCCAGCATTTCTGTACGGGAGGATGGAAGAATTAAAAGCCTGGACCAAAAAGACCAGAGACAGCTGCTTTATAACACGTAATGCAGGGAATCAGACTGTTCCCTTCATCGTGCAACTAATGAGTAGCTAGCATCTAGGCAGAAGAGCAGAGGTAGGGAAGCTGCAGCCTATTCTAGGCCTCCTGCCTTCTTGGGTCTTTCACCCTCTCTGCATCCCACATACTTAGCTAATTGGAGCTGCATATTTCCAGCACATGTTTTCCACTTTAATTTGCTGCAGCTGTTTCACACTGCAACTACAATCTGAAATGATTTAATTATAACGTGCACGCATCAGGAACAGCAATGAAATTACAAGTAACAACCATACAAATGCTAATAAACGTCACTTGGTTGAAAAGGAGAAAGACAAGAAAATACTTCATGGGAGCAACATCGGAGAGGCTTTGGTAAGCAGGAGAACGAACCGGCTTTCAAACCATTTTCATGCTTTCATTTGCAGGTGAAGTGAAGGTCTCTGAAGAGTCTGTTGAACAATGTTGGGTGGAAGGAGCAACATATCACACAGCAAAGATGCCAGAAGATGTTTATGTGGGAGAAAATGCAAGCAAGTGAACACAAATAACTCCCTACTGCAGGGCAGTATCCTATTCAGCACATATTTTACCCGTCTCGAACATGGACATGCCCCTTCGAAATCCAAGGAGTTGGAGGTGCTCAAGATGTCTTGCAATTACCATGGGAAGGTTTTGCAAACTCCCCCATCCCACCTAAGTCAAGTACTTGATTTTATTCTGATTTGCCATCTGATTTCGACAGACCAAACTGGAATAAAACTGAGGCATTACAGACATCACGGCCCTTTTAAAGAGAAGCAGCAAGAATCTGTACCCAACACAAAATCTGAGTTAACTGCATTTTGTGTGACAAAATTTCCCCTGCTATTTCAAGGCAGTACAATTGCCTCCAGCACCTGCCCTAGATGATTTGGATGGTCTGAACAGGTAGAAGATCCCATCGGGAAGAAATGACATGCTAGCACACACAGCAACAACTTTTTTGATGTCACCTATTTTTGCACATTTATTTCTGAAGCACTCACTGAACTTTCAACAGGAAAGAAATATATTATCCAACGGATTGGGCTGGCATCTAATCACGGTTTTCTCTGCAGCTTACAGGCCCTTCGCTAAGGATGTTTGTCCCTTTGCTTTTCTGACAGCATCGTTCCTCCTTCGCCTCCGTGAAGAAAAGCTACATCTCCCTGGGTAACTGTGTAGTGGGGAGAAGTTCACGCTCGGGCACTGCGTTCCTAAATCCCAAGTTTTGTTATTCTGTTGTGTGTGATGCCAGGAAAAGCCTTTGCTGTGGGCAGCTTGCAAAACTGTTATCTGCCAGCGTATAGCTGCAATTCAGTTGCCTTCCTGGGCTGAAAAGGTAAACATGACAAGGGAACAAGGCTTGCAAGAACCTCTTTACACATCAAAGGGGAATCGCTGGAGACGAGCTTAAAAGGGCTCATCTCCGTCCTCCCTAATGCAAAGAGCAGAACAAAGCTGCCATTCCATATGTCCACTAAATTAAAAGGGAAACTGCAGCATCTTGAGGTGGGCTTTGAAGCCTTATTTGCATCCAATAGCCACTCCAAAAGGAGGTAAATTTTGAAAGGCAGCAAGAAAGACACAAGGTCTACATTAGCATTAGGTGGTTTTGAAGTGAATCCCCTGGCGTCTCCCTTCACCGTGCGCCGGTCTTGCTCGCAGAGCTATTGGTTCTGCACAAATCAGAGTCCTTCTAGGGGAAACTAAATTATGAGATTTGCACAAAATATATTCACACAGCTAATGAGAACATTGGGGACTGGATCACTGCCAGGTCCTTCCGATATCTGCAAAACACAAGTGGTAGGAAAGTTTGATGCAGAAGACCAGACTAAACAGAGTCCTGAATGAAGCTCTCAAAATCACACCTAGCATAGCAGCAGGGGCCTTAGCACCAGCTGCTTTAATCTACTAATCTACCCAAATTGAGATGAATTCCTTGCTAAACCAGATGTAGTCTTAGTTAAAAAAGCAAAGGGAATTACAGAGTTCAACCTGAAGATTTTCAATGACAGATAAGAGTGTAATCTCGTTTCATCTTCTCCCTCTGTAACTGTTTCTGACTCTGTATCTGAGAACTTAGCTCAGAAATACCAGATTGCCACCAGAAGTAAATTTAGCTCCAGATTCAGATACTTTAGTTCAGATGCCTACGTATGAGCTCAGCTCCCTCACCAAGACCTAGGTGACCAGTGCTATTTGAGAAGCCCTAAGGTATCTTTGCCTGGTGTTCGGATCACACTCTGGAGTGACACAATTTTTCTGCAGGTCCTGCACCACATCTGCTGGCCCATGGAGTGTATCTGCAGCTTCTGACACAGCACTTGGTGTCTATATTTTGGGCACCTGAGTCTCCCACAGAGTATGCAGGCTCCTCTTACAGTCAATGCTACAGCCCAACAGAAAATTCAGCTCACCCAACAGGAGACACCCACATCTGGTGAGGTGAACAGCTCTTCAGCTTCCCCTGGCTGTATGAACTGGATGTCCTCTACTTGGACACCCAGCATATAGGCAGTGCATACAATTTAAATAACTACCAAAATACACTACTTTTTGCTGAGGTTTATACCAAGGAAAACTCAGTATAAAGCTGAAGTCTTTATACTTCAGCAGGATGCGGGGCACACATATTCGAGGTTTCATGGCTGAGAAGCAAGGAAATGCTGGGAAACTGCACTTCAAAGACCAGGAGAACAAAATGAAATAGGGCATTTCCCTGAGAAATGAGAGAGACATAACAACCTCCAGGACCTTGGCAAAAGCTAGACAGAATTTATTTGCCTGCAAAATCTGAATTGGTGCCTGCAACGCATGCAATTCTGATTCATCTTTTGTCTTGCTGAGAAAAGCTTGTGTCCTTGAGCTATTTTTTAAGCTTCTATCATGCCTGTTCTCAAAACACATATAGATAAGACAAGCCTATAGCACTCCTGTTCCTCTTGAAGCAATGACTCCACGCAGGATGACACTGACAAAACCCCTGATAGACACCAACTGTGTAAAGCAAACTTGTGAATTGCAGAAAGCCGGATCATTTCCTAATGAGCAGCATTAATCAGCTTAAGGGCTTGCAAAGCTACATTCAGGTCCCTGGAAATAACTTTCCTTGAAGGGTCCAAAACAGCTTCTCAAATGAGCAGTGGAGAGATGGCTCATTAACTCTGGGTACCTGCAAACTGTCACCGCCAGCAACCATGGTATTCTACAAGTCTCTAAAACATGATACTTCTGCCAAAGGCAAGGTAAATAACCCCACTAAGACCTAGACTGGCCATTAAAAATAACTGTTGGCCTATTTTATCATCTTAAAGTAGGCATGTTCCCTCACTGTAAGGAATCCAGGGTTAGTCCTGCTTGGATACTGTCCACCATCAAGGACAGAACCAAGCTTCCTTCAGAAATGCCCAGCCCTTCACCTAAATGTGCAGACTGAGGCCCTAAGAGACCAAGAGAATCACCTAACTGACCTCCAGCATGCTCATGTCTTCCCCAGAGCTACTGGATTAAAGGTTATGTTTTCTAGAGAGATCTGTAACCAGTCTCCACTACGCAACAGCTTTTACCTGTCTTGTCTGCGGTTCCCCGACTACAGGGTAATGTGATTATGTACAACCGAGATTCTGCGGAGAACCAGGTTTCATGGTCAGCACCAAAGCTCTCTCTTTCTCTGTCTGAGTAAGAAGAATTGTTATCGTTTTTCACTTTAATATAGGTGAAAAGATTACCTTCAAATCATCTCCACCTTGCAAATGGTTTTAAAATCAAACAAGCCTGTGCCTGGATTTGCCAGCGTCAAATCACACTCTTCTAGCTTGCCTAACTTTTATACTTCTGCTCCAGTCTCTGTGCATTGGCTACATCAACGAAAATGAAGAAAAGTCGATTCAAAATGGACTGAGGTGTCATCTGCCCTTTGCAGTGATTCCATTCTGGTGACCGGTTGGTCACCGACCGTGCAGGAAGAGCACAGCTTTGGACTGCGGGCTAACTCCTGAGAATCACAGAATCAGTAAGGTTGGAAGGGACCTCTGGAGATCATCTAGTCCAACCTCCCCACTCAGCAGGCTCACCTACAGCATGGTAGACATGGTTGCATCCAGGCGGGCCTTGAATACCTCCAGAGAAGGAGACTAAAGAGAGAAGGCACCAGGCTCACAGAACTGCAAACCTGCAGCTCCGTTTCTCCCGATCCTGTATCCTACCCTTCGCTATTGCCGAGGTGGTATTACACATTCTGCTCGAGTCCTCTTCTCGCAGCCAAACACGGCGGAGTATCAGAGCCAGGCGGAACTGTTTCCTGCCGTGCACGGCAAGTAACCTAAGAAACATCCCTTCTCCCCCTCATCTGCTTAACGTATTCAGTCCATCAAGGCTGTCATGACCGGCAGGACTGCCAGAGAAGCCAGAAAATAAACATTCAATAGCTTATTCTCAGAGCAGTGCTCAATTCTACCTAGGGACTCAGAGGGATCTCCCCAGGCTGCTAGATCTTGTCCCCGCTATTTGAAATACAACCAAATTCTGTATTTAAACTAGATATGGCTTGGGAACTTGTTTTGGTTTTACCCCCAATATTTTAGTCTGGGGCAATTTATCTTGCTAGATCCAGCTTGGCTTGATTTTTGGCAAAGTTCATCTTACTACCACATTTCCTGTATCTCCCTTTTCTTATCAAGGCTTTTCTCATTCTACACCGAATCTCTGCTTGCTTGTTAAATCCTTTTTAGGATCCTGCAGGTAAATCTCGCTACAGACGTTCACTAACTCTCGGGGCAAAATGTTTTCTAAGTAATTCCTGCACCTTGACCTAAACCTCAAGCCTTCCAACTCAAAGCCTATTCTGTCAGTAAAGAGGTATGAAGGCCTAGATATACTTTTCTTTCTCAATGTGAACTCTGATGTTGCCTCCTTGTCATTTCTAAAAGCAATCACTACCATTCGGTCTTGACGATAGCACTTGGCAATAAGTATATTTTACAGAGGAGAATGATTAATCTCACGTCCTTCAGCTATCTGCAAATAAAGATGAGACGATCTAAAAGCAAAGCTTTTAGGATCCTGAGATCAACAGCCATAATACTGAAAAATACTGATTCAATATTTCTTTGTATGGCTCATCTGCAGCGTTAACATCCAACTATTTGTCAATTTTTGTCTCAAACTATATATACCTAAACCCAAAGGTTCTGGGGAAAGGACAGTCTTTGTAAAGCACCTAAATGCATGGAGGCCTTGACCGATTATTAAGGCTCTCAGATAAAGGAAAGGAGGAAATCGAGGGATAGAGTTACGTGAAAAGCTTACAAATCACATTCAGCGACTCCAGCATCTTGAATCCCACCTCGGAAACGTTCAGTCTGTTAGCGGTCTCCGCCTTGGCGAGTGCACTGGGGGGGTGAAAGGGGCCCATTACGCGGATATGCACTCATTGCAATGCAGTGATTTCACCTCCTTTCCCACAAACACGCGGCGTTACAAGACTGACAGCAAGCAGGAAAGCCTGGGTCACCACCATATGGCAGCACAGCAAGAGCAGAGTGCCCGAACACGAGAAGCTGAGATTTTAAAAGCTGCCTTGAATCGTAAGAAATGACAAAAAGCTTCTGTACATTTGGAGGAAAAAAAAATAAATTTGAAAATTCTCCAGCGAGAGCCAAGTGCTGACAGCTCTTTGGGGGCTTTTGCAGGTCCTAGTGCTTTTACAGCTGTGTCTACCAGTACTCCTCACTAACACTTCCAAATTAATTCCAACACTTCCCATGCAAAAAAAGCAAAACTTTTGGAAACAGGAGTAAAAGAAAGTGTGATAAATTCAACTATTACCAAAAAAAAAAAAAAAAAAAATCCTGCTCCTTTCTCTCTTTGGTAATGACTGTGATACGATCACAGAGAAGAGACCATTCTGTTCGGGGCCAAACCAGGGACCTATTAAAGCCGCTCCGCTGGCACAAGTAACACAGAGGGGATGCAGGCACCCCTTCCCTGGCTTTGAAATAGCAGAGAGAAAGGACGGAAAGGGCTCCGCGCTCCTCTTGCGTTACTTCAGACGTCAGTCTGCCCATCTCCAACGCAGCAATGCTCTCAGAGTGCAACTAGCTCCAAAAACGAGACTCATGGACACAAGCCTCGGTTTTGAACCCTGGAATAACAAGACAATTTCTGTTGAAGAGCAAAGATAGCGCAAGGCAATGAAACTTTTCTTCCCCGCCACACATTTGTGTGACTACAAATGTGTGTGTTTAAGGCAGAAAGCCATAACCAACCTCACCAGGGAAGGACCACCAAGGGCCCCTCGCACACAGAAGCGGAGCAGCAATAACAGTCTCTGCTTAGCGCCTGCAGAACATGCCCGGCAGACAGAGGGATCCCAGGCTTCACGCTGACGCTCCTCATTTGACTGCTTATAGCACAGTCAAACCAGTGCGGATACGAAGGCCACTCCAGTGCTTCCCAGTTCACTGGCTCTCCAAGCGATGTAGGATCCGACTGCGGAAGGTTGCCCTCCGTTCTCTTTCCCCTTCCCTAGGACATGCTGGCCGTGGGCCGTAAGGCCCTTCACTTCCAGAATTCAGACTACGGACCGTAGGAAATAAGGATTCTCAGAAACGTATGGCTGCAGCCGAGTCAAGGGGGACCAAGCAACGTGCTCCTCAACGCTTTCATGGTTCCTCCAGAGGTGCCTCTCCCCAGAGCTCCACCGAGCAACACCAGCCCTGCTTGGGACACTGCCAGGGTGAGCTAAGCTACGGGGCGCGAAAACGAGGACAACCAGGTAAGGGAGAATGGCACAGCTGCTAGCTGGCGCCATCTAAAATCAAGACTATTCTTTCTGTGCCTCCTTGAAAAGCCCCCTTTATGTGCAAAAACAAAAAGCGCTAATTGTACTTCCCGCTTGGCTCTGCAGAATTTTGACATGTCCTCAGTCAAGCAAGATCCACTCCTTCAATCAGACCCCATTTTCTTGAGATGCTAGAAAAGGAGGAAGCTGAAGTAATTATTGAAAACTCATAAGCAGCAGCTTTAGCCTAATTACCATGACTCCTTTTTAATTTTTTTTATTGATTGCCTCCCATGACTACACAAGTATCGATTGAACTCAGAGCCCTGTGCTGCTGCGATACAAACACAGCCCACGAAAAACAAAACGCAATTAGGTGACCAAATCTGCTGAATGTGTGGGGATAAAAAAAAAGGAGGGGGGGAAGAAAGAAGGAAAAATGAAGACTGGCAGAAAATGCACACACTTGTGTGTTCCCCAGTCCGCGGCAGGCTCGCTCTTCGTGCGTGGGAGCAATGGAGCAACGTGCTCGTCAAAGAGGAAGCAACAGGGACAAAATGTTTGGTTTTGTCCATTATCAATGTAGTTACAACTAATTCCATGTTGCCCAGGCTTGATCCCAAACTCAGTGTAGGCAACCTACTGGCTTAAATGATCTTCAGACAGGGAGAATGGCACCTCTCACTTTCAGACCTAGCAAAGTCTGCTTTCAAAGGCCACGAGCCTGAAAATACCTTGCTGCAGAGTCCTTAAAAGCCAGCCAGCCGGCCGGCCAGCAGTCTGAGGACACCTGATGTCAACAACTTGGGGGATGGAGAAGTGTATCAGGGAGACCCTGGGCAGACAAGGATGAGGAACAACGGTCAATCAGTGATTTCATTTCTACAGGACAAAGCGTACAGCTGGCTGAGGAATCCAAATCCGAACACGACTACAAAGGCTGACACAGGCCAAGGAAAGATCTCAGTGATGTTAAATACATGAGATCTAAGTATGATTCCTACCATTCAGGAACGACTTCAAGCCAATTAAACAGAGTTTCTAGCATGCTTCAAAGAAGATTTCCATGCTGTCAGGTTGAGTCTGGATAACCAGTTTTGAGGTATGAAAAAAAAAACACAACCCCTTATCCCTTAATAAGGTACAGTATCTCATC
This sequence comes from Rhea pennata, assembly GCF_028389875.1. Classification (NCBI taxonomy): domain Eukaryota; kingdom Metazoa; phylum Chordata; class Aves; order Rheiformes; family Rheidae; genus Rhea; species Rhea pennata. The sequence goes on from NC_084663.1 coordinate 2,606,925, forward strand.
TTTCCATCCCCTGCAGTCAAAATGAGCCCAAGACAAATGTCTGCACCCCCGCACAGAAGCCGAAGCCAGGGCTGTGCGCAGAAAGTATCAATTGCTTCAAACGCACACATACGCAGAAAGGCCAATAAATTATTATCAAGCACAGTCCATCCAAAGATCTCATTTAAAATGTGCCAGTTCTTATTTAAACCTACTGGAAGATTCAATCTTTAAAATGCCCTCATCTCACCTAATGCAATAACCACCACAGAAGATGAAAGTCATTTCAGCCTCGTCTTTCCTTAGAAAACTGTACGTGACCGTAAGGACGGCGGGAGTTGGGGAAGAGCTTCCAGCGCTACCAGAGCAGCTGATGGAAGTCATCCTAGGGCCACAGTTCAGTTCACATAATACAAAAGTGAATAAATAAAAATACTGCCCTCTACCCCGTCCCTTCCCACACGCTCATCTTCGATCAGCCAAAGGGAGCAAGTCACCAGTGCTTGGTAAATGGTTTGGATAAAAATCCATATATTGAATTCTGAGAAATGAAATAAAACGTGAGCTGTGACAGAACGTCAATTATGGGGGGTTGCAAAATAGCCCTTTCTTATTTTTATTTTTGGAAGTTGTTAACTCTGGTGATTTCCAAGATCAGACGAAACCAGATTTCAGTATCTCATTCCAGGGTCTCAGGGCCACACTTAGAGAACGAGCCCTAAACTGCCTGAGCGGAAAGAGGTGCAAAAAGTCCTTTCTGCCATTGCCGTTGTGAACTTGGGTCCTCAGCACCGCCGAAGGGGCATTATCTGAGGGTCACCCTACTTTTTTACTTCTCATAGCTCCTTTTTTTCTTTTTCTTTTTCTTTTTTTTTTTTTTTGCCATGGGGGTAAAATCGCTCCAAAACACTGCTCCATCACCAGAGGAAAACCAATAATTTATAGTAATTAATAGGATGGTCTATTCATTTCAAGCAATGAGACTTGTTGAATGGAGCATAAGTGACATAGAGTAGTGTGCGTATGGAAGCGGCGGTGAAAGATTCCCATCATTACTGTCATTTAAATGCCATGTTATAAAATGTGATTTCCCCGGCAGAAGACTGCCCCAGGTCTTCCCAGGTCACATCTACCTAGGATGGCTTCCCATTAAAACACATTTTTGAGATATAGAAATTCTTCCAAAAAGATTTTCCCCCTCTGTTTCACAAATTATCGACCTGTTCTTTTGGGGTTTTTTTTGGTAAAACTAGACAACCAAAGTGAATAGTCAATTTAAGTCTTATTGCCTGAAAAAAAACACCCCAAAACCAAACCAAAACAAAACAAAAAAAAAGCTCCTGGTGCTTATATGTAAACTTGATCCAAACAAACAATTTCACCCTCTGCAAATATGTGAAATGAAGTACTACGGTTTCACAAGCTGAAGCAAAACATTTTAATTTGCGTTAGCCAAGAAAACGTAGCGCGTGCCGTGAAACCACGGGGAAGACTAATGGAAAGAGCAAGGTGCTATTCAAACTGGAATTTGGGCAAGAAGTTTACCCTGCAGATCTTTGCTGTTGTGCAAAACATACTGGGCTTTTTAGTCCAAAAGAAGTGAATTTTGACAGCATTTGCAATTAGAAAGGGAGAATTTGTAATACTGCCATATCTCCAAACGCTAGATAGAGGCAAAGTGTTCAGCCGGGGTTTGGAGGCAGTGATTTGCCACATGTGTTCTTAGAAATTTTTCTTTTTTTAAGCTATTCTCCACCCAAATTGATCACCACACCTGATTCTGCTCAGCTGATAACCTCAGAGAAGATATCCGTTATGGAAGTGATGGAGAAAGCCATCATGCTGCACCACTTACGGCTACGAAACTAGTTTTACTCATCCTCCATGCGGCTCTTCCAACAGAAATACAGCTCTCTGATGGGGGTTTAGACAGGACAGCCACAGATATTCCCTAGCTCAGGGATGGTCTGACATTAAAGGATTATTTTCAGTTATACTTGAAAGTTGCTTTCAGAGAAGCATCCCACCTTTTAATGCTGCTGGTCAAAGGAACACCGAGGTGCAGGAACGAGAAGACAACATTCATCTAAACTGTGACTTCCTTTCGCTGCGCTGGTTTGGTTTGAGAACTCCAAAATTTTAGATTCAGTGAAGCTAGAATTAGTTTTATTGCATATAAAGAGTCTTAAAGAAAGTGTTTTTTAAAAATGTAGAAGATTGGCCTAATTCCCAAAGTTTCTTTTTTTTTTCCCAGCCTGGATTGCTTTGAAGGCGCATGCTAAGCTTGCAGCCTGCACACTCATTTCCCTGGGACGGTTTGGAAGAGCCGCATCCCGTTGCAGTAACTCCCTACGGCCTCACCGAGGCTGTGCTGGCCCCCCTCAGCCTTTTGCAAGAAACAATAAAATCCTGTAGCAAAAAAAACTTGGTTTTCCAGATCGAGAGCGGAGCCTCGACGCAAGCCCACGCGGTGCCGTGCTCCCGTATCCACCAAGGCGGCATTTGAAACAAGAGAATTCACCGTCGCTCCTTCAACCCCGGCGCTGAACAAAAAACCGAAGTCCGTCGGCGAACATTTCTCGTGAGTTAGTTGTACTTCTCAAAGTTTTTTTCCCCCCCCCCCTTTATCCAACAGTGAAAGCCTCCGGCATAGACAAAATTGATACTACTATAAGCAGGATCTGCAGCGCGGTGGGGAATCATCCACGACGGCTAGCTTAGCACAGAGAGGCTCGACTCCCCGGACTTTCCTATTCTCCTGAATCGCCCCCAAAAAAGATTCTCTCTTGGTGATAGTTACCAAGAGTTTGGACGCTGCGAGAGATGATTAACCATAATTCCTTGACTTCATCCTTTTTAACAATACTAGGGACTCATCTTCTGCTCCTTGATTCTCACCACACCTTGTGCAAACAAAAGCAGTAGCAGCACAATTGATTTTTTGCTTATGATATTTTTGGTGATTCATAGGGTTGATAGAAACTGTATAAAAAAGCAAGAAATATACACTAAGTTGGTGCACCACCTCCTGGGCCGCTGCTGTCCATCCTCTGAGGGGGAGGGAGTTTAGACAACGCACAGACCTCATATTTCCTGGATTTTTTTTAGATTTGTCTTTGGGTTCTGACGTAAAAAGATCTTTCATGAATATCAAAAAAAAAAAAACGATGAGCATCAGAAGCAGCAAGGCGAGGTGTTAACAACGAGGTGACCCCTCGCATCGGTCAAACCTACCGATGGCTGCCTTTTTAAATGTTTGCCCTTGAAATAATCTCACGCACTAACAGGCACTCCCCCATTAAAAAAAAAAGAAAAAAAAAGAAAAAAAAAAAGAAACAGTGAAAGCTTACATCAAACTTCAAAGCGTAATTTCTACGGATGCTCAAGCTCTAATTTAAGCCTCAGAAATGTGATGTGACTAATTGCTGTATATAACTAAGAGCGTCTGTTTGCACACTCAGGTGTACTAAAATGCTTCCCAGTTGCACGGCGCCAACTTCTTACCCGTGAACCTGCAGCTCTGCTGACCACCAAATGCTAAATACGGAATAGCAGATGCAACCGCTACTTTATTTTCTTCCTTTCCCACAACCCACAAGGGGAATTGCACAGTAAGAGCATCACAGCTCCTCTCAGTGCCCATAGCCCTGGAAATTAATTTGGAAGAAACGTCTTGCACTAGGCGAAAGATAGATGCAGAGGGATGGGGCCCGGCTGGCGCGCGGGCGCCTACGCCGCATCCCGCTGCGCGCAAACCGGAGTTCGCGCGTTTCCGCGGAAAACCCAACGAACCGCTTCTGGCAGCCCTAATTTCCAACTCTGCGCGCAGCTCCAGCTCTATTCGGGTGCTGCACGCGACTACACGCGTTTCTACCCACCTTAATTATTAATCGGTGTTAAACTCATTTTGTAAAATAGCACCTGGCTTAAAGCTGCTGCTCGAGCCAAAAGGTAAACTCGGGACTTGGAAAAAAGAGAGGAAAAGGGACCTTGCTCCAAGCAGACGGTGATTGACAGAGGGAGAGGTTAAGAGCAGCTCTTAAATAATATATGGAAACCTGCAATTCAGTCTGACACAAATTCATTTCTCTTGCTCTGACACACAGAAATAATCCAGTCAGTGGGACAGTCGAGGCGGCAAAGCCGTTGCTTAAACGGAGCCGGCTCGGCTTACGACCGCCGCCGTCGGGGACGACCCGCGGCCGCGGGGCTCTGCGCCGCTCTGCACTGCGACGAGCCGCCAGCCCCCGCACCGACCTTTGGCGAAAACGCGACGACAGCCCGTGGATTTCCCCCCCCCCCCCCCTTTGCCGTGCGCTTTAGCATCCCCCAAACGCGTCGATTAGTCCCACGGCTGCCACCTCCGCTTACCGCAGCGCCGTCAGCGTCGATACAAGCAGGATTTGGAAGGCGCCTTAAAAGGCGGACTAGCGACAAGGACACGGGGCGACTTAAACGCCACTTCCACGAGGGCGTTCTTCTCCCTTGGGAAACGAGCACCGCTCGCTCCAGCGGGATCTGCGTTTTGCTAGCTCGAGGCCCGAGCCGGCCAGAGCTCTGCGTGGTCGAGCCCCGTAACCTTCCTTTCCCATCCGTAAACCGGGATTCGTTGCCCTCCTCTCCCCGCGCTCCCTCTTTTATAGGGCGTGCGCGTCGCCAGCGGGAGCAAAAAGACCGACTTCTTAAAAATCGATTTACAGCGGAATTGCAGCGCCGCGGCTTCGGTGGGAAGGGAGACGAATCGTCTTGGGAAGGCAGCCGGCGTCCGAACGGGAAGGCGGCCGGCGTTTCGCCGCGGCTCGGCCTCGCAAGGCGAAAGCAAGCCCGGCCTCGGAGGTGAAGACCGAGCCCCGGGGGGCTTCCAGCGCTCCGTGCAACTGCAAACGCGCTGCGGGACGATGCCAGCGCAACGTATTACGACTCTGCAGCAAACATCACGCGGAAGGGATTTAGTTTACATCGAAAGAGACGTTCCAAAGTTAAATTTCAGAAAACTCTTCCCATTTCGAAGCGTCAGGGTCTGCTCATGCCAAACGCTCAAGGTGTCCTAAGGTGGCCAAAATTTCGCTTTTGAGGGCCGCGAAGCAACAACGAGGGCACCTCCGAAGCCGGTGCTCACGCAAGCTCTGCAGCCCGCCACAGCCCACCGAGGAGATGTAGCAGGGCCTCCGGGTCCCTCCTGAAATGGGAAACGGCAGCAAAAGTGAAGCTGTGCTGGGAGAGGGGACAGCACCGCGTCCGGTCCATGCAGGGGCAGGAAAACCTTCTTGCAGGAGGGGACTTAAACCATTACTAATATTGAAAATACAACTCGTTGAGAAAAACAGCTCGAGAAGAAGGCTCAAGGCAGGACGGGAAAGTTGAGCTAATGAGGAAAAGCGTTTCTACCAAATCACATTGAGACAACAAGCACAGCCCAGCTTGTCTTCCTTGTCCTTCCCCGGACTGCAGAAGCTGGAGGCTCCTGTCGCCACTTGAGTTATTTAGCCACGGCTAAACGACCCTAAAACACGGACAGATAACTCTGAGCCGCTCTCTGCGAGTTCCTCATTTGAAACTAGCTGAAAACGCAGCCCTCAAGGAGGAATCAGCAGTGGCGGGGGTCTTCGGAGATGCTGGATTTTAATGGTGTGCCGTTCCTCTCCGCAGGGCGCCTATCAAGTTTTTCATGACCAGGAAGAGAATTAATGGACAAACGCTATTAAGCTCGGTTATATTTGCAACCACCCTCCTTGACGGTGGCCCTTCGAGGTGTAATTTGAGACTCGCAGCAGGTTGAAAGAAAAAATATAAAATAAAAAGCCAAGGTATACTGTAAAACCGCTTACAACCGGCCCTGGGAAGCCGAGGGAGAGGGTGAATCGCAGGGTGACAGAGCAGCCAATAACTGCAAGGAGAGAGCGAGGCTGGGGGCAACTGGCCTGCGCCCCATCGTAGGGCTACACCAGCCACCCTGCAGCGGGAAGCACGAGCTCCACCCATCGCTATTCCTCGGCGTCCTCCGCTTGCGTTTCATTCGATTCACTTGCAAGACGGGGTCATCGAGAAAGCGCGGGAAGAAGCTTTCGGCGTTTCGCTCGCGTTTATTCTTTTGCGAGTTTATTTACCTTTGAAATAGTGGCTGGTCCTTATGTTGCTCCCTGGTGAATTACAGCTCTAGCAGCGGATGTTTCAGTCCTCATTTAGCAAATTTGCTTTAGCACTAGGAAACGCTTAACGCTGTTGTCCAAATCTGAGAGAGGCGCCCGGCAAGTAGGATGTCCGGATTGCCAGCAGAGCAGTAGGGTCCCGGAGGGGAGAGGATGCCGTTCCCCTGGTTTGCTCTGAACTCATCCTTCGCCTCCTTCCATTCACCACATTTAGAGTAAATGCTCATTTTCAGAAAGGAAACATGAGATTCGTGCTCATGCCAGTTAACCCAAACCACCATAACCCCTGTGGAAGGGGACAGTGGGTGCGCTTGGACCCTGCTCAGGATCTCCACCTTTCCATCCTTTCAGATGTGCAGCACTGCTCAATATCCAAAACTTCCAATACTACCCAGCACTTCTGCTTTTTTAACTCATTTCATTTTTACGACAGAAAACAGTTCACAAACTTTAAAAATCCTAATCCAGGGTTCTCCAGGACAGGACTAAGCCGCATGGCTGCCGCTCAAGCTCCTGTGAGAGCTCCTCATCCTCTATTTCCCCAGTTTGGACTGTGAGTCAACGCTGATTTACTCAGCAGGATAAATCAGAAGGATACTTCTCTAATTTCTTGGAGTCTACCCAATCCAGCCGTAAAATCATTTGAAATTCAAAAAATATCTAAACTATGAATGTAACTTTTGTTTTTATTATAACCAAAACAGAGTTCTCTGGATGTCAGGTATGCTAAGTATAGCTCCTGATCTAAATTACAAATGCAGTAAAGAGTAGCTCATAGCATAAAAATCCACCTCTTGCGACTCACTGGTTGCTGCCATCAAACTTGGAAAAGTTTCTTCCTTTGCAAGTCTAATTTTCTATTGAAGTTAAAGTCATCATTCAGGATATGAAGACTGAGGAAACTGAGTTTGAATGCGCAACAGGATTTTATGATTTGGCTAGCTTGCTTTCTCTGTGGCTTGAATGCAGTTCTCCCGGGAAGAGCTGGGAATCAGGTGAGGTTGCAGCATGGGATCCCCACCACTTCCAAGCACGGCTCAGTTTTGAGCTCCATCACTTCCAGAACAAGCTCTCACTAAAACTCCGTTCTTCAAATCACAGCAGAAGAGCCACTGGCAGAGGAATGCAACCACTTCATAAAAAGGTTCTATTATCTAAAAATAACAAAATGTTCCTTAGTGTTCAGAGCAATCACTGTCTAATAATTACAGATCATCACCTTGAAGTTACAGCTAGAGCTGTTGTGTTGACTGCAGTGTCTCAATGCAGTACAGGCAGAGTTACTGGGAAGCACAGCTGATCTGAAGTACTAGCTGGTCAGTTCTAATTTTCAGATAATTAATCATCATCTTGGATATTGTTTTTAATCCCCCAAAACTGTAGAATCTGGGATTGTGCAACATGCCAAACAGAGCTACTCACTTAACAAGACAAATGGATTTTATTGACTTAATCAAGAAGAGTAACAACTCAATATCTTATTTCTTCGTAGCTGGCTAGAACAAACTCTGGGGGCCTGAGGAGATGATGTAAAACACAGTCTATAAATTATGAGAGTTTATTAAAGAAATGCCAATGGAACTGGTTTCAGAATTAAATGCCCATGTTCTGCAAGGCTTCCATACCAAGTGGGCAAAACACTGACTTAGAACAAATGAGGCGAGCGATCTAGAAATAATATATCAGAGGGAAGCCCATAATTCTTCTCCCTCAACTGATGAGACTATCCTACTACACTGTATTTGATGGGATAGGAAACAAAAGGTTATCACATTTTTTGTTGCCGTTATTGTTCGGATGACAGCCTGCTGTGCTCATTTGTCACAGCTTTTATGTGCAATGCTGCATTTCTGAGTCAGCCGACGATGCTATGCAAAGGCAAGTCCTACTAAGACTTACCAAATTGGGCCTGAACTTTGACGGCCTCAAGGACTATTCCCCCAAACCTAGAGGTGGCAGAGGGAGGGGTCTGTTTGCTCACACCTATCGGTCTGAAACCTGTACTGTCACGTCACACCCAGGCACCTGAAAAATGCCACCTTACGTGTAGGAGATGGGGCCTTCACAGGGATCACCTAAATCCACCTCCTTCCTTCAGCTGAGACTCTCCTGACACACAACTCACGATCTCGGCTGTAGCACAGGCCCTGCGTGTAAAGCACTCTCCGCAATTTCCCCAAATGCTGCCAAGAGGTACAGAAGAAGGAAAGGCGAGCAATTCCAGGTGACGGCTTTCTGTAGGAGGGTGCACCAACCTTCCCATGAAGTATCTACAGCCACCAACTCTTGGAAAGAAATAACAGAGAAGAGCCACCACTGGCCTCATCCAGAACAGGGCAAATCCTCAGGAATTACTGTATGAGTAAAAAGGCTGGAAGATCGCCTCTACGCCATGCTACTTTGGATATAAAATGCACAAGAAAGAGACCAAAGACTGAGAAAGATCCGTGAAAGAGGCTGAAACAACCAAGTGCAAAGCGTTAAAGTACAAATTGTACTCACAAAGCATTAGCGACAAGACTACAAATTACTGAGATTGAAGCAGCTTTTGGGAGATAACTTAATGTCTGCATTCAAAGCTAAAAATGTTAAATCAGAACCAAACAGCTATTATATTGATTCGTACGCAGTGAGCTACAGGAATTCGAAACAAATGAGAACAGGAGAAGAAGAAAAAAGAGAAAATGTTTCCAACAATGTAAGATATTCCTCTCAGGGGTCCATGGCAATCAACGTAAAAAAACTTGAGTTCGCAGAGGCAATGATATGCTTTTACCATTTCCTGACCAGTACAAGCAAGTCCTGGGACTGACCTAACCGACAACGTTTCGCAACAGAAATGAACCCCGAGTAGGACCACAGGTGCTTGCTTGGAGATTTACTAATGGGTCAGACTACAGTCTGGTGATTAAGACTGCAGGCCTTGAGGGGCTGGATGTGTCAGAGCTTGATAATGAAAGGGTTTTTAACCCATCAAGCCTTTAACCTCTCAGACCCTGGACCGAAACCACATTGAAGGCAAGTGGAAGTATTAAGTAGCTAATGGGGTCGGTTCTATGGCTGGTGTAAGCTGATTGTAGTTGTTTTTCCAGCTGTACCCGCTATCGCCTAAGCTTCTTGCATGGCAGCTTCTGAGAAGGCCAAGGATGGGCTGAAAAGTTGGGACACCTGACCGGACTCTCTCCTGCAATACCTGTGAGCGTTGCATTATATCGGTTACACTGTATGGACACAGATTTCTGCTTTCAGGAGGATTTTCTGAAGGCACTTGGAGCTCCTGCAATATGATCAGAGTGGAAGCAACTATAAAAAAGTACTGTGCTAACAGTTTAGGGAAAGATGACATCAAGGCGACCCTCGCTCATCTCTGCTTATTCACTTTTTCTTTTTATTTGTCTCTCTGCTCTTGCTGCTGCCCTTAGAGCAACATACTGTCTTGAGGACCGATGACAGCATCATGTGGATGGAGGTCAAAGCAGTTTCCAGTTCATTCCATCCTCTATGTTAAATAGTTGGATTCAAAAAGAAAATTTGCTTCTATATTCTGGCAAGTGTGTGAGAAGTTAATGGGCAGAGCCCACAGGAGATAAGGTGGAGAAAATCATCTTTGGGCATTACATTCAAAAATAAATAAAAAAGGTCATCTCTTGGACAAAGATTTAGGTAATGTACTGCATTCGCTCTCACGCACTCTGTAAACCAACACGTTATTCCTTTCCGATTGCTGCAATTGCTTTCAAAGGGTTGAGAAGCTTTTGGACACAGGGCCATGGAGAAGGTCCACAGAGGTCAAATCTTGTCGTCAGTGTCAGGAGATGCGTGTTTTACCTCCGGCTGTGCAGGGCATTTTACACTTCTCCCACCCCTCTCCTTTTCCAGCTACATCAAAAGGACAAAACTCAAAACTCCCAGCTTGCCAAGTGTTTCACAATCTTCAGATAAAAGCTGTCCTAGAAATAGACTGTCCCTTTTCAAACGCCAGCAGACCAACCAGCTGGAAGGCAGATGCTCTGAACGATTAACAGCTGATTAAGTGGGCACCCATGGTGCTTCCACCTTTAGAATAAACCAGAGATGTTGTGTAATAGCCACTGAGCTTATGCCAAGCTCTTTCAAGTTGCAGTAAGTCCACAAAAAAGTTCTGCCAAGCCCAGAGGCGGTGAAATCAAACCACACAATTTGAAGGAAATGTCGGGTTAGTATGGACTTAGACATCCACCCAATGCAAAAGTGCTTCTCAGCACTCGCTGCGGATGATTTTACTTACAAAGCCCATCCGCTCGCTTTGTAGCACAGCCAGTCATGAGAGGGGCGCTAGCAGATACAGGTCTCATCAGAGGGTCTGTGTGTGTAATGCTTGCCACCAAGCCCCAGCTTTCAGCCTCACCCCAAAGCCTCTCTCTCACTTGAGCCCAAGCATCACGGTACGGCTCTCCGGGTAGCAAATTGAAATGTTCAGTCCTCCAGCGCAGGGAGATTGAATCTGAAAAGAATACGGCAATAAGAATGAAGCCAGGCATCAATATCGCGCGCTGAAGCTCTCCCCGACGACGGCAATGATGCTGGATGAGTGATTGAGCATTTGTTAAACTTCTACCATTGTGAAAGCAACCTGTTATTTTCCCGGTTGTGCTCTGAAATGCCTCAATCACTGGCAGAACAAGTGAGTGAGAAATAACACAGTTCATTTTCTACTGCTTTTGTTCAATAGATACATCGCTGTATATCTTATCTTCCATTGTTTCATCAACAACATGGCTAATGTTTTTTTTTTCATATCCCCTTTTTTGATATCATGTTGTTAGACTGATAACTCCTCCATTTAAGAATTGCGTATATCTATAAAGCTCCCCAATAACATCCTGTAACATGACAAAGTGTTCTATTCAGGCCTGTTTTGTAAAAAAAACGAGATGCTACCACAGTCAGGGGATGGTTATACAAATCAGGCAATGCAGGAAAGAGGCTTCCAAATCGCTGTGCTTAACCGCAGGCCACACTGCTGCATCTAAACACCCGTCACCGCGGCTTAACTGAGCAAGGCTTCACTTCTGCAGCCGTGGATTCAAATCCATCCTGCTGTCCTATGTCACAACTAATACGGCCTAGCACATGAGCTTCAAACTGGATTTTAACCCACGTCTGTAGAATATCGGAAGGTGTTTCTGCAAAAAAGTGGTGGTACCACCACCACGAGCACCACCAATATGTGTTACCAGACACAAGCGTTGGCAAACAAAACTATTTGTGGGAGGGTGGAGGGAGTTAACCAAGAAAAGCAATGATAATCTCAAAATTCAGTTTTAATTAACAACAAAATATAACGCGAGTTAGCATGGTGACACTGCAGAACATGGTGGGATTGGAGAGGAAGGTCCTGTGGGTTCTTCTGCAGCTCCAAATGATCTCTCACCAGTTTGAGCCTAACCAACACACAGTATACTGCCAGGTTACAAGTTAGATACAGATGAAAGGAAAATGGAAAAGAACAAACTATCTGCAAAAACAACTGATTGAAAACCCTAGACAGGCAGTGCTGGCACTGAATGCAGGAGGAAAAGGCAGTAAACTGCCAAAAAGTCTCCCAGTTCTGGTCAACCTTATTAGCACTTTGGTTGAATATTAAACTTCTGGCCACGTGCTTCTCCCTTGAAAGAAGAGTCATGCAAAGTTTTCCCAGAAGCCAATCCCTTTTTTAGAGCTCTTGTATTTTAATCTGCGAGGGCTTAAAGAAAAAGCCACTGTCTTCCTGGTGGCACACACACCAGACAAACAGCTTTTCAGATCCTCACCATGATGAAACATGGATCCTGGACTACCAAGACAATTTTTATTAAGGAAACAACAGTAGCAACAAAACTCAGTCCTCCTAGGACTACCCTGAGGAAAGTGCTTAGATACCAAACATCTAGATCTTATTTTTCTAGAACATTAGGAGAAATTCTCTCCTGTTCAGTCCTCCCATCTGCTATCCACATCCAACATCTACAGACTTTTCAATGCACTTCCTGATCTCCTGTGATGAGCAGATACCACGGGTCTAGGTGGATACCTCAGTAATTAAATAAAAAGCAGTTGGACAGAAGGATTCAAGGAACAAATAAGATATCATTACCTTGTAGACTTCATTAGAAACACAAGAAATACAAGCTATAGCACATGAAGCAAGAAACCTCTTGTGCAGCCAAAGGCTTTTGTGCTTCTCCTGTTTTGAGAGAGGCCAGCGAGTAGTTCATGGTTTTGAGTCCCTCTCCTGTTGTAAATGCAGAAAGACAACAAAGTTGAGCAGCTAAAGACTTTTGTTGCTCTTTCAGTCACTTGTGAAAATGTGCAAGTGCATGCCTTCAATTTTATTTTCAAAACCTGTTTGGGAAAATCAGACATCTCCTGTGGACTCCTAACTAGTTGCCCAGCAGCTACCCAAGCTGGGTGGCAGTAGGCCAGAAGTGTCCACCTCCGTTATTCGTAAAAAGAAGCATTTGCAAGAATCTCATCTGTTTCTCAGGACTTTTGCACTATTCCCTATGGAAGTAGATATTTTTTTCTTCTCTCTGCATTCAGAAATACGGGCTTTTGTTTCCTTCTCCATCTCAGCGCGAGCCTCATGGTAGCAGCACCATGAAGCCCCCGTGGGAACCCTGCAGTACAACAGCCAACTAATGTACAGCAGTCAGTGCTCCTCTGTCGTACACAGATAACAAAGAACCAGCTGTTATCTGTTGGTGCTCATGCTCAAAGCTATCCCAAATTCAACAAATGAATGAGGAACATTGAGTTAAGACAACAGAAGAGACATCAGACTGATCCTAAAAGGTGCAGAGAGTCCTTCTCTTCCTTTGACCTCATCCTTCAAGATTTATTCCATCACCTTGCAAGACTTGGTCCCTTCTACCTTTGGGAAGGTGCTCCAATAGCTCAGGACAATGAAATTGCTTGAGAAAAGAGATGGTGATTCACAGCCCTCCTTGGGTCCCCCGGAAACACATTAATATCAAGTTTCTAACAGGAGGGGAACAAGGCATGGACAAGGGGAGGAACTGATTCAATATTATGCTATTGCTATTTCTAAATCTTCAAAAGGGAAATTACTGTGGAGCTGGAATGAATTGTAATGAAGACGAACTGGCATGGAAAAGGCTACAGAGGTTAAACAGGAAATTTAAGCAAGTTCACCTAGAAAAGCAGGGAAGCTGACATGGGTAAGGTAGAATATGGGGTTTTGTGACTTCTAGTCTGCACAAAGCTATGGAAGAGAAAACAGGCAGATTCCCACAGAAAGTTACAGATGCTCATGGCTCTACAGACAGGATTTAATGTCTCCTTTGGAGGGCAACGAGTCATGACAAAACACGTTTGATCTGTTTGCCAAACAGCAGTTCAGGGATCCCTGGAAGCTCACGAGTACTTTTGTGCTGCTGTGCAAACCTCAAGCAGCGATGACTTCTTAGCCATGGAGTAGCGGGGAGTTGCTTTGGAGTCTGAAAGGCATTGACCCTTGGGGATCCACCCAAAGTCAATCAAAGGCAAGCGGACAGTCTCACTAATAAAAAAGGGAACAAATAAAATGCAATTTCTATTTTCATGTTAGTTGACATGAAAATAAATTGCTACTGTCTCCTGGCAAAGATTCACAAAGATTCGTTTTCTCCTTCTGGGGGATCACATTACCTTTGGCATTTCTGTGTGTTAGGTCTTGAACCTCCACTAGTCCAATCTGCTGCTTGTGAGCCACAAATCCGTGATCAAAGCATGATATAATGGTCCACATGCTCCACCGGCACCGCCTTTCACGCTTACTGGCCACAGTGATATCCCAAGTTGCACTCACAGAGATGTAGTTTCCTTAAAAAGGCAAAGGCTACACAGGGTAGCTTTCTAAGAATAAAAACGTACACACAAACATTAAGATGAAAATCTCAAGTAATTCCCCTGCTGTCAGTAAAATCAGTCTAAATACAGACGGAAAGCAGACCTTAGCCCGGAGCTGTATGATCCGGGGCAAGCAGGGCACTGGAAGAGAATGGGTGCAGCAAGCCAACATCATGGCCAGCACAGAAGATTATTTATAAGAAATTAGAACACGTTAGGAAAATAACTGCTGCACCGGTCTTATCTTTTTATTTTTTAATAATGTATTTTGTCTCCATCGGGAAAGAGCTGCTCTAAGATAACTGCCCTAAATGTCTTTAAAGACACGCATCTATTTGCAAACCTCCCCAAGTTACGAGTTCGACAAGCCTCTAACCTTCATTTCTCAATTCTCGGTAAGAACGAACAAATACAAAGAACTTAAGGCAACAATTAGCACGAGCACGGCTCGAACGGCTCAAGAGAGCGACACTTAGGCCCCGCGGCTATTAGGGACACTCGGAGAGAGCCGCTAACCTTAGTTCAGACGATTCTGGTTTTAACGAGGATTGAAGGAAGCCACAGAAGGTTTTTAAACGAACAGCATCTACTTGGTAACTACCAGAGCACCCGAGCGCTTCTGCTGGCGCTCGCCAATGGTTGTTAAAGCCAACGGTAACCCAACCATACCAGCACATGGACCATTCCCAGTGAACGAGGACAAGCACGTTATACGGACCCTAAAACAAATCCTTGTCTATTCTAGGTCCCGGTGTAAGCCAACACAGGCTCTGAAAGCGCTCCTCGCGCGGCAAGTCACTCGGCGTAGGCTGGAGCATCCCAGAGCATGAATAAAGATGAGAGCATTTAACGCCGCAGCAGACTTTTCCCCATGTAAACTGTGCCACGGATAAGAGCTAGATCGTAAGTGTTTATTTCTCTATGCTGTAGCTTGGCACATAGTACATTATAAAAGCCAAGATAAAGATTTTAACCGCAGCAATATATTTCGTTACCTGCAGCAAGGAAAGAGTAAAGTTGAGGAGTTAAAAGATTTAATACAGTAATAATTCCCTTTAACTGCTTCATGCTAGGACGCAAAACAAAAAATAGTCATTTTAACCTCCGTCACTGTCTAAGGCATTTCACTTTTGTGTTCATACATGCTGCAGGATATTATTTCAGAAAGAATTTTAGAAAGGCAGAGGATAGAAATGGCAAACTTCTCCTATTTTTATCTTTTAATGTAAACTCCTTAAATCCACAAAAGTTTGGAAATAGAGACAGGCTGCTTTTCCTGGGTTGCTCACTACTGCCACCCTGGTGACACTACCGGAACAGGACAAGACTGAAATGTATTTTAAGAACCGGATTGTTTGGATCTTCGCAAACACTTAAGTCTAGCCTGAATTTTATTTCTTTATATAAACAGACTCCAATTTGGCTCCTCTTAACAAAAAAATATCCATGCTCCAGGTTTTGCAAAATGACCCCATATGCTTAGTGAGACGTTCACAAAGGCTATATAATTCATGATAAAAACATCAACCTGCGCTTTGAGCACGGGCATTGCCCAGCTCTGCCCAAGCATACCCAAGACCTTTTCAGCTACACCATCTCCATACTCATAGTTTGATGGAGCTGGCACGCCAGGAGGTTCCTGGAAGCTTTTGGCAGCTTGTCCCACAGTTTGGGGTGAGAAGAATTGACGTAGCTTCAAGAAGCTCCTTCACAGCTTTTTGATGGATGAGTAACGCCAACAACCCCGAGACAGTTGGCAAAACGATCAGACCTCGACCCTTCGTTAGGCTTTACGGATAGGATTGTGAATGCAGCCACAGCCTCAGCAGCTCATGACAGATCACATAAGCAAGGGGGTGGAGAGCTTTTACGAAGAATAGCGGAGCTCCCTCACTCCCAAGACTCTTTGACCATTGAGTGAACATTCACAGATTTGTAAGTCTGGAATTCATACAACTTCTTCCTAGTTCTGAAGGACAAGACAGTTAATGTTGGCTTAAAAATCCAGAGCAGGGGAATGTTTAATACAAAGGAAGGGAAATATAACCATTTTTTTTATCAGTTTATAAATTATCTGTCCAAGAAGATCCTTAAAATCGTGCCAGGAAGAGGAATCTGCTCAGGTAAGTACAGTGCAAGAGTAAATCACCAGCACTGCAGTTTCATATCTCAGGCTGGGATTCTGGAGCACTGATTAGATCTCTATTTTAGCTCTTATTAATTTACACCAAAGAGGACTTAATTCTTACAGTTTCACCTTCTCTGGCTTTGAAGAGATTACAGAAGCACATGTTGCTGTCTGGGAGGTGGATGCTGAGCTCAGCAGACCAAGGGCACCACCAAAGCTCAGCTGACAGGAAGCTCTGGCGTTGCCACCACAGGTCTCCTGACCCACTGCATGCAGCCGGTGTTCCTCTGGACGAAGGACTTTTGGAAGTAGGTCCATGCAGTTTGACTGAAAATTCTGCCACAAGAGTAGAGAGGGGGAAAGGGGGGACTGCCACCAGAAGACCCAATAATGGATTAAAAAAAAATCATGCTTCAATGAAGAACGAAGACATGAATCTACCAAAGGGATGCACTGGGCAGGGGAGGTCAAGGAGGTGTCTCTCATACAGGGATCATCCTTACCTTACTATAAAGAAAATCTGTTTACTCCTTTCAGTGATTAGAGAGAAAAAGTCAAGAGATACCACCTTCACCAAGCAGTGAGCACCTTGCTGAAAGCAACTTTGGCCCTCAAGAAAAGTCAGGAAAAAATGAAACATGGTCTTCTATAGGCCCAAAGTCCTGTAAGGCAGCTCTTGCTTTCGTTTGTTCATTAACAAAATTAAGCTTTGAGGCAGTTTTCACTTGATATCTAGGTATCCAATCTACAGAAACGTACCCAAAGGAACCTGTGCAGCCCCATACCCTGCTGGCAGCATCTCCCCCTGGCAAGCCTTGCTTAGGGGAGCAGGGCCCTTACCGCTTTTTTGGCCGTTAACAGCGTAGTACTGCGAATTACTACTGTGAATTATCACTACTACTGGGAGTATAGTATTACAGTTCAGCAGGGTCCTATGTACTTACGCTTTATTCACTGCACAACACCACAGCTCCAGTGGGAAGATCATGCCCCTAGCTCTCTGCGGTCCTCCTGGGAACATAAAAGTCCTAGTAGCCTGTGACCAGCCCTCCTGCAACTATGCAATGGTTGCTCCAACCTTCAGAACCGGAGAGTGTCTTCCAAGCCAGACACCCTTCAGCAAGGCACGGAGACCACAACGGAGTTGGGGAAAGCGTTTTAACAGCACCTGTCGGAAACGCAGGAGCGCTCCCCAGCTTAGCAAAAAAATAAAGCCAGGGTTAGCCCTGCTGGGCCACTAACCGCCATCAGAGAGAAAAAAAGTAGTTGGAAAATTGAGCTGCTTGTAAAATTAATGTGCAGCTATTTACCTTAAATACCACACCTCAGTATGGGACGTTAGAACGATAATGTGAAACCTGTACGCAGGGATAGCTGTTGGTTTAACGCTCGGTTCCTATGTTGCTCATCTTTTTACTCCCTTGGGAAAAACAGACTTTCAGATCTTGGGGGTACTATATTAATAAAATGGTGGCTAGAGTGCAGAATAGCCCAGGAATTTCCCAGGCTTCCCAGAACATATTAAGATAATCACTAGCACGTTCACAGAGGCGGCTTGAAATAAATCATCAGTTACTTTGTAGACCTAATGGCAGTGCAATTTTGGCAAAAATTACTTTCTCATGTAATAAGGCTTGAGTTAAGCTATGCGTTACATTGTACTTCAACCCTGGGCCTGAAATTACCCCTTCCTTGTGAAAGGGTATCACAAGGATATCACTTGAAATGACGTCATAGTATCGTGCAAGCTAGAGCAAAATTTTCCACTTTAAACTGGAAGATCTGTATTACAAAATCAGTAAGCTTTTACAGATTACTAAGCCTCCCCCCCCCAATTTACCACAACGTGAACTACTACACTTTCAGATAAATACGAATACATAAACAAGAACCTTATTTTAACGGACTCCCTCTCTTAGCTAAGATTTCACAGATGGACAGATACGCTGATTACCGGCGCATTCAGACCAATATTCACCCCAACTGACCCGACGAGCAAGACCTTACAGCTCACTCTGCCTTTGCTGGTGCTGTGCCATCTGATCTCGTGAGTTAGCCGTTTTGGCTCATTTTGCTATTCTACAACAGAGTCTACTTAAAAAAAAAAGAGAGAAATGCCAGTGAGATGTGATATATTAGCAGTTGCAAAGTTTTGCGACATCAGAGATGAATTAAATTCATTCACATGCTCTAGGTGACCCTGCTGAGCAGGGAGGTTGGACTAGATGATCTCCAGAGGTCCCTTCCAACCTTACTGATTCTATGATTCTAAATTACTCATCACTTACAAAACTCCAAAAGAAGGCTAATCAAGCAGCCCAGATGCACGATGACATGGGTGAAGAACGACGGGCTCAGGCCCACGAAGCCGGCTCTCAATGCCAGGGCTGTTAAACTGAACGGGGAGAAGAGGCAAGCGTTTGGTGTCAGAGGCAGGAGGAAGGTTGAGCTGGTTTGCTTAAGGAACAAGGACCACCGCGAGCTTTTTTTTAGAGCAACCTAGCCCCTTTCTCCACAACTTCAGTTTCCATATAGGGGAGAAGTATGAGACCAGAAATCTGGGAGGAAAATGCCCTCTAACACCATGCAATCAGAGCTGGCTACGCAAAATTTCCATACAGCTAATGGAAGGAAAAGTAAATATTTTTCCATCAGATTGAGTACAGCCAACGCAGACAACATATGGCTTCTGCTTACTAAGAAGCAAGAAGGTGCTTGCAGCCACCTTGCAACCAAGCTTTCATCTCAACAACTTCATCTCCGGCTCTGTACAACTTTATTAGCTTAAAACCATTGCTCAGCTCTGCCTTTTGGCTCCCCAGTCGCTGTGCCACGTAGCGCGGAGAATAATAATGAGCAACACAACGGAGCGCCGCTCCGGAGCCTCGCTGCCGGTCTCCAGGGAAGAGCAATCACCTCGCGACTGTCGCTGCTAATGCAAACCACCACCGCTAATCCGCCGGGACTCGGAGCAAAACACCCGGGGAGATTGTTTCGCAGC
Organism: Rhea pennata; assembly: GCF_028389875.1. NCBI lineage: Eukaryota > Metazoa > Chordata > Aves > Rheiformes > Rheidae > Rhea > Rhea pennata. The sequence continues at coordinate 2,626,051 of NC_084663.1, forward strand.
TGCCTGCCCTTTCTTCCTCCCCTTTTCGAAATACCTCTCCCTCCCGCAGGAGTCGCCGAGACGTTACGAAGCCACGGAAACGCGAAACGAAGGAGGCAGGCAGATAAACAGAGCGTCGCCTCTCTGCAAAGCTGCTCCTGAAGCTTAGCGGCGGCGCAGCCCTAATGCGACGCCACTTTGCCGAGGATGCCAAGGAACCGCGCGGTTGCCTGACGCCGCGGCTGTTGCGTCGTATGGCTTGGCGCATGGACCGAATCCCCAGCTACAACCGCGCGGATAGAGCAGGGACGGTCTCACCCAGTTAGTCTGGCCTCAAATGTTTATTAATGATTTATTCTTTAGTAAAGAACATGCACAGAGGTTTTGTTCGTTACAGATGAAGCACTGAAGCTGGTTTCAGTTTATATCACAAAACATCACACAAACACACAAAAAAAGTAGCAGGATCTTTGCCTTTTGGGCAAGGTCAAGGGATGCTCATTCGAACAGCTACAACCTGCAGCAGTGATACAGGCACAAACACTGAAGAGCATCACAAGACGAAAAGAAAAAGCAGCAAGCGCACAAAATAACCTGATGGAAACAACCCCGTGGCACCTCCCAACCATGAGGAGACCAGATGTCTCGGGATGGGTTGGCCGTGGACCGGCAGAGTTACTTGGAAGAGTTAAAAAGAATAAGCAAAGCCACTGAGAGCCAACGTGCTCCACCACCAGAATTTCAAACCATCAGACATGACTATTCTAATGATTTTTTTTTTACCTAGTTATGCCCAGAAATACGCTCTTTTAAAGGCCTACAAGGGGGAAAAACCTTAATTCTGACTCTTCTCTCCCTCATTCCCCCAAATCCCATCTTTCTTCAGCTTCAGGACTCAGCTAGTTAAACCCACAAGAATTCAAAGCCAGGCCAAGCCGCAGGGTCGGTATGGCCCAATCGTCCCTCTTGCTGAGCAATCAAAGAGCGCCGTCATCAGCACCAAACCTGTTGATCTGGAAAAATTGGCACCAGCACCCACATGAATCCCCGTCCTCTAATCTGGTTGATAACACTAACAAAAGGTGTCAGCTCGAAGGAGTCAGCTAATACAATACGCGCGCGGCCGAGGAGGAGGAGGAGGGAAGCTTCACAAAGGAAGAAAAGAGACTCAGGACTGATGAGATCCACAGGGGAAAGGAGCGGCAGAGGAGGCAGAAAGACTTCAGAATTGGAAATGCACGGATGACATCCAAGAGGGTCACTGCGTGCAGGAACTGAACTGGGAGATGGAAAGGTTTTGGCGGAAGTGCCGGCTTTGAAGACATCCCTTGATCTATTTTTCCTCATAGGAGTGTTTTGTTCGCAAGGCCAAAACACCAAATACGTAAAGGATAAGCTGCATCTACCGCTGAAAACGAAGGAGCGTGCATTTCAAGTCGTATCACTGATTTCTTCGCCTCTGAGCCTCCCATTTGCTAGCGTATTAATTTGTTTCTGATCTGCTAAATATGAGAAAAACTGGGCGTGTGGTACAAAGTGAGCATCTCTTGAACTCAACCACGTTACGCGTTTCTCATTCATTGCAATGACACTTAGATCCTGATGCAACATGCAGCCCCTTACAGCCCCTCAGGCCAAATTGTCTGCTGGCATCAATTTCTTTAATTCCACGGAAATACATTTATTTTAACTACATGAGGCTCCGACTCCAAGCTCATTCCCCCATGAGTTAATAAATAAGAGACAATATTGAAATCCAAATTCATTCAATGAGTAGCTAAAGGCAATTCTGGGTATCAAAATCTACTTTCTATTAGGAAGAAACAGTTGTGAGTTAACTACCAGCATTAATGAAGCTTTAGTTGTCATGTGGACGGTGCCACTAGAGGTGTGGAGGCTTGTGTTTCTGGTTTGTCATGCAGTGAAGGTATAGCACATACATGTATTTATGTATGTTTGTATGTATAGAAACACACAGCCAGCAGATCGTGATTTCCTGGGCTACAGAGCAACACTGTTAATGATGAAATCAACAGCATCAGTAAAAAACAGGGCTATTTTCCTACCAAACCTGAAAATAAAATTTCTTCCAAGCACGTTTCACAGAACGCGTGGCTACAATTCAGACTTGCACTTTGCTCCTCATTGTAGCTACTATCCCCTTCCCCTGGTTTCTAACTGTGTTGGAAAGGTGTGCTTACACTGTCCTAGTCCTGAATATAGACTCACAGAATCCTAGAATCAGTAAGGTTGGAAGGGACCTCTGGAGATCATCTAGTCCAACACCCCTGCTCAGCAGGGTCACCTACAGCATGGTAGACATGGTTGCTTCCAGGCGGGCCTTGACTGTCTCCAGAGAAGGAGACTCCACCACCTCTCTGGGCAACCTGTCCCAGTGCTCCGTCACTCTCACAGGGAAGACATTCCCCCTCACGGTCAGGCGGAACTTCCTGTGCTTCCATTTCTGCCCATTGCCTCTTGTCCTGTCACACGGGACAACTCAAAAGAGTTTGTCCTTGTCCCCTTGACACCCTCCCTTCAGGTACTTGTACACACTGATCAGATCCCCCCTCAGTCTTCTCTTCCCCAGGCTGAAGAGGCCCAGCTCTCGCAGCCGTTCCTCACAGGGCAGGTGCTCCAGCCCTCTGATTATCTTTGCAGCCCTACGCTGGACTCTCTCCAGTAGCTCCAAGTACTTTAACATGGCTATTCTGAGTTCTTCTTTGCAGAGCCTCCACTTCAGAAATTAGCAGCTCTAGCATTTCAAACGCATTCCCTACTTCAACCTGCACTCATTTCCCCATGCAGAGACGCTCAGCTATGCACCAAACTGTTTCTCAAAGTAATCCACAAAGCATCTTTGCTATGAAATACCTCATCATCAGTTGGTGTCCATTTGGATTTGTGCTACACGGTATGGTGCTTCCTCTACCACTCTGCAGAGTGCTCTTCCATCCATTTTTTCCTGGACTGACTGCAACTCAGAAGATCTAAGTAGCTGCAGTCCTGCAACCACAAAGATTATTCCTCCTTCTGAGCAATCTGTACAGTTGGTTCCTAGAGAAGTTTCTTAAATCAGCGAGGAAGCTGAGGCCAGCAGCTGTTTCATTGGAGGGTCTGGATTTGGATCTTCTTCCCTTGCTCATGCATCAGAGCTACTTTTGTTTACTTTTAGGGAAGGTCTCAAGGTTCATCTTTTCATTTTGGATTTTGTTTCAAGAATGAAGAGTTTGGCACACCTCAGCAAACAAGACTCCAAATTTTCTCTCTTTCACAGATTATTAGAGCAAACAAAGGGGAGGAAACAGAGGAGGAAAACACCAAAAAGCAAACTGAACCTCAAAGCAATGTAAGTGAATATAGCAGCACTCATTCAGCATCAATATTTAAATGTCTTGAATTAGTAAAATATCTTTTTAATTGGTACTGATGGGTCTGGTTCACAGTCATATCATTGCAGTGGTAATGACACTGAGATTGAAGTGTACTAGTTAGAAGTAGAGGAAAACACTGAAACAAGGGCTGCTATCCCCAGCTATGATTAGCTAAAGTCAGGTCCCCTTAACGCAAATTAGGATCTGTGGCAGGCAGCTAAACCACTGCACACCCACAAGTGAAAAAGGAGTTGATCCACCTCCCCTATGCATTACAGGTGGTGAAGAGTTTTATATCAAGCCAAAAGAAGCATTTTTTTGAAATTATAATTTCCTAAACCAAGTGAAGTATTTCAGAATATAAAGTTAAATCAAATCAATGGCATAAAATGATTTTTCTATAGCTGGCAGCTTATTCAGTTAACATCAATCACCAAGGGAGGAAAGGGTAAGCAAGATGCACATAGAAACTTAGAGATTGATTTCAAAACTGGAAAGCATTCGTATGTCCAATGGCACGTTAGAAACAATAATATTACCCAAGGAGACATCAGCCCTGAAACGATGCAAGTTTAAATTTAAAAATAGGAGCAAAAAGCCTGAAAACATTAGATTTATGAAGACATTAGATGCTGGGAGACACAGAATAACTGCACAACTATATCAGAGCAGCTGTCTTCATACAAAGGGGCCCGATCAACACAGCTACTCCTTTCAGTCACCTCTTGCTCCCTTTACACTTCTTCCATTTCTGACACTCAGACTGGCCAGAGCTCAGTGGCCTGTATCAATAGTCAAAAATATTAAATTTAACAGACTTAATAATTAGCACTGTAAGGGTTTAAGGATTATTTGTTCTATGGTTCATGCTAGAAATACACAGCAGAGTCTACACAAAGCCTGTTAAAGATCTGTTATTTTCTACTCACAGGATAAGGGGGAGAGCCAAGATTACTCTTTCTACAAAACCGGAGTTAAAATTGCAGGGCCTGGAAACTGCTTCAGAGGCATTACAGGTCCCTGGTTTAGAGTGCATTTAACAAGTTCAGCATCCAAGGAATGGTGTTTTCCACAGCTTTTCTAGAAATTTGTAGAAGGTGACATAATTTCTAGACCAAATATTTCTAATCTAATGCTGTTTCAAATTCTGCAGCCCACTACAGACTTACTTTCCAGTATTTTGTTTTCTGCTGTAGCGTACTACATCCTAAGCAGGCATATAATGTGATGGTCACATAGAAATTACTGTGATGTTCTCTCGTAATCCTAGACGTAATACTAGGCTTTTTCTTGTAGCAGCAAAATCCAGCAAACTGCTGAATACGTCTCACCCGGTCTTCCAAGGAGCGTGCATTAAAACAAAGAACTTAGTGCTAGGAAACGTGTAGATTGTTAAATAGGATCACTCAGAGTCAGCACTGTGCTATGCAAGTTGCTGCAGACCATAGGGAGAACTCAAGACCCACTGGATTCAATGGAAAATTATCGGCTGTTTTGGACAGGCTTTAGGTCGAGTTCCTGAATACTCTCCTTGAAGCACCATGATTGCATTATCAGTATTGGCTGATGTGTTCACCTTTCATACAAAACCTGATTCTCCAACACAACAAAATAGTTGTTGTGCATCGCTATTTTGGAAACTAAACATCAAAACCTCAGTTTGCTGATGTTTTAGCCAACAAGGTGCAACTCGGCCAAGTTGCTGAGTTGCACAAGGAAAGTTTTTGTTTACTTTGTAGTTTTATTTCAAGGAAGTCTATAAGCCACCTCCAGTAATAAGCAGCATTGTTAAAGAAAAGGGAAGCTAACTTTCAGGAGCAGGTGAAAGCAGAAAATCATGTATAGGCGAGAATTCCTTCCCCTTTTTCTGACATGGGTCTTTGACCTTCACTGTAGTACCAGCTTCTACAGATCTGAGCAGGAAAAGCCAGGGAATTAAACCAATTTCTCCTTGGCGAGAGTAGCACAGCTCTTGCTGCTCTTTGTTTATGGTTTTTTGAAGTCTGCAGAGCATGCTCCACACCTTCCAGCTTGCTGTTCCAATTAAGACAGCAAGAACTAAACACTAAGCTCATCCTGAAGTGATGAACAGCCCAATCATGCAGTCTCTTCTTCACTGCGCAGCTTCAAGTGGCTTGAAAAAAAAAAAAAAAAAAAAAACAATTTCTTTTAGTTTTGGTTAACTGGAAGATAAAAGAAGCAGATGAGATGAACATTAGAGGACTATCACAGTAGCCTAACAAAGGTATGAAAGAAGGAGAACTTGAAAAAATGGCCCCTTTTCTCCACAAAATTCACTCTTTCTCTCTAAATATATGCAGGTAAAGCAAGGAGTGGTTCAACACAAGGAAACCTATTAATCCTCTGCACTAACATAAGGTCACCTAAGGAATGCCCTGTGCTCTTGGACTTCTCCTAAGACACCCAAGGAAGGGATCATTTAGGTTGGTTGTCCCACATACCACTCCATTTCCAGACTTACAATCTCACTTTCACTCTTATCTCCCAATTTGCAACCCTACCTGTGAAGGCAAATAACCTCCTTCCCTCTCTCAACCTTCTGTTTCACCCCCCAAACCCCAATAAGAAACCTCATCTGCAGCCAAGTTTGCTGGAAATATCTGCCTTTCCCTCAACAGACTCTGTATCAGGGGTTTAGTGTGATATTGTAGCAAGCAAATCACGTGCACAAGATTTATGCTTTTTGTATCACAATGTCACATCTAGGAGACAACAGGAAGAAAAGAAAATATGATCAGATGTAGACGCACAGAAATCAGCCTCACTCCTGAGAAGCAATTAGAGTTGGCTAGTTCCCGCGCCTCCCAGAATATCCAGCATCCGTAAATACGCTATCAGGTTGCCTGCAATGTCCCTGAACTAATTTGGTTAGTCCGGTAGTTGATTTTCGCCTGCCCCCCCCCAGTACTACTCCAAACAATTCTTGCAATAGAGGCTTTCTGCAGAGTGAAAAAGAACAAATTTTGCCCAGGAAGGTAGAAATCTTGGCAAAAGCATTTGTGTAACTGCAATCATCCTGCGCGGCGTCTCCGATTTCTCTTGTCATTAGGCAGCAACTGGCTGCTTTTATTCAGAGATGAGCATACAGCAGCAGGAGAGATCTCTCTAGCGGCCTGGCTGATGCCACCCTCCCCCTCAAAAAAATCACCAATTGAGGCTATTCCTGCAAGATGCCTTTCATGTGCTGCATGAATAGGTTACGTGAAATAGCTCCTACATACCAAAGGATACAGAAAGCTTTATTCTCACGCACGGGGAAGGATTTATTTAGCCAAAATGAAAAGGAAACCGAACAGAAGACAGATACCCTCGCATCCGACTGGGAATTCCAAGCGTCTGAATGATATGTAAATTATATTTGTTTATAAAGTGGGGGCCTACTTGGAAGAGGGCCTAGTCAAAACCAGCCCTCCTCTTCTTCAGCGCATCTGCTGTGTGCGCGCGCGTGTGTAGTCAACTCTATTTGATGACTAAGACTGGTCACAATTTATCTTTCAAGTTGTTTTTCTCTGGGATTAATTTTCTCCTGAATGTTCCTGTTTGCACTAGAAGCATCCGTTTTCTCCCTGAAAAGCTGATATTTTACTGAAAACAAGCAAATGCACGCACCTGAAAACAGAAACATTCCTGCCAACGGAAAATTCAGCCAACATGCCTCATTTTTCACCCTTTCTAACTCTCAACGGCGGGCAGCATGCTCCGAATGCACTTCCCAGGACGCGATGTGTCAGACCCTCCAAGTGGCTCAGCCAGACAACAAGGCTCAGGATCAACGGGGATGCAGCTGCACCAGGAATCCTACCGGACAACGCACCCAAACTACTTCCACACCAGAATGAGAAAACAGTTTGGAACAGCTGCTTATAGCTGATTTTAAAAATTCTCTTTTCATCTATTTTCTCCCAGAAAGCCAACGGGCCCAGAAAAGTTTTAGCATTTCACCACCTCTACTGCTGTAGACATCTGTTGAACATATGGAGACTGTATGGTGTCCTCCAAGCCCTGAAGAATCAAGTCAGGCTAGTGATAGCAGTGGTGGGACTGTTACTTATGCCATCTTCTTGGTGACTCCAAGCACACTACAATCAACTTTGAAAGAACATTTCTAGATACGACATCTTTTACTCCCTAAAATCCAACCATGTTTCAGGCCTCAATAGTTTCAGGCATAGCATCTACCAGCTCTCTTAAAAAAACAATCTCTTGCCAAGCTTGTGTGAAACCACCTTAGCTTTGTCTTTAAGTCTTGACCGACTACAGCCTTCCTGTACATTTGTAATGGCAATATCTCTACATACAAGGATAGAAAATCCCAATACATTTTAGCCCTCATTTGGGGAGGTTTGAAATTGCAATCCAAAAATAGCCTTCAGCAGCAGACTTCAGCTCTCCAGGGAACGCTAGTCTTGGGCTTGGTTTTGCTTGCTGGTGGAGAAGAAAGCGCAGGCAATCAATCTAACAGCAGGTCATCCACCGAGGGGTCAGGAGATGGCTCACAGCTCTCACCATCCGGACCTCCGATTTCCCGATACAGCTAACATGGCTACATACATTCCTTGCTCCCAGGCTCATTACATTCAGAGCCTAGCACTAAGCACGTTGTTAAGCACTGTAATTCTTCCTTTATTAGATTCAGGTATATAAATGGCATCCCAGGGAGCGCTGTGAATTTTGATCATTATTTCTGTACTCAAGCCGCGTTCGTCTGCCTGCTGAGAGGATGATCACCAACTTAGCCCACACCCCTGTGGGACCCATTATTTATCTTATTACATTTTATAGCATGGAGTAAATAAATAGCATTAAAGTGCTAAATTTATTCATTGAAATGGGTTGCATTCGCATACTGGAGCCATTTCTTAAATCAGGGAAATGCTGTTAATAGGCGCTCTATAAAGATGTGGGAAACATTCATTGTAATATGGCTGTAATAAAGCAAGGCTGCTCTGCGACCGACGATGACATTTCGCACATGCAGAGAAGGACGGGGACACTTCAATATCTCCACTTCCTCATCTCACTTCTAGCACATGCAGCCCAAGAGGGCTATAATAATTATTTTGGTGTCGTTTCTAGGAAAGTAGTTTTAGTCATTATTAGAGAGTAGGTATGAAGCGATGATTGCCTGGCGTGAGAGACGGGCTCAGAAAATCCTGCACACTAGGAGGAAATATGAGCATGGTGAAAGCTAGGCAGGGATACAACCATTTTCACCTCAAAACATTTCATAGCCATGAGGCAGTAAGTCTCTGTGGACTCCCATGTGAAGCAGGTAGGAACACAACCTTCACAGGGCAGAGGCCAAGCAGAGGCAGTCGTCGTGCTGATGGTCCAGACGGCACTAGTGGGAGAGCTGTGAGTAAGGTCCTTGGAGGACCAGGGTCCCACATCTTCCTGTAAAGCAACTTGCTCGTAGCAAGTGTTTGTCTTTTTTAGAAACAACTTAGGTTTCCCCAGACTAACCTGGCCCAAAGCAATGGCGCCGATACAACAGGGCCTCAGTCCTTCTGTTACACTAGATTTCCTGTAAGGCAACATCAAGATTTTCTTTAATTACTCTTAACTTACACAAACCACCCATATAAAATATATACTCACAGCAGACTATTTAAAGCTCTCCTATCACGCCTGAAGAGACTATGAAACAGGTTCACCTTGAAAGCAAATACTACTTGAGCAAATGCTGCTCTTGTCCCAAGGATTAGGCACTGCGACACCTTTTTCTGTCACCCCCACAACGTTCGAGGGAATAAACCATATTTAGACCATACAGGTGGGATTTATCTGATTTCATTTTCAGCATCTCAAAGTTAAGCATCTAAGCCTAAGCTAGCTTTCCAGGCTCTCTCTGCAGCCAAAGGACAGGAACAGGTAACTCCACAGAAGCAGCCATCCCACTGCCGGTGATGAGACGAGTTGTTCTTCAGAGAGAGCACTATGTTGCTTTGTCTTCTATATCATTTTTATTTATTTGTACTATTAAATCAGAAGGATTTTGAAACCCAACAGCTTATAATAAGCAATGCCAGGCGTATTGCCAACAGATATCTGCAAAAGCAGCAGGAGAGAAGGAAGACAACAGACTGCGTCTTTCTAAGTGACGAAGAGCAGGATGATATCCAACTAGTCCTCAGGCAACACTGGCCGTTTGCCCTCCTTGGCATTTATTCACCTGAGGTATTTATAGACAGCAATCACATCAGACTTTGTTTTGCTTCCTAATTAAATTTAGAATTTATGGTTTGTCACTCGTGAGCCAGAGGGCTACAGAGCAAGCTCTCCTTCCGTATCCCTCTAGGGAAAGAGGACTTCATTTTACAGCAGGAATACAGCCACGTCGTGCCGCAGATGACTTGGGCCACCAGACAGGCATCCTAAGTTCGGCCAGGTACATGCATCTCAGTCGCTCGAGGAAAACTCAGAGCTAGAAATGGTTGGGAGAGTCTTTCCCTCTTCCCAAATGCACAAAAAAAGCAACCAAAATCTGTGGAAGGGTCACCATCGTTATCTATTAGACGATGTCCACAGAAGGCAGATCAGATCATAAAAAGGACTTTGTTAACACTAACTTGTAATGCACATATAGAGAAAATAAACATGAAATGGCTAGATCAGATGAGGACAGCCAGCGCTGAAAAGAAACAGGAGGTGTTTGCCACACGTTGTTACACAAACGAGGAAGGCAACGCTCTCAAAGGAAGCACTCCCATACAGCTGAAACAATCTCTCCCAATATGACACAGTAAAACAAAATTTATAAATGTTAATAAAATTTTTAAAAGGTCAGGTCAGTATTTCCTGTAACATACGTCGGGGGGAACCTAATCCATCTCAGTATGAGGTCCCGGTGGGACAGCACTGACATTAAAGAGAGGAGGATCTGCAACTCTTCTAATGGTGAATTAGTTAACAGAAATAGGGTTTGCTTCCCCTCTTTTTTAACCTCATCTTGCTGGTGGGGCACAAAGGAATAGAAGGCTTAGTGATGGACCATCAGTACAGTTGTGGCATCACGTTGTACCTGCGTGGTCAGACGGGTAAGAGAAGTTCTTAAAAAGAAGGGCAAGAAACCACCTAAAGCATTGTGAAATGGTAGTGACTGATGCAGGATGCACAACGGCAGAGGAGCCAGTGGAGGAAAGGACTTATTATCCAAGTATGTTTAAAGTCGGGGATCAAACTGTCCTATTCTTTGAAGCCCAACTTTACAAAAGGGACAAGTAGAAGGATTTCAGGCTCTGTCGCCACACACGCACACATCACCGAGGGAAAGGCTGTGATTGTTCCTTTTGCCCAGCTAGGGAGCTGATTCATCCTAAATGAGGGAGTTATTTTTGTTGATCATTCAGCGATTGTTGCAGGGCCAACATGACATGTACTGTCAACAGAGGGTGTCTAAAATTAGTTAAACCTGCTGATCAGAGCTTGTAAAGCAGAAAATATACAGTACAGATCTCACTGACACCTCAAAGGCCCGAGACACTCAGTTCTTTGGGGGAGAAGAGGAGACGTAGGGTGATGCCATCGTTTTAGCCCATTTTGACAATAGGTTAATCCTTTCAAAGCGCATGTCCTACCAGTTGTTAATAGCTACACATGATTTGATCTCAAACCTAAAATCCTTCTCCCTCTGCCCCTATTATCTCCTCTTGGAAGATTTCCAAGGGGTGATTCAAATGGAGGGGAAAGAACAACACAAAGATGTGGTTCATCCAGACACCGATTAATGCAAGAGCTGCTGGTGCCTCAACTCAACAGGGCTCGACAGCACCCCTTCCCCAAAGCAGCCTTGTTTTTCTGAACTGTTGTGAAATGCAGCCAACAGAAATGGAAATTGCCCACCCCACCTTAATATGCCACTTAGAACTAGATACACAACACAGGCAATGGTTGAAAAAAGGAAAGAAAAGGAAAAAAGGATAAAAAGTAATAAATAAACTTCTATTTTATTTAAAGTTGAAAGTACTACGATGTAATCAAACTGAAGATGAATGTCCATTTCTTTTCATGATGTCTACTGTACTACCCCTTTGAAGAGCTTATAAATATGCAATATGTTGCCTGAGAAGAGAGTCAGATCCGTGTAAACACTGCAGACGCATGTTTCATACTATACTGTGTACATACTATACTACATATAACCTCAGTGCACTGCAAGAAAACACGCAAAACCTCCAGATGATGCAAATGTTAGATTCATTACAAATTTTAGGTCTCCCACAAATTCTTAGACATTTTCAAGGCTTCTTTGCATACAATTAACATTTCAGTCTGTAATCATAGAATCATAGAATCAGTAAGGTTGGAAGGGACCTCTGGAGATCATCTAGTCCAACACCCCTGCTCAAGCTCAGCATGGTAGACAGGGTTGCATCCAGGTGGGCCTTGACTGTCTCCAGAGAAGGAGACTCCACAACCTCTCTGCGCAACCTGTGCCAGGGCTCCGTCACTCTCCCAGGGAAGAAATTCCCCCTCATGTTCAGGCGGAACTTCCTGTGCTTCAGTTTCTGCCCATTGCCTCTTGTCCTGTCACACGCGACAACTGAAAAGAGTTTGTCCTTGTCCCCTTGACACCCTCCCTTCAGGTACTTGTACACATTGATAAGATCCCCCCTCAGTCTTCTCTTCCCCAGGCTGAAGAGGCCCAGCTCTTGCAGCTGTTCCTCACAGGGCAGGTGCTCCAGCCCTCTGAGCATCCTTGTAGCCCTACGCTGGACTCTCTCCAGTAGCTCTATGTCTCTCTTGTCCTGGGGAGCCCAGAACTGGACACGGTACTGGAGATGAGGCCTCCCCAGGGCTGAGTAGAGGGGCAGGATCACCTCCCTCCACCTGCTGGCAACACTCTTCCTAATGCACCCCAGGAGACCATTGGCCTTCCAATATCCAGCTCTTTGCAGAAAGGCCCATCAAAATGCTTTATTTTTGGCCCTTGTAGTATAAGCATCAACTTTGGGTTGAGGCAACAAAGGAAGCACTGGAATGAGAGTTTGTGAGTAAAAGCTAAATAGCTGTTACAATCAGTCAACGCGGGGACTGACATAATCGGAGGTTAACCAAAGTTTTCTTAAGGTTTATCAGTATCAGCAGAGCCATGAGAATGGATCTTTGATTCTTTACCTAGGAGACTTTATTTGCATGTCACCATATTTCTTTGTCGTCTCCTGTGAAGACTGGAATTATGGAAATTCTAAGATGAATGACATTAAAAAAAAACACACAAACTTGAAAGACTTCATAGAGAGGGAAAATGGAAATCAGATAATTAGGTCATGTCCTTTCTGACATTAGTTTTAATAAGCAGAGAATCAGACAGTGCTCTCTGCTTCCTATGCAATTCAGAAGGTGAAAAACATATTCATACTGTACTTATCGGTATACAGAATTTAACTGTGGGAACAGATATTCCCACCTTTTTGATATACAATATAAGAGCAAATTTCTCACCATAGTTGTACATAAACCAAAGGAAAATGTGCAGATTTTATTATCGATTGAGCTTTGACTATGAAGGCAAGTTTAAAAAGAACATGTTGGCTAAAAAATTTTTAGTTAAAGCCATGTTGCAAAGTTACAGTCACCTGCTTCCTTAGGCTGAACAAGGATGTTCTGAGAATATTTAAATTAATCTCCTCTTTCCAGGAGTTTGAACAGTCCCCCTTTCTCCATCCTTGTAGCGTGTAGTATGGTATCCACCACACACCAACAATTCTTTTTTTCTGCTGACTTGCCAGAGTATTTAAAGGCAAAGCTCGACAGAATTGAAAATTGATGGGGGATTGGATAAGAAACCCTCAAAGCATCAACGATCAAGCCATCAGCTAAAAAGAGGAATGGAATTTGAGCTCTGGTCTTACTTTGTAGGCTATAATGTTAGAAAGGCTAGTAAAATCACAAGGGGAATAGGGAGAAGAGAAATGGCCCTTAGATCTACCTTTTCCATGTAACTGTGAAATTTAGGCAAATCTAACCACAGACCTGTTCCAGGGTCACCCCTCATGTCTTCTCACCTTCAGACCAAACTTTTTGCGGTTGCTCTTGCTGAGCTGGTCTTCTGCTATGGTTCTGCAGCAGCAATGGAATGGAGGAGGACCTCAGGGCTCTCCGTCTGCTGGGTGATGCTCTCACTGCAACCATCCTTCTACTCTGCAGAGACCTCAAAAGTTCCTTGAAAGCCAGTGACACTGTCAAAAGGATCTGTTGCAATGCACACGTCATGGTATAACTCTATGAAGACTTTAGGAAAAAGCTGTTCTGATTCTTGCATTAACATAAACTCAGCACCTTCTAGTAACCCATCAATGGCCTATGAATCAAGACTCTCAAACAAGCAGCACCAAGATTCAGAAGAAGATGAAAGCATGCCCTGCTCCTTCCTCTAGCAATTAGTACATTGCTAAATTGCTGCCTCCTGTTAGCCCTCCATAACTTCCACATAACCTGAGTGCACTGTACGAAAACGCCCAAAATCTCCAGATGATGTAAATGTTATTAGATTTACTAGAAATTTTAGGTCTCCCACAAGGTGGAAGAGTTCAGTGCATGTCTTCCTAATTCATCCTGCTGCAGATTCATAAAAATAGAGCAGACAGGCTCTACCAGCACCTAGTGCCTGCAGTGACTAGTATTACAATAAAACAAATCTGATAATCCTAATGTTTTATTTCAAAGGTTTCATAGCTTCCTTCATGCAAGCATGAAAATTTGGCACAGAAATCCTAACAAAGGAGAGCAACACATCAAAAGTGGTGGTGGCCTTTTTGGCCTACACAGTGCCATGCAGCAAACAGCTGAATAGAGGGGAAAAAAATACATATCTATATATATAAGCATGCCTTGAAATGGAAGCAGAGGGAATTGTGAAAGGCAGTGGTTTTCTAGCTGAGGACTACTGCCCAGCTCTGCCAGCACCCCAGGGAAGCTGCGGTAGCACAAGGGCCTGAGGTCACCACCTGAGCATATCTCTGGCCTCATGCACTGGGAGCACTCGAGCATGAGCTAACCCTAACTCCTGCCCCAGCAGGCTCCCTTAGAGCATGAATGCTTCATCTATTTTCCAAAATCAAGCATTTTCTATTCAAACCAAAGTGACACCAAGGTTGCACCATCCCTGCAACAATTCAAGCAAGCTTCTGGGCCGAGAGCTGTTGCAAGATGTTACGCAGCAGAGGCAACCCCCGAGCTCGAATCTTCACATCTTTCTCTACCCCGTGGCCTCTTCTGTATCCCTCCTAGATAAATCTCTAACAGAGCTCAACAAAGGAAAAAAACAGACGCGTTACACTTCATAACGATGAACATTAATGGCCTGTGACAAAACTGGTCCCTCTGGGGTACCTTGTCACACAAGGTGGGAATTTCTCCCCAAATTGCAATGACATGGCTATCAAAAACGTCAAAAGATGGACCGTAAAAGCAAGCACCTCCAGGCCAAGTCCAAGGCAATTTTCATGCTCTTGTTCTGCTTCCCCCCAGCCCTGATCAGTCTGGTCTCTACAAGGTGGTACTACCTCTACAATTACAAAACCAAAAGTTGCAATACCAAAACTCTTACTTACATGGCCCCAACCACCGAGCTACTTGCAAAACCGGCTGGTTCCTTATCCTGTGTACGCTTGCAAATTTTCAACGCACCTCCGTTTCTTTTGCTTCAGGGGACGCATATTGGTTTTGTGTCTTTCAAAAAATGGCATTGTACTAGTAGTTTAATTATTTTTAGAATAAGTTATATGTCAGTTTCTGAAAAGAAAAGGCAAAAAATCCCCAAGATGCAAGAAAAGGAAGAAATCAAGCATGCTTTAAATGTTGTGAACAGCAAAGATAAGCAGAGCAAGAGCCAGCTAAAGTTGGCAAAGACTGTACTTTTACATAACATAATTAGGTATTTAATTAGAATACCAAACTATTACTAATATGTTCTTTAAAACTTGGGGACTCGGAGTATATAAACTAAGCAGAAACCTTTCTATTTCTGCATGACTATTTGCAAAAGAAATCGTCTACAAAAATAACTCCCTATGAACCAGAGTTTCAACACCCTCAAGCAGGGGCAGCACTTGGTATCTGTGAATCTTGAAACAACAGTTTAAATAAGGCTCCCAGCATCCATCTCAGAGAAAGGAACCGAATATATATTTTGTATAGATATATAAAAGTCTCTCTCCCAAACTTTTGTTTCACTGGAAAGGTTCTGTATGTCAGAGGAGTAAATGCACCAGCAGGGAAAGAATTAGTTTTACAGAGAAGTCTCGATATGTTCCTCAAATGGAAGAAGTCATGATGGAAAAAGCAAACCTGTACCTTTGGCCATGCTCCAGCGGGCTTTTGCTAGAATGGCTATGTCAGAGAGGGAAGGAGAATCCACCCACCAAAATACCTGTACAGGAGCTGCCTGTAAAGACAGGTCAAATCTTCACGTTGTAGGTGACAACGTGGAATAAAAGACTTCTGGAAAGTAACAAATGGGTTAAATCTCAGCCTTTTACGTACACCATCTGATTGTCCTACTTCCTAAAAGAAGAAAAAATATCGTTCCAAAGGGGGAACACCAGTGTGAAGGTCTATGAAGCGACAGGCACTAATGACTTTTGACAATTTGACTTTTTTGCCCGTGTCGAGCTGCTGGAACTTGCCACTAGACGCACAGAAGTCTTCGAAGACGCCCGTTAGCGATGCTGACGTCCTCCTCTCCCCAAGCCAAGTTCTTTGTGCCTGACGCTAATCCCATCTGGAGAGGGATTTACGCCTATTAGGCTCTGTAAAAATCTTCTGTCAACCCTGGTTATCCCAGTTTGATTTCGTACAAAAAGGAGAGGAAAACGATATATTTAAAATTGCCTTTATAATTCAGTAGGCCGACCGAAGAACATGAGATAAGTCTCTGACAAGATCTACACGAGGTTCACAAATTTAAAAGAATTATAAGAAAGATTTTACATCTTTCATATGAAGAGAAAAAGTCATTATCATCACACTATTGGTCTTTTTATCTCCTTTTTGGCAATGTGTTAAATTAGAGGAACAATCATTTCTCAAATGCCATGGGCTAGTGGAAAAACTGGGTCATAATTTCACAGGTTTGCAGTGACACGAACCCCGTCACGAGACTACAGGCAAACATCCGCTTCCCTGCGGAGAAAAAGATGCTCACTATTTTAATTAACTTAAATCTCTTAATCAAGAGGTACACTAGAATTACAGAATATACACATGCTGTTTGAATCTTCCATTTGATGCTTCATTACCCGAATAGATTTCATATCTGAACGGGTGTGGAGTTGGACTAACCTAGAGGGATACCTCTGTTTTATATTAGGGTTTGCAACACCGAGAACGGAAAGAACTTGAAAAGGTGACAGTTCACCCGTGTTAATCCTGACGACTCTGCAGTACGGCTACGAACCATAAACCGATTTCTGCAGGAGTTCCGGGACCGCAGCACACGGTTTTATCGAACCTCACTTTAGCTGACTGCATAGCTTCAGGAATTTGAGCGTTCTACACCAAAATTGCAACAGGAGGTGAAGGTCATGGGGAGCCACGCGTCTTTCCCTTAGACTTCAGACTTCTCTCGCTCCTCTTTTCCTGGCCAGACTAGGTGCAGAACCAAAGTAACTCTGTGTACGAAGCCGGTAGCTTGACCTCAGGTGGTTGGTCTGCATCTGTTGGCTCATTTGTGAGCGTGGATAAGGTCCAGGCCAGCTGGGACCTCTGCCTTTGAAAAGCTTCACCCCAGCTACCAACCGCAGCACGACCGTTTCTCACGTCGAATTAGGGACAGGGCTGTCCAGGAGCTTCTTTCTGTCCTGGCTGATAGGGCAGCATGGCTCAAACGAACAGCCGTCCCGTTAGGTTTAAGCGCAACGCGGCTTTCTGATGGAGCTTTATGCACGACGCACATCACTTTTCAGACCGCGGGGTGTGTGCGCAAAACTCCAAAACAGTTTTTATTTATTTGTCTTTCAGACATCCTGCTTATTCTATCAAGATTTTGGGAAGGTTTAAAGGCACAGGAAAAATTCATGAAAGGAAGGAAAAAAAAGAAACTCTTCATTTTGTTTATCTCACTGACTTGATTGATGTTTTAAAATGATATTGTACTCTCAATAGCTATTGCCTTCAACTCAAAGAACTTAGCTACGTTACTTCAGAGATCATGTTTCTACCATTGTAAAGCACTTGACGGTAGGTAATTACAACACATTATCAAAATAACTCGAATACTGCATATACTGCATTACAAATGACAACCAGCAATTAAATCCATTATCGCCCTTCATCAAACTAAGCAGAGAAAAACACTTAGCTATTGGCCTGGGCGTATCCAAAACTGAGAATAAATCCCCATTTTACTTCCTCCAACAATAGCCCTCGCTCCTTGACAACTTCTATTTATTTTTGAATATGGAGGAGGTGCCAAGCGTTTTCTTCGGGAAGCTATTTGGGAACAGATCCCTTCCCGCTGCGTCGCCAAAACCGAGCGTTTCGCACGGCTGAAGCGGAAGCCCCAACCCTTCACGTGGCAACACGCGCGCCGAGCTACATGCTAAATGCTTCTGGTTAGGGCACAGAGAAGGGATCAGCTGGGACCGCAGCAGCTGAGCCTTGAGGTTGGATGAGTTGTTTCATTAGCGGGGCCGGAGCATATGGGCAATGGGTTTGGCACCTCTCACATGGAAGAAAGATTGACCTGGATGAAGGAGGAACAAAAAATAACGCCAAATACTCAAAGCGTCTTGAGGGATTGGGAAGAATGCTGTCTGGGAAGGAGATAAAGCAATAATTTATGATAGAGGCAGAAGAACATTGCACAAATAGGACATGTGTGAGGGAGAGAGAGAAATACCCACATTAAGAAACTATAGCAACTAACAACCTAGTTGTTCTTCGCAAATAACTAATTCTTATCAAGGCCTTACTTTTTAACAGCAATTTTGCTTTTGATTCAGATTAACGATTTGCGCCCAGGCTGACCTCGGAGTGAATGCCTTTCGTTAAAAATCAATTACGCCGTCTGCACCAAAGGGGATGATTTTTGCAACGAGGAATGAATTGCAGTGACAAACCGCACGTTCCTGTACAATGCCGTGAAAAACGAACCCAGGCTGAAGGCTCTTCTCCACCTTTTGTGAGGATAAAGCAAAATAGGATGGTTGTATTTCGTCCCTCCAGTGTTACAAAGCGCAGAGAATTGAAACTTTCCTACTCGGTGCAGCAGTTTTGATTTTCTGTGCTGTGATTTATCTACCGCCCGGACATCGACGAGGCCACGGTTCTCTCCAATTGCCGTCGCTCATCTTCATCAGAAAGCAGATAGGTGATTTTTTTTTTTTCCTCTGAGCTCCGGCGATCTATTAGAAGAGAACCAAATCTGACACTTGGCTGAATCTCACTCTGTTCTCATCATATTTAGTGTTATTTCTAGAAGGCCTCAGTGCTTCCTTTCCATTCAGAACGGTTACGGAGGTGCAAGACCAGGTATCCCAAAACCAACTAACAAGCAATTTCTGAGGGATCTACATGTGCTTCAGCAATGGCATTAAACCTTGCGAAGTGTAAGCATTTAGATTTTTTATTTTTTATATATACTTTGAAAACACTCTCTTACTGCAGAGATAATGGGATTACTGAAAAGAGTCATGAGAAATGATTACAGCCACTGAGAGCCTCAGTCTGTATCTGATCACCGTTGCATTTTACAGCTTATGCAGCACCACTAACCCTTCCTTTCTCTGCCATCTTTTTACTCCGTAAGAAGCCCTTGGAGGCAGCCAATATAAAGTCTTAATAAAAAGATGTGCTTTCCCGTTCCCAGGCATTACTGCATCATTTAGGGGCCAAGGTGCCACCATTCCATTAGTTTTAAGTGCTATTACAGGGATTGGCTCTTAAGTCACTATGAAGATTGAAAAAGCAAAGCTTTTAGCTTCCTCTATTTTGTCACATTTGTTTCAGTGTTTCCATGGGAAGAAAACAAAAAAGCAGAAACCCGCCAACCTGAAGCTGCAAATAGAACGAAGGCAATGCCCTTAAGAGGTCCTATTTAGCTCCTGAAACCTCGAGCTGCCGCCATCACGAGCAAGAATTAAAGGTCCATTTCTTCCACAAATTCAACTGCAGTGATATTTCACTATCCAGATTTTCTCTGGGAACAGAACCATTTACCAGCGTCCAAATACTCTAATTAACCTCCACAGCATTTAGAAAAGCTGTGATTCACTGGGGTCTGCTTTGCTAGAAACACAACTTTGGACTCTCCCAATCATGCCCTACCCCTGAAAGCAGAAGCACTTCACCAGCGATAAAAACCTCTACCACAAACCAGCAACCTAGACAGCACTGTTAGCTGATGGGGTTCTTCCTCTACAGATGATAAACTACTCAAATCATACATGGAGTAAGTGTTATCGACAGTTTAGAGACAAGGAAGCGGAGACCAAGCTGCTGAAATGGTGTCAGCTATGGACTCGGACTGCTTCCATTTGGTCCTATCAGCTCCAGAAGGGATGAGGCTGAGCCAGCTCTGGGCTAAGACGCTCCCTAGCATCTTCTCCAGATCTCAGCCATGGTCTCAAGAAAGACCAACCTGGAAAGATTTCAAGGAATTCAAGAAAAATAAAAAAAAAATATAAAAAAAGAAAGAAAGAAAGAAAAAGCAAAAAACTCCATAACTAACTCCAAGGTGGGGCTCAGTGACGTCTGCTGCTCAGTAGAACAAGTTCTAGAGCTGCTCAAGGCTGTAAAAAGGTCCTGCCACAGCCTTGCTTGTGCATGTTGTTACTTCATCCAAAAGCCAGGTCCTTGCATCCCCCTAATAAGGGGGGAAATAACGCCGGCAGGCTGCTTTAGGGGTGAGGAAACATCTCCAACTAACACGTACTGAACTTTTTCCAATAGTGGAAAACGCATGAAGACACTTAAATTGCATACAAATAAACTCAGAACATTTAAGGAATTAGGAGTAAGACTCCGAGGGATGAAAATCACGAACTCGCAAAATCGTGAATTTGTTCAGAACTGCATTTTTAAAATGCAAAGCAAATGAACAATACTTTAAGTTGCAAATAAAAATGTTAAATACTGAGGTATAGTCTGAATTAAGTCATTGGTATGTAACTTTTAGTTCAGTGAACTTCTCTTTCTTTCCTATTCAGCCCTTCCTGACTCTATTTCAAATGTCAAAACTGAAGGATAAGGAAGGAAAAGAGCTTGTTTAAAGCTTGTTTGCTTAGAAAACATAAGAGGACAGGGAAGAGGAATTAATTGCCTTTCCCTGCTGCTTTTTTCAGTTTAAAGCTTGACACTATTTGATTTTGTTGAGGGTTGCACCTCAAATCACTAGCTCAAAAAATTTCTTAAAATAGGACAATAATGAAAATATTATAATAAAAATAAACATAAATATGCAAAATAATATAATAATTTAAAAAGTCAGCTGAACGAGACTAAGTTACCACATTACCGTTCAGCATTTGAAGCCGATGGATTTTGCTGTATTTTGCACAGTGCTGCATGAGCTGTTCAGCGTTTACAGGTACAATCAGAGCCCAACAGTGATTTATCTGCCCCTCGTGGCAACATTTATCTGGTGCCCCCGAAACCACTCCCGCGGTGCCACAGTGCTCCAGGAGCCAGACAAAAGGAGCTACAGAAGTGGTATGACACCACATGTAATAACTGCTAATTGAGCTGGTATTTCCAAAGCCTGGCACCCAAAGTAATAACAAAAAGAAAAGGAAAAAAAAAGAGAGAGAGAGAGAGACCAAAGGGTCTTGCATTGTAATTTCCTATGAACAAAACTCAGCAGAATGCAAAAAAATGCAGTTTAATGGTGAGGCTACTTCAACAGCAGTATTTTTAGCTCTGTCCAACAAACAGTAAAGATGGTAATAACTGAAATACGCATTTGAGATTTTTTTAAAAACCTCGCTCTTTGAAACTGAAGACTGGAACGGCACACTTTGGAAATTCCATTTTTTCTTGTTACTGTCTCAGGGGGGATCAAAATCCACCTTTGTGCTCTATTTGGGAGGACAGCTGTAAAATGCTGGACTCTCCCCAGATTGCAAAATTTTAAATTGCACATACAGAGGTTTTCAATAGTTTTGCAAAAACCAAGCAAGAATAGTCTAGCTAAACACGAAGCAGAGAGCTCTGACGTGAGCAACCAAGCCCTAAGAGAACTTCAGTTCTCTACCAAGGGGAACCATCACAGGACCTTCACACTACAAGTAACATTTACTACTCACTACATCTCTTCCTTGGAATTCCCCTATTATATTCAGAATCTTAATAAAACCCTCACTAACAATATTTTCTTAATGTTTTCCTTATACACACGAAGAACCTAGAATCTGTCAGGTTCTTCCCCTTCTCCACCACAAGGAAAGCAATGGAGGAGCCTCTTCTCTTTCTGCCAGCTATGCCTTGTATGAGTGCTTTTTTTGTTGCTTTGCTCATCTTTTTTTTTTTTCTTTTTTGCAGCAACAGCAGATTAGCACCTACTGTATTTTAAATGAAAACTGGTGACACTTAAACAAATTTTAGCTCCTGTGAGAATTCATCTCCCCATGCCATGACTCCTGTGTGGAAGAACCTCACCTTGCACTTGGACAGTTTCATAGCGTCCCATCAGCAGAGGCATTAAAAGTAGATCTCAGCGTGCAATTCAGGTTCCTAAAATATTCCAAGATTTAGCCCTTCTGCACTTAAATGAACGGATCCACTCTCCTCTTCCAGCTTCACTAAATACTTTTTCCCCTGTCAAGTTTGCAAGTGGTAGAGAGGTGAAAGAAAGGAAAGAATAAAGAAAATCTGTACACATGTATGTATGCAACACACATTTCAATCATATTTAACCACTAATATCATGCATTTAACACCTACAAATTTCAGTGGAATAGTCCAAACAAGAGATTTATACACAATCGCAGAGGGGAGAAAAAATGATGATTCTTGGCTCCTGCTTCTCCTGTACCAGCTCTTTACCTTCGGTCTCAGCTGCAATGTGCTAAAACGACCTTCTGATAACGAAGGACGGTTACTCACCACTTCTAATCAAATTCTTGCACCTATCCTGTTAACAAGGCACCATTGGGTGATTTATAATTCGCAGTCAATCTGAGCTCACGCAAGGGAAGACTCAAGTTCCCTTCGAGATAAGCTGTGCGTTTCACAAGCCCTGGCTCACCTTGCAGGTCCCCGGTAGGATAATCTGATCCGATCCATTCGTCCGTCCGGGTAAAGCACTCGCAAGCAGATCGGTTGGTCACTGCTACCGCCTGCTCGGCTGTTACGGAGAGCTGAGTGCATTAAAGAAAAAATAACTCCTTCTCCTAGGTCCGTTTTTAATTTTGCCAAACAAATCTGCAGATGATGCATGAGCACTTACAGAAAATATTTTAAGTTAGCATCTAGCTAATATTAGAATCTTGCAAGGGCGTGCTAGCTAATACACACAGTTTTACCTGGAAACAGAGTTAGAGTTAAAAAATGAAGAAAGTCAAGGAATTTCAGATATACTGAATTCTCTTCAGGAAAAGCAGACACTTATATTTCTAAAAATGCACCTTTTTAGGCCTGGAAAACATGCTAGTAGAGCTGTCTTTAGAGGCATCGACTAGTTCGCTGATGGTTAAGAAAGCACTCTTAGTAAGGGCGCTTGGTCCAATGAAATACCCAAGGCTACTACCAGGTCTTGAACAAAAGCCACTAACCGAATTTCCTCAAATTTATCCTTTTCCTTCTCACAAGCGCTCCAAAGATTTGCTGGCATCTGTAAAACCCATGGAAGGGCAGCTTCCACATCTTAATCATCACCACCACCTACAAAAAAATCAGAATACTCGTAAAAGTAATTCCATGTTTCTAGCGGGTACTTGGAACAGATAGGTTTATAACTGTGAACATGTGACTTTTAACCTCAGCTATTAACAAGAACTCATACCAAAAGCTATGAATTTTGTTAAGAGGAATGAGAGCAAAAGCAGGAGGAGTTTCAGAGAGCTAGACTAGCAGTGCATCCAAGGACAACCTATGGAGAGAAGTAGAATATGAAAAGCTGTATATCAGAAAAAATAAATCAGCTCTACCTAAGTACCTATGTGGCCTTAAGAGTCTCTAAAAAATCAATGCAGGAAAATAAAACCCGTTGGTAGAAAGATCTACTACATGCTCACTACTACAACTCAACATAGGTCAACTGCAGAAGGACAGGGAGCCACCGTGTCTCCTCCACTAAAGATAGGAGGATATTCTACGGCTTATGACATCTCAGATATTTGCTCCAGTTTGTCAATACTTCTCAGATTTTTTTGGACCCTTGCATAGCACAGGGAATATGGCGTTGTCATTGCTATTGCCAGGTTTGAGCTTAGTAATAGAAGACCTTGTCATGCCTTGTCTTGGCCTGAGCTAATCTGAACAATGCTGTTGAAGAGCCAGCTGATAAACGTTTGTTTTGAGCTTAAGCTTGGCTTTATGCAATTGTGTTTTTAATCCAAAATTTATACCACACATGGCAAAGACATAACAAGATTTAAGTGATCCTTGCAGAAAGAAATATCTGCGGACTGTCAACAGACAGTGTATCAAAATGACAAGCAGACTCAAGAACAAGAAAGGTCTACCATCAAAGTCCAACTCAGTCCCTGTTAAAACTGCATGCAACATCTGAAACGCTTCATTTTCTACTACAGTAGCATGTCTCTTAGATCACAAGTTGGCTGGTCTGCTTAGGTCTCCTACAGAGAGACAGCCTGCAAGAAAGTATATTGCTGAAAACACTCAACAAGCTAGAGAAGTCAGAGAGAGCCCTCTTCCAGTCCAACATCAGCTTCTCCAGTAGGAGAAAATCCCATGATTATTCACACCACAGTACAAAATCAGCAGGTTCTGCATGTTTCTGAACTCAGATTTGCTGCCTCTCTTTGGGCGCAAGGCAGCAGAACAGATCTGCGCCAGGACGGCTGGTGCCTCTTGAGATCTGCTGTTGGTACACTACTCTTGGGCACATCCAATCGAGCGCGGTCTCTTTGAAAGGCATAAACAAATCCCTGAAAACTCATACAATTAAACTGTCGTAAATCTCTACTTACAACATAATAAAAATAGTGTTCAGCAATATGCGGGCGACTTCAATAGTACTCCATGAGAATGCGAGTTAAGTCCTAGAGAAGAACTTACATGATGCTCCCATTAAGAAATCAACTAAAACTCCTTTTTTTTTTTTTTCTTTTGCTCAATGAACACAGCACCACTGAGAAATGATTGTTATGGAATTGAATTAAGGCTGTTCCCATCCATCCGGTCTAAGTCTCTGCAAACGCCAACACTGCTACATTCCTTCAGCTTGCATTTCACCTGGAGGAGAGGCAGAGCTGGGGAGATGCAAAACCTGCGCCGGGCTGTCGCTTCCCCGCACGGATGAAGCACGTTTGAAAACTCACGACTCGACTGACGGGCTGAAGCGCGTTCGCCAGCAGACAACATAAAATCAACGCACTGCGTGTTAGGCGGGGTTTGCTGGAGAGGAGGTTTTGCTCGCGTGGCAGGTGGGGGCCGAGGGGCTGCTTTATTTTCCGTCACAGCAAATGAACAGCCTTACCTTCGGGTTTGTATAAACTGTCATCTTTGCAAGAAACATTCACTCCCGCTGTTGACAGGTAGAAAGTACTAAACGGCACCGGCGAGGGACTCGTCACCCAAGCATCTTCCAAACGCTCATTAAACCAGCGGGAGGAAGACGCAGTAGGCGGTTGCCAAATTGCTCCCAGCAGATTTTGTTGCGATAGAGGCCAAGTGAAGGAAGGGGCCAGGGTCCGAAAAGCTGCGGCGAGCGCCCGTGGCGCGCAGGAAGGAGCGGTAACGAACGCGGGCTAAAAGATGGGGACACGGAGGGGGCCGGTGGCAAGGCAAGGAGAACCAAACGCCCTTCGCCGTGACGGGAGCCGCCGGGGGCCCCTGCAGGAGCAAGGTTTGGATCAACTCCGTGATACGTTTTTCCGCTCTCTTTGAACATAAGGCTTAAGGTTGAGACTTAAGAAACCAAAGACTTCGATGGTAAGACTTAAGAAATAACATTCCTGGAATACAGACGGGTATATATTTAAGGGGTCACTAACGTTAAAACTTGGCAAATAATGGTTTCCTGTGTACACAATAACAGCTCAGACTTAAATCTGATTTTAACTTAACCTCTTATCCTCTGAATATTTTTCAATCTGAAGTATAAATTTTAAACAGTCAATAACATTTTAAAAAGCTCCATCTCCTCGCTTGAGTTGGTTTAATTAACTTCTCTAAAACCAAACGTTTTCAGTTGGATTTCAAAAAGCTAAGAACAATAGCTCGCACCTTTTTATTTGGGCCATAACATGGTTTGACTTCTTCCATCTCTTCAATAATACTGTACTGCCCTTTGGCAGACAAAATTCCATATTGTACCATCTAACGTGCTGCAAATACGCTACATATGAAGAAAAGCTAATCTGATTTGCACACTCCTTTTGCTTCCAAAATATTACTTTCTGTATGTTAAATATTAATTTTACAGCACAGAACTACATGATATTACAGCGTAATTTAAAAACAAATTGCTTATCAGAGCTGCACCAATACTATACTAATAAAAGGGCTTATCAGGGCGGTAGAGCTTCTTGATTACAGCCACGGGTTTGTGTCAGTTAGAGGCACGCATTTGCGAGCTCTTTCTGAAGAGGAGAGTTTGGCCTCGTGAAGACCAAAGGATTTGGCTGCTCTATTGCAATCGAGCGCCCGGATCCTTTTAGCGACTTTGTTGAGCCCTCGCAACATTTTAAACATCCAAAGAGGATTTAAATTCGCCATGCAGCACCCTTCAGCTTGGCAGAGCCAGGATTAAATAGAGGCTTGATGTGATTATTTGTTTTCTTTTCTGCTCTCTCCTGCGGCCCTTTTAATTGCGGCTTGATCCTAACGAAGCGCGGCCGGTATGCACGAGCGGATCCCTTCGCACCCTTCACCCCCGCAGAGCCAAAGCGCCTTTTTCGAATACCAGCTGAAACAAAGAAACGAGAACCAACCTCCCCGCCGCAGCGCCGCCGAGCAAGCGTCACGGCAAGCATCGCCCGGGGCTCCGGCGCAAGCCGCGCGGCCCGGCGCCTTCCCGCGGCAAGCGGCCGCGGACGAAGGAGGCGATACGTAATTAAGGGAGATCTATTCCTCATCAGTTTGTAAATGCAATTAGTTTTCCTGGGGGTACCTTTCCAGGAAAAAACCCACCCACCTTCCAAAAAGCCGTCGTTCGCTTAACTGCGTGCGCGATGTAGTAAAGATTTATTAATTGCAGCTTTAAATGCGACTCTGATAAGTAACTAAGGAAAAATGGTACCTTCCGCCTAAGCCAGTTCTCCCTTAAGTACGTTCACAAACACTGCTGCTAAAAGCCAGCTGACAGATACTCGCTCTTGTTGCTTCTGGAGGTCTGCAGAGTTGATAGCGTTAAAGGACAAACTTCATTTTCTTTGTTTTCGTACACCGTTACCAAAATTGCTTTGTTGGACGCGCTCGGGAAAGCCCTAAAGTCAAGTCCGTCTCTGAATTAACTCTTATTACTGGCGATACTGGGGCTAACGTAGGAGTCCCCGAAAGCCTGCTGACCCCAGGTTCTGTGTCCACACTGCATCTCGAGATGGAAATAACAGAACAAAAGATCAACCTTCCAGAGCCCAGGATGTAGGCAATAAATAAACAAACAAATAAACAAACTATTGCAAGTAAACTGTTAACTCTGATTTTGCAACCCTCTGGTGCAATAGAGGATGACACGTTTGAGACCAGTGGTCCAAAAAGAGATAAATTCATGCTGATGAACACGAGCCAGTCTGCTTGCGACCCTCCGCAGAGCATCACTGTGCTGAATTACATTTGAAAGCCACCACTAAATACGATGCTCAGGTTTTAAACGATCATAACAGTCTCGGGTTTGGCAATGACCCGGATAGCTTAATACTTCCAGAAGCATTCAAGTTTCCAATAAAATCAGCTAGCCCGTACAGCGCTAAAACTTCTCCGCCAACATATTTACATGGAGTTGACCAAAAAACTGGGGGGGAAAAACCCTTCTAAATAAAATACTGATCATGTTGAATTCAAGAGAGATTAATGCTCAGCCTCTACGTGCAACATTGACGTAAGATGACTGAGACGAGCCCTGCCAACAAATGGAAAATAAAGCAAGTGAGAACTTCATACCTCTGCAGCAGCTGCTTCCCAGAGGGCTCCACGCTTCAGGCAATAAAGGCTAGAAAAGGGGGTTAAAGATCCAACCGAAAAGCAATGTGGACATCAGAGGACATGCTAGAAAATATCTTAAATGCTAAAATTTTACAAAAACCACCGTATTCAGCATTTTCCCACCACGGCCAGCATCGTACAGGTAATTTGAGCAAGAGCCAGTAGGTTAGGCCATTTGCTGATAGGACACATCGCTGCTTTTGGCTCCCGGCATCAACATGATTCCCTGCAGGGATCTTTTCTTTTTTGCTTTTTTTTTTCAGCCCCAAAGAAACACAGCCCAGTGAGGATCCCGCAAACCGGTCCCACTCCGACTAGGACAGCACTGATTTACAGCAGCGGCAAAAATGCTTTCAGATGCAGGCCAAAGTTTAGGATTACGACAGCCAGGACTCTTGCAAAACATTAAAGGGGGGCAAGCCAGGTCATAAAAGACTTTCTTTCTCTTCAAGCCGTTATTGATGGTAGGAGGGAAGGATGTAAGCAAGTTAAGATAGCTGGTGTAAAAAATACATGGTACTCAGATGTCTTCATCTTGACGCAATGACTTTTTATGAAACAAATGATTTGCACTGCCTACCTTCCAAGCTGGTAATGAAACTCAAGTGTTTGTGAAAACTGCTGTTTAAAACAGTACCCGTGTCTGACTCTGACGGGAAAAGGAGGAAGGAAAAAAGAACAAAGTAGGAAAGTGAACAGAGAGAACGGAAGTATTTTCACCAATCCTTAAATCAATATAAAGCATCTCATTAATAAAAATAACAGCAACCCCATAGCCCATCTGTTTACATCTGCCTGTAAAGTCATTAAAGATGAATAGACCGACGTGCGTATCACAGGATTACCTTGTATAGCATACTGCATCCTAACCACCCTCCTCCTCTTCTCATAATAAAATGGCAGAAATCTATAAACTATGCTCTGGCAAGTTAATATTTTTGCAATTTTATTTTCAAAGTAATTATTATCTTACTTCATTAAACGAGCAGTGAAACTTCCTTCCAAAACCAATGCAGCTTATACATTCGTTTTCAACATTGCTTTCATTTTAAAATAGATTGGGGATAAAACAAAACGTGGTTACGAAATTAAGCAATTTATTCTGGGCATCATGCAATACATGAAGGGCGTATGGTGTACATAGCCTTTTTGCAAAGAAGTATCTGAGAGAACAAGACAAATCTTAATATGCCCCGACAACACATGCTCTAGTTACTCAAATCCCTGGTATAATGACTTCAGAAAGTTAACTTTGATGAATGAACTGGCAGATGGGCGAAGAGCAAGATCACTGAGATGAATGTCTTGGTGAGAGAAAAATTCAAGCAGTCCTTGGTGACCTGTGAATTTGTACCTTTTCAATAACCGGCACGGCACGTTTGATGAGGGACTTGATTTGCTGTCCAAAACCCATACTTGTTTACCAGAAAACTTACCCTGCCGTTCATAAAGCATCTTTCTGACTTTTTCTATAATGGACTGTTAACAACAACTAATTCGTGACAGACAGCAACTGAACTTTTCCCACCTTGGGTCAATAATAAATTGCATCGTTCAAGGAAGAGGGGTCAGGTAGGCAAGCAGTCCCACCTGGGGCGCTAGCGAGTTTTGAAAAAGATGAGACGAGCACCCATGGCAGGCTCTGCTAATGATTTGTTTTTATGCACGTGAAGAGCAATTTTACAGCAAGACTAAAAATACAGGCGCGCACACACCCTGCTATGAGATGCTATCTCAGAAGCAGCAATGAACCCACTAATAAAGTAGGTTACTTCCAATTATTTGCATTTAGAGAAATATGGAAGAAGCCTTACCTGAGCAGCGGATGAAAGATGATTGTAATATTTCTGGCTCCTGGTTTGCAGACGAACTTGGATCCGCCGCCTTCAATTAAATTATCATCTGGTCCTCCTTGAAAAGAATATAAAACAAACTGTCTAATAAAACTTGAACATCCATTGATTTTTAGATAATAAGTGATAATTAAACATTTCAGTTGTCTGTAAATGCTTCATTCTTGGTGAAAGATCAGTAATTAACCTGAAGATATAACCCTTGTCCTCTTGCTGCTCCAAGGAAGCTTTCCTAATGTAGCAGGAACATTATAGATAATATTTATGCTACTTTAGGTTCCTCTTTCCATAGTCTGCAACAATATTGCGGAAAGACTGATTAAGCAGATTAAGTGAAGACCTCCTAGGGTACAGGACCTAGTTCAGGTTGCAGAAGATTTTTTTAGTTGAATCAAACAAATTTCTGAATTGGTCCAAGGTTCAGTTTACTACCTATGAAGTGCCAACGTGACACCCACCACACAGATGTGAGATGCCCAGGCATCATTAAGAGACTTGAACTTCACAGTTCTTCAGAGCACCACTCCACCAACAGATGATGACATCCAGCATGACACTAAACTGACTTTAACAGCCCTTGGAAGAGCACAAAACTGAGCCCATGGCTCTTAATTTTCACATGCGCATGCTTAATCATCCTTTCTCAAAAGCCCAAGGATGTCTATTGGACAAACTGAAGGACAAGGTCTTCTCAATGTGGATAATACTTATTTTTACGTACACAATGCTTGGAAAGGGTCTGAAGAATAGTGGTTCACAGAGGCTCACTGCAGGGAAGTCTCCTGCACCTCTAACAGATGGTGCTACCCTTTGGTTCCTCGGAAGCCCATTTCTCTTTAATTGCGAGTCGCGTGTTGTTTTAAGTTCTTTTTTATTGTATTTAACACCATCAGATCTCGTAGAGACAACCTCCCCCATTGACCGCTGTACTTCCACAGCAGAAGTAGCAGCTGCCTGAGTTATGGTTCCACACAAACACAAACTTTCTCAGCTGCAGGAAAAATAACCTGGTTGAGTTGGGCACACTCACGGGAAGTCAAACACAAACATTGACAGCACATTGTAGAGACTTCAGGCCTAGACTACAAGACTTGAAACACTCCTTCATGTCGTTATATCTGAACCAAAGCTAATGCATTAGTTTCTGCTAAGGTATTGAGACAGAAAAATGGGGGGAAGGCAAATAGTCTACATCTCAATTTCCTGAAGCCCTTATATTTCCTAATACCAGCAGAGACCTGCACTGATACAGGTTGCCCAGAGAGGCTGTGGAGTCTCCTTCTCTGGAGATGTTCAAAATCCACGTGGACACGATCCTTTCTAACGTGCTCTGGGTGACCCTGCTTGAGCAGGGGGGTTGGACTAGATGATTTCCACAGGTCCCTTCCAACCTCAATCATTCTGTGATTCTATGACCACATTACCCTTCCAGAAGAAAGTGTCTTTGGGAGAACAGGCCAGTCTGCTCACTTAAGCAAGTAAAAGCATCAAAAACAAAAATTCTGATTTTGAAATCAGCAGCAATTCAGCACATAACACCCCTGTACACTTGGTCATGTCCCCCAGTCACAGACCATCTTTCTGCTTGCACTACCTGACAGTTAACCATATCAACTTTTTGGGAAGGAGTTATAAATAAAAATATGAACTTGGGCAAGAACTGTGTCTCAATGGTTAAGTCATTTTTGCTTTGCATGTGAACTCTCCACTAACAACTGAATAATAATACATACAGGACCTAATCACATTATTAAAATAGCTTTATAGGCAAGGAAGTGACAAAGAACTTGAAAGTAAAACACCATCAACAGATCATTGAACTTTTTGACCCTGACAACTGCCTGCTTTGAAATAAGGAGAACGCCTTTGAACTGGAAAGAGTGAAAGGAGGATCAGAAGCAATGAGTAAGTGACTCCAACCTTCTTTCCAAAGTGACGTTTATAGTCTTTGGTCATTATCTGCAACAAATCAATTAAAAAAGCTCTTGCTTAATCTTGTTGGCCCTCCTGTTTGCAACCCCACAGCAAAGTCCAGGGATTGGTCAGGACACTGAATCTTGCACACCTGAAGCTGTCCACAAGCTGACACATTAGCAAATACATTTTGCTCACCCGTTACAAGACCACTATAGATGTTTGGATTCAGAGGGTGGTTAGAGAGGAACTACCCATGCAAACTACAGATGTTTGCACCTATGCTATCTGCCAAATGTGTAATTGGGACAGCGAGCTTTTTCATACTTTCTATACTAACAAAAGAATTCACAATGTTCAAAGAAATAGCTGGGGACAGAGTTTATAAATCTTTCCTGACTGTAATGAGAAAGAGGTCACCCTTAAAAAAAAAAAACAGAAATTTGGGAATTTCAGTTCAAGTTTAAAATGCCACAGTGTGACAAAATTCAAATGTGGAAAGAAAAGAAGAGGCACAACTTCTAGGAAAACAAAATTATTCATTTCCCCTATTGATGTCATACCCCGCAATTTCCAGTGAGGTCTGTCAGTGATTGACTTATTCAAGAATTCATTCAAGCATGAACCACTGAGGCATGAACTGGGAAATACGGGCTCAAATTACGGAAGGGTGTTATTCTTGCTACACCAAGTCACCCTGCACTAATCAATATTATCGACTGGGATGAACTCCAGTGCAAGGAATAAAACAATCTGTCTCATCATCTCGACTACATTATGCAAGACTTGGGAAGAACAGAACACCAGCACTACGAGAAAAAAATATGCTTTTTTGCACCTTCTTGGCTCTTAGCTTTCAATTAATAATAATAAATGCTTTGCATGTAGGTAGAAACTACAAGGAAAAGTGATTTTGTTTGCAGCAAAGTATCTTTTCGTGAAAAATGCACTTATTCCCAACGATACCCAACACCACCATAATGCAGCAACAGTTGTTGCTGATCTCAGCAACATGCAATCTATAGCCTTTACATCTCTTGGTGCTGCTCTTGTGCGTTTATGGTTCCTCAGCTAAGCTGCTTTCACTTGACATTAAGCACAGCTACGCTGCACGCAGCCGTGCACAGCCAACCAATGCTGCCATCGACCGCAATGCCCAGTGCAGTAGTTTGCAATGATACCAAGTGGAGAAAAGCTCAAACTGGAGCAAGAGAGAGCTTACGATGGCTTTGTCTGCATATTTATGTGGAACCCCCGAGTGAGGACTTTGTCTTCTCAAAAGCACATTTACATTGGCCAATCTCATATGCAGATGATGCCCAAGATCAAGTTCTGTGCTAGAGATCCAAAAGTCATCTCCAATAAAAAAAAAATCACCAACAAAAATACGATTAACATCTTTATTGATTCATACCAAGAGCATTTGTGGCTGAGACACAAATGATCATTCATCCAGTCTACAAGAAACCAACAACTCTCTTCCAGATGGCTCCAGAGAAACAGAGGCAGGAGATAAAGGCAGGAGAGAAAATCACCCTCTCCTCTCTTTCCCCTTATCAAGATGATCATCGATAGGCAGTTTGCATAATCTCTGGACCAAACAAGAGCTATGCAGGCAAACACAGCACTGCCAAGCTGTCCCAAGTGCACCAGCTCCACGAGGAGCCTCAAAAAGTGTGGAGAAAACTATCTGCTGCATGAGGGAACATGAGCTGGAAGGCTAATTCCCAGTGAGCCTTGAAGATTTTAATCTGTAGGTAAGTGCTCAACTTTACTGTCGCAACAGCTAACCATAAGCACTGACTGCATGGCATCCATCCTCACCCATCTGACGTACGTCCATGCTGACGTAAAACGTTGTGACATACACAGCCCTCCAAGGACCACCTGGATTGAGTATACAGCATCACTTCAACGCTGTCGTCAGATAGAACTCTTTTGGCTGGGTTACGCTGTTTTCTTTTTTTTGGTTTAAGGCAAGAAACTGTAATAGTCACATTTCATACCACTAGGAAAAAAAAAATGTTTCACAGCTCTCACAAAGGACTACTGTAGCAGTTCCTTCTAAAGAGCTCCAGCTCGCTGATTTAATCTGACTAGTAATAAATTATGAGACCAAAAAAAGAAAAACTTGAGGTGAAGTGAAATTTGTCATAGCTAATGATATCCTCATGCTGTGCTAGCAGAGGAGCGTGCCCACCTGAACACCGCTGTGAGTGGGAGTCAACGACGGGTCCATTAGTAATGCAGCACCGTGCGTCTGAAACGGAGCCTGAAATGTCACGCTAGGGTACAAAAAAAACCTGCAGGATTACTAGGAAAGCTAGAATCTGTGCACACATTTCAAAACTGAACAAACATCAACAATGCTTCTAGTTTTCCCTTCTGCCTACTACTTTACAGGGAGAAACTCTCCCCACAGATATCCCACGTTTACTGCTAACGCCCTGATTTCTACACATGGAACAGGTCTCAAAGCAATTCACTTGACTCGGCACCGGCAAGTTTTCCTATGCCAGAAGAGTGCAAGGGACCTTCTGAACCCAGGGACAACAAATAGCATCTTGTTCCACCCAGCAATAGTGGAGAAAGAAGGAAGAGAAGATATCTGTATTACACAAAGAGCAAAGGAAGACGACAATATTCGTATCACAAATTCTTTGACAACACTCTAAAATTTCCATTTAACATCATATCATTTC
This sequence comes from Rhea pennata, assembly GCF_028389875.1. Taxonomy (NCBI): domain Eukaryota; kingdom Metazoa; phylum Chordata; class Aves; order Rheiformes; family Rheidae; genus Rhea; species Rhea pennata. The sequence continues at coordinate 2,660,164 of NC_084663.1, forward strand.
TCAGGTAGATTATGCTGTGCTGATCCACTAAGTCAACACAAATATTGAAAGCCAACCTAAAGCATCAAGATTTATTTATTTATTTATTTGAGCGACAGGTTTGGGAGCCCTTTCTGCAACAAAGTAACTCAAGTTCGAAGCTGTCCACCACTATTTGAAGTACATCTGTACTTAGATAATGGAAAACATACTGAAACGCATTATAGGAATGCTAAGGATTAGCATTCTTCAGAGTCTCAGTGTGCTTTGCTAACTGAGTATGCTAACTGCATACTTTGTATACTGAAGTAGTAACAAAGATAGACTTCAGCTTACATACCACACATCACACAAGTCTTATCTCCTTGTTTAAAGGCAAAATCTTGGGCTACACTGCAAGGAGTTTATGGACAGCCCCTGGTGCTAAACCGTAACTCTGCCAAGACCGTTGAGTCTGTGGAAAAAATACGATCCTCATTTGTAACAAAGATGATCACACTGAGACATATCCTCCAATTTCCTCATTTGTAGAGATAACTTCTCTAACACTAAAATAATAAAAAAAACCATTGGGGGGGAAAAAAACCAAAGAACAAAAACTGTTTATTTTTCCTTTGGTTAGTTTTTTATCGACACAATTTTCTGTGTAGAGGTCCAAGATTTATACGGAAGTTACTACTCTTCAATATCGTGTTTGAAGAGGAATCACACACTACTCATTGTCTTGATCTATTCCTTGAAGGCTGTGAAGACATCAGAGAGGAGGTAGCCTGGCTTCTTGTAAGAGGCTCTTTGCACCTTTTAAAATCAGTTCTTCTCATAGTAAGTAATAAAGTGTTCTTTCTTTTCTTCCTTTTTCTTTTTTTAAGTAAGAACAAAGTAGGGAAAGTCCTCAGTCTTTAATAAGAGTACTTTCAAAAGGTGAGATTTCTTACACTCATTTTGTGTTCTACAATGTCGCTGCAGAGCATGGTACCAAGTTACCTAATTAACTGCTTCAGTGCTGCATCCATCTTATAGCATTTCATCTTCAGCCACGATATCCCTGAAGTCCTATCAGACACAAAGATTGTCACTGTGCTTGCGTAATCAGTAACTTCATTTACCAAAAATCTAGGAAGTCCTCATCAGGTCTCAAAAAAGAAACCACAACCACCCAAATATCCTAAGTACTGTTAGCTAGTGGAGAGGAATCCTCCCGATTTGTTCTTTCCCTGTCTATCCCTCGTGTTAGCAAAGGGCAAGTTCATTTTTCCTTCTGTGACTACAAACTTTTTAGGTAAACAAGCTCCAGCCATGTCCTAAGCAATTCTCTGGCACCCCTCTGTGATCAAAGCTGCTTTCCTAGCGAGCCAGTTCCCGTTAATCTATAGGGCCATGGGAAGGAGAAAGAAACAGGCTTTGAAGCCACAATTGAGCAGTCGCCATCACATGCAAATCCATCTAACCCCTCCGTTCTGATCATACAAACAAATTTTAAAGAGACAAGGAACCAGGTGAAATGGTATGGTCTTTCCGCAGATCTAAATTGCTTGGAGATCAATGATTGTAGCTATTACCTGTACACCACGCCTGGGTGTCATCGAGCTGTGGAAATATAGAAGTTCATTTAGCAGAACAGGAAGAAAGCAAAAGCTGTGCAAAGGCAGCAAAGCAGGTTATTATAAAACTGTTCAGTAAAAAGGTGATCAATATGTGCAATTAGGGAAAACTATATACGGGGTTTTGAAGCAGAAGTTTTCTGCTTTTTCATGGTTTTGTATTTTATGATTCAATTGTCTTACAACTGTACCCCCTACAAGAAGGGGCACACCACACAGGCATCAAGTTCTGGTTTTATTACATGGAGTCATAGCAGAGTCAACATATTAGCATGCATGTTCAACGTACACAGCACGTACATCGAATTTCTTTTCTTAAGGGAATGGACATAATTGATCTTCCCTATAATTATTTCGCATTTCTTACGAGCAGTCACCTAACCAGACCTAGCTGCATTCAAGCTGCTCTGTGAGCTGCTCAGAGAAGTCTGCTTTAGTAGTAGAGCCCACATGGAGCAACGAGTACTTGAAACGAGGGCTCACCAAGCAGCTGGTGCTGGGTGAAGGGCCCCATGGACCGTGCCTTCTCCAGCACTGACCAGCACGGTACCAAACAGAAAGATAAAGCTCTTCCTTCAAATCATCTCCTTGAAGATCTCAGTAAGTTTTGCTTTCATCTTCAAACGTGAACACCTCTGTGACTAAGGAAGCTGTGGTAAGTTTTAAAACTAAATGTCCCAAGAGAAAGGATACAGAACCTAAGAAAAATAAAACAGTTTCCTTACAAGGTGACCAGCTCCTTCTGAAATAATCCGTCACTTGCGATGATATCACAGCTCTAAGTTCCACATGAGGAACATCCAGGTGCTGAGGAATGCCTGTGCTACCATACGCACTATAAAACATGACAGCAAACTTCCCCACACCATCAGACCTCAGCAGGGAAGTGCAAACAGTTAGGTGGAGGATCTGGGCTGCTTTCCATAGCAATTTCTTGTCCCCTCCACTGGGGAACCAAGACTGACAAGGAATTTGGTAACCTGCAACCTAAAGTTAGCTTTTGTGAGCACTTCAGTGCCTTAACCTTGGAAAAGCAACCATGTAAGCAGTGCAACAGAACCTATCTAGGCATACTCTGACTTCACCACATGGGCTTATCCAAGTGAATAAATACAAAACATCTGCTAGAAACCACAGAAACATCCAGCCCCAAATTCCAGCAGGTCCGACTTTTCCAATGCCAGCTCCATATAAAATAATCATTAAGTTTTCATGTCTCTACCACCTTCTTTTTTAAACAAGCACCATCTTTGAAGCCTTATGGTTTTATTTAAAATACTATTTCACAGCCAGTCCTGAAACACTGCAGATTTTTGCTAGTATAGGTCAATCTTGGGTTAATGCTTTTTTGTTCTGAGCCATGTTTTTTTCCCCTTTTTGCTGGATTGCTGCGATCCAGGAGTGGAAGCAGTCACGTGGCAGCCAACACAACTGCAACTGAAATTCATCACCCCAAATACTGTCTATCAAAGGCCATCAAAAAGCACAGATTTCTTCTAAAAAGCACTTCAACTACCAACCACAGACTAGATGAGATCTCACCTTCTAGTGACAGGTAGTGAACTGTCGTAGCAGACCTTCTGCCTATTCTGACGAAGCAAAGATGCCCCTTTGTCCTCCTCACCCATGGACTGCACCAGAGAGGGCACTTCACAGTTGCTGTTTCTAAACGGGAACCACCTGCCTGCCCACACAGCACACAGGGTTGCTATCCCATCTCTCGCAAATAGCGGGAGGCTGGTGAGCTGCATGACACAAAAAAACCCCTATGCATTATCAAGATAGACAAGAGAAAGCTCTGGCTAACACTTGATTACTTGCTTTCTTTGGGGGAAGAGAAACGTAGGAAAGGTTTCTGATGCAGGAAAGATTGTCTCTTGTTTGCTTCTCCATCGCACACCACCCTCTCAACCACAACAGCTGCAAGTTTATGAATCAGAACATTAAGAGTAAGGGAATAATGTTTCAAAACAGACAGGCACCCTACCGTCCACAAAAATTACCGGAGATCAGTGGGAAGACAACACTGGCACTAGAAGAGATCAGAAATCAATGGGAATTAGGGGCTAACTACTTGTAAAATGCTGGCTGACAGTCCTTGGGGCAAGGGCTTTGTGGCATTAGAAAAGGAGCACTGAGATGATTAACTGTCTCAAGGGCAGTTGACTATTCCTGGCTTCCAATCTGTCCATCACTTGTCACAGGCACTAAACCTCTGCAGAGGAGATACCAACGCTGCTGCGGCCCAGCACAGATGTACCCCAAATCCATATGGATGGTTAGCTTAGAATTGCTCCATTAGTTTGTAAATACTTTTCCTCTTTAACAGTGGGGTGGAAATTAAGAAAAAGGGGGGGGAGATATCAGCAAAAATAAGGATGACCTTTAAGATTATGGAGCATACTTCACTTCTGTCATAGTTCCTTAACTGAAAAAATCTTAGCAGTCCTCCCAGAAGCAGAGTTTGGGGCTACAAGGGTTTTGCAGAAAGCAGGGCAGGGTTCCTCACCTCATGGAGCAAGACTCTTCTGCCTGGGGGACTATTACAGAGTCCAGAGCTTCCAAAATACACATCAACCTTGCTTGCTTTGGAGTTGGGAACATGACAGTCAGGACCTGATAAGCTACAGACAGCTTCAGTCAAAGACCTTAGCAAATCTCAGCTGAAGGCAAGCTGCAGGGCTTCACCATATTCCTCTCTATGGACTCCTCCTAAACCTAATTTCTTAATTCCATGCATACAGCAGCTACCAGGAGACAGCACTCCAGGCATCCTTGACAGAGCGCTAAAACATATTATTGAAGAATCACACCGCTGCCAGTCATTACCAAAATGCAGCAGCCTGGCAGGTATGCAACTGAACCTCTCCTCTCTGGAAAGGCTCTAGCTGGACCATCACCAATCATTCCAGTCCTAAAACAGAGAAAGAAGGGATGAGTGCTGTAGTTAGTGTTAGCACTCAGATGCAGGCACAGTTTCAATCCATGCTGAAAAAGAAGTGATTTCCAAAGGCAAGGAAGACGATGCTGTCACATACTGCCTCTCTCTGTTCAAAGGGAACTCAAGCACAATCTTATGGACCACAATGATAACAGGATGGCAACTTAAATATTTAACAGGTATAGAGTTCCCAGCCATGAGGATACAGATTGCTATCGACACCTCAAAACCAAGCCAGAAGCTGATGAGCAGCTAATGTAGACCTTGCAACCCAGACCTCATATAGCATTCAGCAATATTGCTCGCCTGCAGACCTAGATTCCAGTTCTGTCTTCTATGGTTTTCATGATGAGGTTTCCACGGTTCATTTCCCCATGCTGGGGATGGAAAGAGCGCTTCTGACCTTCCCTTTTAAAGCTATCTGAGAGACTATATGGAACAAAAGGAACATCGAAGTTTTCTTCTTGTTTTTAAGCTCACTGCTTAGACTTATCCTCTGCATCAAATGGCAAGGTGATGGGACCAACCTAATAACCTAAGCACTAGCAGTTTGTGACACCACCACCTAGACCAGTCACTGTTGGGAACTTCAATAGCTTCTTTGGCTGCTTTTGACCAGTTGTCACTGACCCTCTCTACTGCATATCAAACTTTATTACAAGAAACTGATTTGGATGCAGTCACATAGCCACTGCACAGACATATTGTTCTGCTGATGTTCCCATGCCCAGTCCTTTTACTTTCTCCTGTTCTGTCTTGTCTGAGATCCAACACCATATGCATTTAAATAAGTTGCTCTTTAATGTTTCAAAACCTGATTTATTAGTTGCTCACACTCCATCTGCCTTGAAAAACTGCAGCGTGCCTTCACTTTCACAGGCTCTACAAAAGGTTGAGGTTCAATTTAACTCTACTTTATCATTTGATCAGCGTGTCAGCCACATACGTAAAGCCTCCTTTCAGCTGCAGAATTTCTTTAAAAAGCGTACTTTTTTTCCGCCTCCTTTTTTTAGGCCATGACTCAGTAGCAGGCATTTTGATTAATGCATTTGTCAGCTTGCATATTTACTATTTTTGTCTGTTTCCCCAAAACTACATCCGCGTGCAGATGTAAGATCTTCCAAAGCATGGCAGTGGCATAATTCCTTATCCCAAGCCGAGAAATGTACTCGAGCTAATGAACTGTGATTACTTACACACGGCGTTCAGTTTGCAGCTATTTCCTTCTCGAAGCTTTCATTCTTTATCTTATCTTCTGTAGCGGCAAACAGCCCCCGCCTGAATTTTTTATATTCCTGACATGTTTTCTATTTGGTTTTAATGTCAGAAGAAAAAAACAAGTGAGCAAACAGAGAGAGCGAGAAAAACAAGACAAAGATCCGTCTCGACAAACAGTCAGTTACTGTTGGATATTCTTACAAACTGTTTAAATCTGGTCTCGAAAACCTCCCAAATTTCATCTTCCTTTTTAATACGTAAAAGCTCGTGGTCATTTTAGACAGAGGAACGGGGACTTACAGCTCAGATTCCTGCCCAGGCCCTAGACTAATGGCATGATGAGGGACAAGGCTGCACCTCTGCTCACTCTGTTCTAAAAGGAGACAGAATTGTGGCCTTTAGGAAAAATAATGCAAAAAACAGTATAAAGTGTTGCACAGTCTTCTACAAGAAGATATTATATAAATGCAAGCATAGAATACAGAATACTTAAAATATATATATGTGCAAAGAGGTCCAGGTATTCTTTATAGAAAAAAACAAGGACATTTGGACTTTGGGAGGATTTGGAGGAATCCGTACACAACTGGGATTAATGCTTGTAACCCTGTACAAGAAAGCTGCCATAGACTTGTTTTCTCCATATTAACGAACGCCTTGGTTCTAATGAAGATAAATTTGCCAATCTTTTGACAAGTCTTGACAACGTTACAAATCTGTCAACGTGGAGACACGGCAAAATAGATCCGACTCGGTTATTCAGCACAGTGCCACTGCTTTAAATTGGTAACGAAAGAACATCCTTATTCCTCACGTGTGCATACACCAGTGTGAATTAATCCGTTTTCCAGCAATATGCAGAACGATTCCCGCTAATGACAGAGGTTTTCCTCCAGGGAACTTAAACAGATTGTCCATGCCAGTGCACAAAACGCACAAAGCAACTCCCGGCTGCCGCGGAAATTATCGGCTCGCTCACAAGACGACCTGTCAGGCAGCATTTTTCAACCTGTTCATCCATAATCTCCTTTAGATGGGTTTCCCTGCCTCCTCATCCTCCTTGCTTTGTTTTGTCTGAAATTCAATCAAAGATGAATTAGACTTTTGAAAGCATCCGACGCTGTGCCTGTTAATTTGGACTGCAAATTCTAGACCCCCGTTTTAATTTTGTTCCAGCTTTTACTTCTTGCATTTTGACGCCGAACGGCTTTCCTCTGCAAGCTGTCCCCGATACCGGCAAGCAACCACCAAGGGCTGTACCTGAACTCGAGCGCCGATAAACAGGAGGGTAACTCAACCCTCAACAGACATTAGCAATTGCAGGAAAACAGCCAGAGCTTTAACCACAACTCTTTCAAATGCAGCCAAGGATTTACGAATGCTGCTATTCTAGGATAGGACCCTAAAACTGCGCTTAATCAAAGCCATTGCTAGCACAGGGATAACCGGGAGGCTTTAATACACAATAATTTTGTGGGAGTCGATGCGTTACAATTGTGCTCAATGCAATACAACGGTAGAAATACTGACGTGGCCAAGCCAAGCTTGACGGCGGCTCAGGAGCCCGTGCAAGCGCGCGCGGGTGTCCTTCTTCCGGCTCACGCGTTAGCACCGCGACAGCGGCGATTAAACGCGGCCCTGAGCGCACTTCCCGAGCGCCAAGGCTTTTTCCTGCAGCAGCCCTGGAAAGCCTGGGCAAGGGTAGTGGTCTGCCGTGGTCCTCACCCTTCCGCTTCAACTACGGCGTACGCCGTCCTGCAAACCTGCGCGGTTAGACGCAAAGGCGTAAGGCCGTTAGCAAAACAAGCGCTTGCTCTGCGTTTAAAGAAGAGCTTCCATCCTTTACAAGGATGCTGTTGCATGGCTGAGGATGGGGGTTCGCCACGTCTTCCCAAGGCAGTGAAAATTAAAGAGTTTGGGCGCGCAAGACGACGACGCGCCTCTCGCCGCAAGCCGGCTGCTGGCGCGAAGCCTTTCCCCGGACCCATTTGCGAAAGATTTAGTAGTACTTGACTAGATGGAATATTAGGAGGAATCAGACTACGGCTGGGATGATTTTGCACGATCTCTAATGGCACTTTTAAAAGGATCCACATTTAAGGGACTATTATTATTATTTTTCCTACTTCTGCAATGGATCATGTCTCAGTGTTACACATTCCCGCGCTAGAGCGTAGCCTTCTTTCCTGGCCATCTGCTTGTTGAACTAATTCAAACCGTTACCAGCTTTCCCCACAAGAAAAGACATCGCAAGCTTCAAGGAGACGGTTACAATTTCACCGGGGAGGGGAAAAAAAGAGAAAGCAGCACAAAGCAGCTAGTCTCACAACGAGAGAAATGTCAAGAAATAGAAATGTCAAATCCCTTAGGGTGGAGGGGAAAAAAAAAACCCAAAAACCTAACTTCAGTTCATCTCCTAGCGCTGTATTTTGTAATAAAATTACGCTCTCTATTCTCCCCTCAGGGAAAACCTGCTCCAACTGATCAGACCGCTGTTTTTTTTAAAGTTCAAAACAAATGCAAGAATGTCTACGTAGCATTTGTGCCCCAGCTGTCAAGGATTTTATTTAACCCTTTACAAGTAAATATTTTTTTCTTGACTTTCACCACCAGAATTTGTAACGTACCTTCATATCTCAATCAAATATCTCGGTGCCTTCCACTGTTACCCACTTGCAACACCTATCCTGCATCTTCTGAGACAGGGATTGGGCAATTTCCCTGCACGGTGCCACTGCCGGGCTCTCACCGACAAAACTCAGAGGTTACTAGTAGTGCCACGTTCTCACCCACATCTCCATCATAAGCCATGTTACCAAAAAATAAGAATTAAGAATCTCAACTACGTGCAACTGCTCACTAGCCAGCGCGTTCGCGCAAAATGCGACGGTTTTCAATCCGCTCCAGTAATAAAATCCTCCTACATGAGCAAGATATTGTGGAAGATTGTTTTGATGGGTCTGAACCATATTTCTTCTGTGTGAGCGAGTTCATCCAGACGTCACCGGAGGCAGGGGGTTATCAGCTCAGGCACCGTGCTGCGCGGGAGCGCGTCCTCCGTGCCGGAGCTGGCTTACCCCTAGGCAGCTCCGAGCGCCAGCAGATGGTAAAAATCACCCGCTTCTATCCGTAAAGACACAGCTCTACTTTCCACGTAACCTCCTGAGAAAAGAAGCTTCAGTGCTCTCCTGAAACAAAATTCAGAATGTTCTTTTTTTTACACACAGAAGTCTAGAATTCGGACATTGAACTGGGTCCAACCCGAACAAGTGACCCTTCAGCTTCTCGAGTTCAATGTCGCTCCTCCGCGACTAGCTGAGAAAACTACTCTCATCCAAGGGACCTTTCCTGCTGCCCGGTGGCACTAGTAAAGCCGCTACGGAATTCAGGTAGGAAAACAGCCTCTGCCACACGCACCAGGAAACACGGGAGCATGATGCCTCCCCCTCGTTGTTAAAACTGAAGATGAAACTCTCCCACTTGCTGTTCTGGAGTTACCTGAAGTTACCTGTTTACTCTGTGAACGTTTCAACTATTATTTTTCTTCATACAGCCAAAGCATGCATCCTCCTCCTTACTGATAAATAAAGCATGGTGCAAGAGTGCTGGATCTCTTCTGTCTAGTTATTCTGCTTTTAAGGAACTGGTCTTCATTAGAAATTCAATACAAATTCAAATTATTAGAAAATATAGCTATAAGGGTTAGTTGGATAATTTGAAGCAACTGTTACATTTTACTATGTTGAGACTTTTACTCCTTCCTTTAGAAGGAACTATTAAAAGGCTGGAAATACTTACTAGCTGTCTGTAATCTCGTACATTTAGATATCACTTAAAACTTCCATTGCCTAAACTGAAAGCCAAGAAGATGGGTTTGAGTTAAGTTCTTTGAAGATATCAAAGCAGGCATATTGTAATGGCATAGGAGAACGTGTGAAATGAGGATAGTTGAGGCTGCTGAATACAAGAAAAACCTGTGTTCTCCAGACGTCCTAGGCAGAGGCAGGTATACCTTCAGCTTCGAATCAGCGACGTGCACCTGAACAGACTGGACTTGCTCACTGGAGCAGTTCACCTCCCACCGGGACCTGCTGGCTGGAGCAGCTCACCTGCCCATCCACTTGCCGGTAAATAAATCACTGCAAGTCCTCAGCAAGGATATCGGATCCCGTCAGACAACTAAGGCGTTCTGGTGGGAGGCAGGAGCCCACACGGGCAGAGACAGCTGCAAGGCTCCACTCAAAACCCAGCACGGAGCGACTGCTGAGAAGACACTGTCCGAGGCCTTTAAGAACGCAAGACGCGGCATCCTGAAAACAAAAAGGCAATGCCTTTTTGACCTCCACCTCTCTTTACTGTACGTAAATAAAATTGTTTATGGGTGTTCAGAGACCTCAAATCAACTATCAGTCTGCCATTAATATTTTAATTGAACATATGAATATTCATGATCATGCTTCTTTATAGGGCAAGATATGATAATTAAATAATTTTAATATGCAAATGTGTTCCTGTCATGACACCTTGCCTTCATCTACATTACAAAACCAAGGCATTTTTAGCTCTTTCATTATTTATGTAATCTCAGTTCTTTGGGTTTTTTTCCTTCCTCCCTCCTTCCAGACTACCTAGAGCTCTCGAATGCAAACAGGACTTCCTGAGTTACAGGCACAGTAACTAGGGACCGTTTCAAAGTCATCTCCCTCTCTTGACTTTGGAGGATTTTTATTTTTGTTTTGTTTTGGGTTTTTTGGTATGACACATCCTCTGTTTCCAAATCAATTTCAACACCATCTCAAACACCTGATACTTAGCACAAACCCGAGAGACTCAGGCAGGCACAAAGTTACTAAAGATTTCATTATTTCTCAGACTTTAGGAACATTCCACTAACAACAAAAAAAAATATTGGTTTCTATGATGGACCACAGCATTAACTTTCATTTGTAGTTACAACCAACAATAAAAAACTCCGGATTATTCTTTCTAATAATTGCTTTGAAATGTCCTTATTTAAATACAAACCGAACTAAAAACCTGAAGCATGCCAAAAGAGGACAAAAAAAATGGAAAGGACTTCCAAGGTCATCAAGTTCACCCTTCAGCTACTCCAAGGACAACCTCCTTCATAACTAGCTCAAGCTCAAATATCAGAAGTTTCAGGTCTTCGTCACCCAGACCTCACTTCTCTACTTGTTAGAAACCTTTTTCCAATTTCCAAATTAAATTTCTTTTTAGCCAGCCTATTCCTGTCCATATAGCAACACCATTCTTTAGCCAATGGCTCTTTACCATCCCTTCGGGTGCCAGACGCCTTCTGTAAGCAGTTGGATCACTCTTCAGGCTACTTTTGCTTAGTGGGAAATAGTCTTTTTTCTTTTTCCCCCTCTCTTCTCAACACAGGTGGCCAGAAACCACATCCAATATTTCAGATGACATCTAATCAGAGCCTTGTACACTGACATTAATACTTTCCAATCTCTGCATGGGTTGCATTTGCCTTTTTCAGAGCTGCATCGCTTTGGCAGCTCACAGTCCTTCTGTAATCAACCAGTACAAGTTCTTATCCTCTGTCATTTCCAACTGATTAGCTCCTTGCTGATAGCTGAAATTTCTCTTATTAATCCCCAGGCACACGACCCTGCATTTCGCGCTACCGAATTTCATTCCCTTTCTATTACTCCGCTTCCTAAGGTCAGCCAGCTTCGGCACGTTAGTCCATCACCACCAGCACGGTGGCCGCCGCTGTAACTCTAAGGAATGCCAGTCATTAAAATATTTCCTAAGAACGACATAATGAGAAAGCAAGAGTCCCGAAGGTCAGGCAGAGACATCAGGCTACAGATGCCCAATTAAACATGAACAACACTGGAGAACAACGGTCACCACAACTTCTCCTAATTTTGCGTAGCGCGATTCCGCACAGAATCAGAGACTCCAAACGACAGAGCTGGGGCAGGACGATTTGGCACGGCAGATAGGAGCGGGCAGCTGCTGTCAGAAGACAAACATTCAAAAAAAAAAAAAATATATATATATATATATATTAGGATTGCAAAAAAAACTCTTCAAGCAATGGTCAAAAAACACTTCTGTAATTTAAAATCATCAAGCAAGTTCACTAACAATAGATCATCCAGCAAAATTCAGGACTGTTGTGGAAAGGGAACATCTGCTCCACACCAGCGGAGAGCTCTAACCCGCACTTTGAGAAATACAGATGTTTAAAAGCACTTTCATGTACATTGCCCCTTCGCTCACCTGAACATGGCCTTCCAATGTGGAGTATTTTCTACAGAAAATCATTTCGCCACCTAGATGCAAGTGTTAAAGTTGATTTAAGTTGTTAAAAATCTGAAACATTCTATTTTTTAACTTTGGTTGGATGTCACTGGAATTTTCAGAGCTGGGTTGAGTACGACAGCCTTTGATGATGGCAGCACCCCGCTAGGTAAACCGGATGGATATGTCCTTCTAATTTTCAAAATAATTAATCTACCTCTTCAATTACCTTATAAAAGAGAGAGTAGAATATTGAAATACAGCAGCTTTTGCTGGAAGTTTCAGGTTATAGTAGAGTCTATCAGTCCCACGCCTGATGATCCAAAGCAGCAGATCAAGTAATCTGGAGAAGCTTCACTGGGGAAGGAAAGAGCATCACAAGTCATGCTGCAGAGGGAGTTCATAGTGGCGTTCACAGAGCTTTCAAATCTTCTCCAATACAAAGATGCCTATACGGATACTACAGAGAGAAGCCAACAGCTGCTGCGTTTTTGTGCCATCTTGCCAAAGTCTGTATGAGCTGCTGAAGCTTGCACGCTCCAACACTTCCTGGTGAGCGTCAAGAAGGCTGGTTCAGCTTTCCCAACTGGTATCACAATAACAGCTCCTCCAGAACGTACCAAACATGTAGCAGCTTCAACTGAGGTTTTTTCAAAATGGGTATTTCTATACATCGGTTCTTCCCCTGAAGGCTAATACTATCTTTGATAATCTCATCACATACACAAGTCTCAGAGAAAGCAATGAAAGTAGTCAAACAAGTTATGCAGCGTTTTATCATAAGAATCCGAGTAAAAGTGGGTTATCGCACATCCGTACTACTACAGGGATCCAAAAAAAAGGTACCAAGGAAGCTCCAGAAGAAGTAGGACAGTCATATCCACAGCACACTGTTCTCCAGATCTGCTCATGGATTAAGTAGGAAGGTCTGCCCAGGTGGCAATGCACCATGTGAACGTCCCAACCTACTGAGGAGCATCTCAACAGCACACTTCACTCCTGAGTGTGGGACAAGTTCTCATACTTCTAACTGTTCTGATCAAAGGAAGCTGAAAAGCTGTGAAACATCAAGAAAACACAAAAAGATCCTCAATTTCCTGCCTGGAGACTTATTTTAGCATGTTTAATTCCAGGCTGCCATCAGCAGGATATTATTTAGGTTCTGCAGTAGTTGCTGATTTAACCACTCGATTCTGAACTCAGGCACTCATTTAAGAGCCATTTTGAAACCTAAGTCCTTTAGTTGCAAAAATTAGCATCAGACAAAAAAGCAGTTGGGAGACACAGAAAAAATTACTTCTGCCTGCTCCAATAGTTTCCCACTAAATGAAAAAAAAAAAAAAAAAAAAAAAAAAAGTGGAGCCTGGAAATTCCAAGCAAAGAATGACCAAGAGTGACACCAAGGAACTCATCAACAAAATCAGGGCGAAACAGAACCAAATGATTCTTAAAAAGAATAGAACTCAAAACACACACACACAGACGATGAGTCAGAGGAGAGCAGCGGGAGCTGCCAGCGTGCTCTGGGCAGAGGTGCCTCCAGGTTTGAACCCGCCTGCGTGACGGTACAGACAGTGGTAAACTCACCCATCCTCTGGCCTGCTCCCCGACGCACCTCGGGCGATCGTGCAGTCCAACCATATTGAGCTATTCCTCCAAATACCTGTATGTTACATTTTTCTCGCCTAATTAAGTCTAGCACACGACACAACTATAACAAGACGCTGATTAATTTACTGATTTGATTTAAACGTATCCTAGCTGCATCAATCTCCTCCCTCTAGATCTTCCGAACAACCTTCGTTCCTTTAAATAAGGCTGGGGACGTAATCATTTCCTTCTCCTTTTCATATATGCAGATAGGGAAATTATGCATACAGCCATCAGAATAGCTTGCAATGGCAAGAAACTCATTTTAAGCCAGTTTCCTGCATACGCTAGCTGAATGCACAGATCTGATCCAATGAGATAAACTTGCCGAAGATTGCTACAGCACATCTTGCAATGTTTTGCAGAGCAAAAATATCAGAAGCAAAAAAGATTTGCCCATCCTGCTCCACGCTAGCTGGCTGACACTACCACTGTTGCAGCAGAGGCTCTTTGCTAGAACCTGGATGTGTTTCTGAAGATTATCAGAACCTCTTTACAAACACAAGGTACATTATATTATGGACGTGTGGGAATGGTAACTGAATCCAGTTATATGCAGGGAAAAATAACTGTGACACAAAATCACATTATCTCATAAAAAGGCAGGTGAAGAAATCTTAAAAAAGCCATTACAGCTCAAGAAGATGGTATTTTGCTTTCTGACTTTGTGGGATCAAGAAGCTACCTGGAAAATAAAGAAGTGTCAGATACTTCAAAGCATCTGGAAGGAAAAAAAAAAAAAAAAAAAAGAAATAAGTGGATAAGAGTGAGCATGTCTTTGTTTCAGGTTGTTTTTATAAGTCTTGTATAACATGATGCACTGCTCATACAATGAGACTGCCAAGTTTTCACTCTGCAGGTCAGCCAATCCATCTTAAACCAAGGTTTGTAGGTTGTTTGTGGTCCATGAAATTCGGATTGGTCACATAAGCCGGCTCACCCTCTTTGCAGCTAGTAAACTGCACTAAAGAGATATCATAAGTAAATGGCTCCTCTCCTGACTCCTCTTTTTTGCTGCTCTAGAGCCATGGCAGGGCTGTGATGGCTAAAGACCATCACTTGGGGAGGGGGGGGGGAAATGGTGAAGTCCTTCCAGCAATAAAAATAATTAAATTTATCATCGACCCAAATACTATTTCATCTCAGACAGTATCTGCCAACCCTCACAATGACTACAGACCCTAATATTTCCGTTCTGGGCCATATGTGCCATTCCCAGGCAAAAATAAATTTGTTAACAAGTCTGCAGGAGCAGTTGGCAAGTGCTTATGCCAGTCTGTACTAACATCTTGAGATTTTCTTTAATAAGTTATAAAAAAAAAAAAAAAAAAAAAAAAAAAAAAGAAAAGAAAAAAAAAAGAAAAAAGAGAATGTTTCAGGAAAAGTACAAACTCAGAGAAGCACGCCTAAAATGTTTGGGAAAAAATAGTATTCACAGAAATATTTTAAATTCTTTTGCTAATAGATAACAGAAATGTTGGCAAAGTTTGATGCTCATAAGCTTAAGGATCATCCAGAGGTCCTGAACGTTTTAAACATTCAGTGTGACCATCTGTCATTGACATAGTCACCGAACAGAACGAGCAATTACTGAAGCCCTTCTCAGACATAATCTGTCAACCATATCCAGTCTGGCTGCCAAGAGAAATCAAGCTGAGGAATATGAAAGCAGATTGCCTTTATGGGAAATGGGACTGGTCCACCTGAGCAGGTGAGCAGTGCCTGGGTAGCAACCGTCAGCCAAAACCTTCCGACAGTGCCCTGGTGCTCCTCAGGGTGTGCATCGCATTTTTATACGTAATCATGAAGGTGTCTAATGCTCCATCCCTGCTTCTCAGCAGCTAGAGACGAGAAGCAAACCACGCACTACCCAACGGCAACGTTAAAGGCTATTTTAAGGGCGGTGGTGCTAAGAACTTGCTCTGAGTTTACAGAGGTGTTGGCAAGTCACCCGAGGAGCATCAAAAGAACCTAAATACTACGAGCCGTTTCCATTAAAAGTTTAGTGCTGACCTGCTGTAAGGACTTTGAAAACACTGTTCCTCAGCAGTGTTCTCACCTTCCGTGGAGTTTTGCTGATATGCTCAGAGAAGTTCCGCGATGGTGGAGGACTGTCTAATCTCCCGATGAGAAGAATGAACAGTGCAGACATTCCTAACTGCTTTTAAATACAGTCTCACTGGCCTGAGCCACTGCATAGCAGGGGAAAAGAAAAAAGCATAGTAGACTACAGAAGGATTCTTTAAATAAGTTACGAACCACAACAAAAATCCCACCTTTCCTCATGGAAATTCACGAGGCTGAATGGATTCCCAAGGTCTAGGGTTGGAAGGGATCATTTAGTTTGGGCTCTTATAAATAAGAGATCATTCAGTTTTATTCAATACCTTGTTTTTAACTAAATATCTAGACAGCATCCAGAGATGATTCAGAAAGCCAGAGACAGAGAACCTGTCTCTTCCCTTACAGCTTTGCTGTAACTCTCAGTCAGCTTACTGTTAAAAGACTCCATCTAGTTTGAATATATCTCACTTTAGCTTCAAGCTACTGTTTTTTCTTACATCTTTGTGCACCAAAGAAAAATAGTCTTTCATATTCAGTATTTTTTCCTTTTGAATGTACTTCATCTTGTCCTTACTTCTTTTTTTTTCCTGGAGACAATAGAGAGACTGTGGTTTTAAAGACTCTTGTAAAGAGTATTTTCTGCATCCTTTAACCATAATTAGTTCTCCTCCATACCCCTCCAATTTTTCATCATCACTTCAAGAGTGCAGGCCTCAGACCAAGCATAAGATCAGTATGACCACTTAGTCTTCTTCAGAGTCGCATGTCTGAATAGACAACAGGTCACAGCGGAGCCAGGTAATACTGGTGCTTAACTGACATCCAGAACTACTGGACTGGATAAAGGTTACCAATAAAATTCCTTAAGGATCGGTTTAGGGACTGTTCTTACCTGTTCTTTAATCACAGCTGCACAAAACGTAATGTGCAAAACCAGTTGCTGAGGAAACCGGAGCTGGAAGGTATTATATTAACGCACAAGAGAGTCAGATACAATTCCCTTTCAGAACTGGACAGAGCATTACCTGGTACTGCAAATGCATTTGGGTATCAGTAATCTTTGTCACTAGGTGGGGACTGAACAGCTTGAAATTTCTGAAGATAAATGTGAGTGTATTGGTCAATCACCGAAGGACAAGAAGCCACCTGGAGACTGCAGCCATGAAAGCAAATGTGATCCAACATGCAACAGATGTACTATTCCCAGTATGGACAGGAGGGGAACATGGTGATTACTTAAGGAACTTGTGGAATACTAACTCAAAAAAGAGGAGGAACCAGAACACAGGTAGAAAGGCTGTTACGATGCCAGGAGAAGGAACGACGTATCTTACATGAGAGAATGAACAGCCTGCATAACTAAGGAAAAGAATTAGGGAAGTAAACACAAGGGACGAGAAGAAATCACTTAAAGACAGTATTTAAAACATGAAATGTAATCTGACCATGATAAAATCTAGATGGGATATCAAAGTAATGCCTGTAATTGTCAAAGCAGTGATATTCTGGACTGTGTCTTAGTAGGTGGACACATGAAAACCGACTTGATGAATATATGGTTCTCTACTTGTGTGGTTCATCAACTGTAATGATAGAGCACAGAACTGGGTAACTCGAGTATCCTCTTCAGACCTGTGTTTATGTATTCGGAGATCATTAATGGCAATACTAAACAGTTTCTATTGCAATCTTGTTTCTGCACAACTTCATTACAACATCTTTCCAAGCCAACAGGGATTTTCTTTGACAACTATTGTGACATGTCAGTTATGAATATCTGCTATCAAAATATTGTCAGTACAAAGGCAAATACTAAATGAGAAATATAATACTTTCTAATTAAGTAATTAAAAACGATAGTTGAGTAGTAGCAGAGTCTAGATGTTGATCAGAATGCCAGTGCGCTAGGCACTGCACGACAAAAACACAGACGATCCCCACTGAGTTTACAACACAAGTATAATTTAAGACAAGAACAGATGGATACAGACTAGAAAGGACAAACACGGTGTAACTCTCGAATGCTTGGCATGGTTGGTGGGGGGGTCTCAGAAGAGCAGAGGCCCAACCATTCCCAACGATTTTTTTTTGGTAGCACCTGATATACCTTCTAAATTGGCTCATTTATTACGGAATCGACTTTTGAAACAACTTTCAAGCTCTTGTGTCCAAAGAGACTCGCATTTTCTCAGTCTTCGCCTACCTTACGGAACTTGGACTCTAACTGAAAAGCACATCAGTAAACTGGCCTCCCCCAGCGAGAGCAGTCAGAGCTTCAGTCGCTGCAGGAAGGGGCACAAACAGCGACAGATAGTTCTGAGAACGCTTTTGAAAATTCCTTCAAAAGCGCTACTTATTTGGCTAAAATTCCCGATCGGCGCAGCGCTTCTGCAACACGTGTTTGCAAAGCGCTCTCGGTCTCGAGAGAAAAGGTGCCGCAGAACCGCGGGCGCCATTCGGAGACGCAGCCTCCGTGAGCACGTCAAAGGCAGCTGTCGCCGGTGAGGTCTGATTTCGTGGCAAAGTTGGGCTTATTTTGAAATCTTCATTTGCAGGTTAGCCAAGAGCACGAGGCGCATCTGAAAAACACCGCAGTGCGGGAGCAAAGCCTCTGCAGCTTTGCAACAGAGAAGCTGATGCCATTAATTGCCTTTGTGCGACCAGTTGACAACTGCACTAATAGTTTATCAGGAGTATGAGCTGCACAGCTGCACAAATAATTTCTTTCCATTAGCGTGCAATTTGCCTGGTCTTTGCTACCCCGATGTTTACAGCAGCGCTCCTTCCGCAAAGCTGCTTCCAACAGCTCGCGGTTCTCCCGCCGCAGGCTCCAGCATTACATTTCTACTATTAAAGAGTTAACAAATCTTCACCAAATAATATCTCTGCAGGTGTCAACTCCTTGGAAGCAGATAGGTCCAAAGGGCAGGCACATCGTTATAATGAGAGAAAGATTAAGAGCAGGAAAGAAAAGGAGCCAGCATGAGGCATAAGAAGTGCTTTGATGAATGATATAGCCCAGCATTAATGAGATCTGGTAATTTTACATTTCCAGAAAGCTATGGTCGTTAGGACTCCGAGGACCATCTTTTTCTTCAACTGGAACAGAGAAAAGCTTAGGACAAAGCCAAGCTCATCGAGAAATCAGTCTCCTCCTTTGAGTTAACGCTGCTGTGATTTGCGACGTTTCCCGGCCCCTCCAGTACCTGGCACGTTTGTTTGGTTCGCCTTTTCAAAACACGCTAGTTGTGGTTACTACTGCCCTCAGCAGATCACACACACATTAGCTAATAACTGTCCAGACAGATTTTGCCTCCTTTAGTAAAACAGAAGGTCATAATCTTTCCTGGCTGGAGAACGCTCCCTTTCTCTGGGCATTTCCCGTCAGGCAAGCTGCAGCCTTTTGCAGCCGCTGCCAAACTCCTGATGCGGTTTCCTGCCCTCGCTCCCTCCAAAGATCAGATTCATTCCAAATGATCCACTTTTTTTGACGAATATAAGTCATCTTGGACAATTTTCTTTTAACTAACTTATCTTCTGACGTTCCTCTTTTTCTTCATCAGTCCCATTCCTACTTACATGTATTTATACCCCAAATAATGGTATTCACCATGGAGCAGGAAGACAGAAGCTGAGTCCTCCCCACTTCAAGGCATCTGGCAGCTCTACCAGGGATCAGGTCATCTCCCAGACCCTACCCTCCTTGCTGTGCAGCTAAGGAACAAATACACTATTAAATAAAATACAGCAAAAGCAAATACTTCTCGGAAATAAATGAGAGTTAAAACTTCTTTTTTTTTTTGCTTTTTCTTCAGTATTTTAACATTCCAAAATTACAATTTCTGTTTTGTCACAGTTATAATTTTAAAACCAAATGCAAGAAGATCTAATTATTACACAAAGATAACCTCAGTTTCTCACCAGCTGGCACATCTCCTTTCCCTCATTTCACACTCTTGAATTTGATCCATTAGGGGGGTTTAGCTGGATTTCAGAAATCTGCAATATCTGATCACCTGGTGTGAGCTTTCCTTTCCTATATTTTCTTTTTTCTCCCCTAAGATATTTTTCTCCTTCTGACCTTTCTTCCACCATTCACCCTTACTAACGTTAAACAAGCATATGATCATTTGCTAAATACAAACTTCACTGTTACTGGTATTTTACCATCTTGGCCAGAAGACTCCGTCTCCTTCATTGAGATGAAAGTATTCATGGTTTGTTCCCCCCAAAATCTATATATTAAAACATAGCATTTACAAACTCTCTTCTCCAAGCTGCCTCTCTGCATCGTTTTTATTCTCTTGACTCCATCCCACAATCTTCTTTCATTTCTCTTTCAACCTTATTTCACAACCCCTGCCTCACCATTGACTGCATTTTGCAACAACCCTGACTTCTCCTTGGTTTATTTTCTCATTAAAAGAAATGTGTTCCCCATAAAACAGTCAAATATAACTTCAGTCTTGGCATCTATCATTTTCCTCCTATTTTTCAAATTCTTTCGTTTTTGTGTAACTTCTCTGCCACACTTCCAAACCATGAACTGCCACCAGGCCATGCTGGCCTTCCAATCAGAAGCACACTAGCAGCTTACCAGCCTTCTTGGTGTAGGAACACCAGCTGGCATCAATCCAAACGCCCTCAAATTAAGCGTGAACTTGCAGCACAGGGTGAGGAGAAATTTTTAGGAGATACAGTAACCAGTAAACATGGTGACCCAGTTCCCGGACAGTTCACTTCTGTCCTACCTCAGCCAAGAGCGACTGTTTAGGTCTGTGGTCTTCCAGTACAGTGGACTAACTAACCTATGGCCTTCAAACAGCTTTCCTCCACTGAAGTCCTGCCAGCTTCTCCTCGGGTCTGGTCCATCTACTGCAGGCGCTATCGTCACCTGCAGTTTCCAAAGAAAAAGCACCAGCTGCTCTTTGTCCCTCCCACAAACGGCTTAATCCTTCTTGGCAGAAGGACAAGCTGGTATTAAACTGGTCTTTAACAAGTTCCAGCTGGAAACTGGAGAGCAGCGTCTTTCCATCAAGGATGTGGATTATCCACCTGACGCAACAGCACGGACAAACATCCTAGCTCCTGCCGCGACGGAGGCTGATGAGGTTAGGAACAGACCCGACAGATTTCGCAGCCTCCCAAACGGGAGGGAACTGGGCTCGGCAACTTGGGTAGCCCTCTAAACCTTGCGCTCTGAAAATATTAATCCCCAGAAAAGAAGTCAGTTAACAATATTTTATATAATATTATATTCCACTTTGTCATACAATTATATTCCAACTGAATATGCACAGAAGTTTGATTTCATCTCATAATGGTGAATGCTTTGGCAAAACAAAGCCATGCATTTTCCTAGATGTTTCATCAAACGTTTGGGGGTGTTTTTTCTTTTCAGCATTATATGCAATATATTTGGTTTGTGTTCTATACAGTTTCTCCCCCATGCTCGCTGAACATTTTACTTCTCACAATACTAGGTGCTTCCTGCTAGATTTCCTAGTTCAGCTTTTGCAGAATTCAGGAAAGAATATGTGATTTTAACAACATATTTGTTAACATATTTTAAGATATCAAGCCTTTTTAATATAATGAGTGTCCTTACTTTGGAAAAATTACGCAACTAACCTCAGTCTGCAGACCTATTCTTAACGTTCAGAGTCCAATAAATGGTAATAAATAAATAAATGGCTAGTTAATGGCTGGACAGGAAGAATTACCAATGGCTTTCGGGGGGGGAGAAATAACAAAATGAGTAAGTTAGGCCGTTCAGATGGTTTTGTACTTCATCTGAACTCACAAATCTGCTGCAGGTCAGATTAAGGCCCTAATCACACTTTGTACTGTCCTACTGCCACCTAACTCTGCTATCTCGGCCAGTGGACAACGTCAAGGCCATAAAAAAACTCCCACAACCAAACTCATTCTTTTGATTACATTTATTCTATGGGACTATGAGGAGCCAGAAAGTACTAAATATGCACTATCATATACAGTTCTCAGCCAGGCAAAAGAAAAATCAGCTGAAAGAGTTTGCCTTTTTCCTTCTTGCTCTTCAAAGTCAAGTTCCATCATCCAACACTGCCTACTAACCACCTCCCCCTGCAACAAAACAAACCCTCCCCAATAAAAAAAATCATCAGAAAAGAATCAAAAAACAGAGTAAGTCAGTATAAAACAAACAAACCCAAGAAACCCCAGGACCATAGAAAATCTTACACACCCATCCTTCATCCTTGCAACCAGCTGGAGCCCATTGATGCTCAACCATTAAGATGTTGCCTACAGGAAGAAAGCTTTACCACCTAATGCCACTTCACTTTAGGGTTCTTTGATAGGACTGTGTGCGTGCGTGTGCACGTGTGTTATTATTTACTTTTTAGCATGCCAAAAAACAAGTGACACCAGGAAACTATAGGGAAAAAGAAATCAAGCTACTAAGTAAAGGAGACAAAAATCCCCCCCTCCAACCCACAATCAGAGCCAGCTGCAAGCCAATTAAACTCAACAGTTTACAGATGTTCACAGGAGAACACTCATTCACAATTCAACCAAATTGATCCACTTTCTTAAAAACTCTTGGGACTTGGTACACAAAGCATGCTTTTCTTTCTGGCTCTCAAAATAAAGTTTATAGTGCCTTTTACTAAAATGAGTGCAGAGCACACCAAACGTGTTGTTTAACCCTTCTCTGCTGGTGCCTCCACGAGCTCCTCTTCTGCTGCTTCAGATCAGAGTTTGGAGAATTTCCACTGAAATTCCAACAAAACTTTCTCTCTTTTTTTTTTCACATCAGTCTCGGTCATGCTCTCTCCCAATAGAATAACAGGCCTCACTAGTGATTCTTTCTATTATGAAATTTAATTAGGAAAGTATTTGGGTATGCCACAGGGGACCAGCAAGGCAAAAAGGGATGACTCAAGGAATGAATGTTAAAAGCCCCTTTTAAAAGCCATGACAATTAATCTCAGCGAGCGAAGCTGGTTTTTGCTCTGGACTTCTTAAGTTAGGCCAGTATGAGAACCGAGATGCATCATGACTTGCATTATCCTAAACATTATGTACAAATATTCATCTCTAGGGATTCTTCCTGTGTTACCTGTCTGACTTAGCCAGAAGACTGAGTCAGTTTTAACACCAGAGCCTGAGTTTAATTTTCTTTTCTCCCCTTAAGACTCTCTTACGGAAATACGCTTATTTGCATATAAGAGAATGGGCCATTGTTAATAAATATTATATTATGGAGCATTTTCTGTGATTTCTGAGTGTTAACTGATCAGTCTTCAAAATTAGTGAGGTCTCGTAAGTCATTAGCACCATTACTGTTCTTCTGCAGATAAGGAAATTGTGGCACAGGATACTTGAACAATTTATTTCAAAGAACAGGAAGACAGAGTAGAAGCCAAAGGCCAGCAACTGCCAACCACAGGTGTTTGCAGCAACATGACGACTGACATACCAGAGTAGCCTACATTCAACTTGCTCCAACTCTTCCTATCTGATGAGAGCTGTCCAATCAAAGCCAATGTTCCTTAAAACGTTGAGTATTTCCCATGCTACAGCTTTGGTTTGTCTGTTAATGTAGCAGTAGGTTTCTGCTACCCTCATAAAGCCAAATAACACTTGTAAGAGTGAAAGATTCTCCCACCCCAGGCCGAGGAGCACCTGTGAGTCCCAGATGCAGTGCTACTACTTTTCTAACCTTAGAGTAAACAATATTGGCAGGCAGGTTTAGCTCAGTTGGTTAGAGCATGGTGCTGCTAATGCCAACGTTGTGGGTTCAATCCCCGTACAGGGCTATGCTGAGGGCTGGACCAGATGATCTCCAGAGGTCCCTTCCAGCCTTACCATTCTATGGTAGTGATTTTTGCATGAACTCTTTTTCAGAGGGACAGCTATTGATAGTACACGGAAGGAAGGCAGACAATCCAGATGTCTAAAACCAGAGAGAACACGAATGCTGAAGAAGTTTTTGAAGGACCTAGGATATGCCTAAATCACTTTAAACAAGCAGCCATTACTCCCATTTACACAGCAAGACACCAAATCCAGTTTAGTATACTCTGTCTCTCAGCAGAGCTACGTAATTGAGACTCAGTACCACGCTGTGCCGTTCACTCAACTTTTCTTTTGCTCATAATCCATGTTAAGTTCATATGCACTCAAAGCAAAAATCTCAAAACTGTCCACAAAAATGCTCCACTGACACATTTAAGAGTGTCAGTTAAATTTAACAGTTAAATCAGGCTAATGGGGAAAAAAACCAACAGGCTAAAGGGAAATCATCATTCTGGGGTGGAAAGAGAAAGAAGTACCGAAACATCTATGTTTCTCATAATATATTTGTACATTGAATTCCCAACAGTCCAGTTCTACCTGCTTAAGCAGGACTTATAAACACGTCCAAAAGGTTTTGGACTTGTCCACTTCATACATGGACAAATGAAAATGTTTTCATATTTTACATCCAAAAAAAAAAGAAGAAAAACATTCAGGAAAGTGTGTATGAGGCAATCAACTGAGATTTGAGAGAAATAACACTATGTGGTTTTCAGCCATGCTGAATACTTCAATCCTGTTCTCTTGGAGTCCAGTAGAGCATGTTCAACATGTGAAAAAAAACAAGCCAAGAGTCTCTAATAAAGATGCCTTGGAATAACTAAATGCTGATGATGCATCTCCGTTGTCTCTGAAGCTCTCCATCCTCGGCACTGCAATATCCTCAGTTTCTACTAACCCGTGCACAGAACGACTTTGCTCCACCTGCCTTTCCCTGGCTTCCTCCTCCGCGCAGCCGCTGGTTTTCACAGAATTTGTAGGACTCGCATGCGCCTTTGCATCTTCTTTGCCTCTTTCCGATGTGGTTGATATCAATCACAACAGCAGGGAGGGATAGACAGAACAATCATAGAGGACTCATTTCCTTTATGATAAGACTCATTTCCTAGAAAATCAAGCTAAACCCATAATATAGATGCTCTCAACTGAACTCTAAATCTACATTCATCTCTTGGTATGATAACATTCATTCCATTCCCTTCTGAAAAGACAGGGTTATTTTTCCCAAATCAAGAGGATATTGAAGAAGATATCATTGATATGCTGGTGATCAAATACCTGAAAACATAACCACGATCAAGATACCAGTTTCTACCTTCTACCAGTCATCTTTTATGCAGCAGAAAAGGATCAGTCTAGCAGTGAGCCGAGAGGGATGCACATTTCCAAAAGCACATACAGTAAACTAGGTATTTATGAAAGAAGAGCACTCAGGAATACAAAATAACAAAGGAGAAGAGTTGTATTTTCCCCTAAGTCCTATTATAAGGAAGCTCTCCTCTGTTTTCTTGCATGATGGATGTAAGTCCCACCACTTGCTGCTTTTTCGGATGTTCTACAGAGACAAGTGTTATTGGGGGGGGGGAGAGTCAAGCAGACCTGGAAACAAATCACACATGCACTAATCTGCACTGGCTTGAGAACAGTTTCCCTTTAATAATCACTACTCCTTAATTTCATAAATATTGAAGATGTGCAAACCTCAGCATCAATATAACACCGACTGATGGCAGTAAAAAATTCAGCAGGCTATGATTTACATGATGTAAAACTGCATTTAACTTTCCCAGCTTTGCAGTATATAGATAAAGAATATCTTCATCCTTCTTTCCATGTTCCCAGTGTATGTACCACTGTCCTACATGGAAACCATATAAATTAACAATGTGGTTAGTTCTACTTGCCTCTTCCCAAAGCCTTAGAGATTTAAAATTCATGCAAGATGAATGAATAAATCACCTGAAAAATCTTAATGAACCTTCGTCTACTCTTTTATGGCAACCGGGGGGCAAGACAGGCCTTTTATCATTTGACGTCTGTGTTGATGACCGAGGCCCATAAAGTGATGAAAATCCATTAGAAGCATCTCAAGGCAAGATTGGGCTGCCAGCAAGTTGAGTTTCTGAGCTGTTCCAAGTTTTAACTTGCTCTGCTTTTGTTTCCTCTATTTCTTCCTCCCTCCTCATTATTTATGTCAAACTGAAGCTTAAATTGCACAAGCTGGAGAGCTTCAAGGAGGTCTTGCAGGTGCAGGAAGCTGAAGACAGTCCTGCTCCCTCAAGCTCATAACCTTCCTTCAGTGATGTGGTGTCAAAACCGTAAAGGAACAGCAAAAAAGGCAATTTCAGACAATGCAGGGCAACTGGATTGCACCTACACCCTCTATAACATACACTTGCAAACATGTATCATAAGTATTTGAATGAATTTCTTAACAGGGTCAGATTACAAGAGTTTCTTCAGGATTAATATGGGAAGAAATAAGTGTGGACAAGAGTGCATTTACTTCTCTTCCTGCAAGATGTTTAAACTCCTTGCTGTAGATGTAGAGATTTACCAGAAGAAAAGAGACTTTTGAATTATTTCCATGTTAACACTCCAAGGCCTTGATCTCACGAACAATTAGGCATGCGGCTATGTGATTAGTCAAAATTACTTCAATACTTTTAGCGACATGTACATTTTTACAGTATGTGGACATATGGTAATAAGAAGAGATTAAAATCTGTTAATGCAAGCTTGCTCCTTTGAGAAAGGGAGGGAGACAAAACTGGAGGCCTTTGATTGCATGTACGACTGTAACACTGAAAAGTTAAAGTAGTTATTAGCCCTTAGGAAACCCAACTCCACTTTATTCAGCCTCCTGTTACCAGGTTCCTCCGAAAGGGCCCTTTAAAAGCTCAAAATCAACACGGTCGAGATTTTTAAATTAAGCCAATTTAATATGATACCTCTGATACAAATTGAAATTATTTTTCTTTTGTACTTTCCCATTATAAATCAGGAGCTTTCTTTTTTTTTTCTTCTTTTTTAATCTTTTTCCTTCCGTGTGTAACTTGAATGCCGAACCAGAGCGGCTGCGCTACGCAGAACAGCTATTTCCTCCTGTGGCTAAAAATGCCGAGCCGGGGTACAAGCGCGCTTGGAGCGTGAGCACGCCGCGTGCCGAGAAAAGACTCGCTCGACTCTTGTTTCTGATAAAAATGCAGCTGCAGCACCCACATAATACATAACCTGTCCTCATCTTCAGAAACAGGCTGCCTGAGCAGAAAGAGAGCGAGCTCCTTTGGAAGTTGGAAGAATGAGCCCCAGATCCCTACGGAAATCCCATTTAGGATAAGAATCAGCACTGGGAAACAGCCAGGAGGGACTATTTGTACCGAAATACAAGCCATTAACTTGAGCCAAGCTCACAGCAAACGACTCCGCGGGCAACTGCTGCCTGCAGATAATTAGTTTAGAACCTATTTTAACATGAATATTTTATCGCGCGGCACAAAACTTGTTACAGAGAAGAATTAGAGAGCCGGGACGTCTGGAAGCGCTGGAGAGGTGATCTGTCAGGGCCTCGTAAAGAGCCTGCCAGAGGAGAGCACGTGCAGTGATTCGGGGAGACCGGATTTCATTAAAGCTGCACCAATCCATTAAGAACCTATCTGGCGGCGAGCTCACGAGTGCAGCTCACTGCCTGACTGCATTTTGGTGACTTAATCCATGGGCAGCGGTACACACACACACACACTTTCCTGCTGCAACACGGTGTTCACTTGCATCACGAGTAGCTAAAACGTTCAGTACATTTAACAACTTGCTCCGTTTTTGCAGCACAGCCGCATGCCCTGGGACCCGAAAGCTGCACCGTTGCATTAAAACGTGTTCTCCACATGCACAGGGAGGGTACCAAACTGCTCTGCTGCGCGTGCAGAGCACAGAAAAGCCGGCTCACATGCGTATTTGGAAGATTGGTTGCAAAGAACAACACCACCACTAATTTTGTGGGACTTGTCTTTTTCTTAGCAGATCGTTAGTCCAGATCTCAAAGACCTTGGGAACATCCAGCTGAAAAGAATGTCTTCATTAGCTGCAAACACCTTATTTTCAGCCTGTAATTGGTCTGAACAGAAAAGTTGGGGCTTTAAAATAAAGAATAAAGCAATACAATATGTAAAACAATACAAGCGTATTTTGAATTTTTCCATCATACGGTCAAGTCCTCCCTTTGGCAGAAAGGTCCTCACAGAATAATGGTGTGCACATAGCAAGGGACAATCTCTTCTGATTTGTCCTGTCCTTGCCTATCAGATTCCTTAAACTGCCCTCACCGTTCAAAATCTGAACATCCTCCAAAACACATTAGCAACCATCTTATCTACACCAGTACCTGCCACATGCAGTTGCTATCTGCAGTGTGATTTAAACGCCAGCCACGAGCTCCCCTGGAAAGCAGAGACTAGATCATCTCACCTCCGGTGCTTCTTCCCCAAGGTTGCAAAATGTTGCACACCTCCTGTTGCAATCCAGGCATCAGAACAAAACCTAAGAAATATAATCTAATGCCAAAATTACAGAGCCTTGCAGAATCTTATGTAGTGGCATTTAAAAATCAATGTTAAAAAATAAGATAGGGGATATATTTAAAAATCTCCATTGACAGAGGAAATAGGCCAGGTACCTGTTTCGCTTTTCCTACCAGTGCAACACCTGCGACTTGTGTTTTAACAGCACTATTCAGAGAACCTAAGCAGTAACGCTAGCAAATAACATATATTCTGATGGAAACAGACCTCTGTTTTACCTTCACTTGTTTCAAAGACTTCCCAGATGAAGTTTCCTTTGGGCCCAAGGATACAGGTTTGGGTGGGCTCTTGTTCTAGCCAAGGTATCCTGCCCAACCCAAGTTTAAATTCGCTTCCACAATGGAAAACAAGGTCTGTCAAAGAACTGGGACCAGAAGACTGGGGTTTGGTGCTACTGACTTCAGCAACAGCTGACGGAAATGCATCTCAGCAATGTTCATTTGTGATGGCTATTTAAAGAACACGCTTATCTCCGTGTCACTCTCTGTATTACACTTCAGCAAACAAGAAGCGTTTCTTACAATTCTGCATTTAAGCACCTGATTCACCGATAAAAACCTTCCACTGAGGGACGACGTGATAAAATCAAAAAAAAAAAAAAAAAAAAAGGATGTAAAAGAAAGCAAGTACTGCAGGGAACTGTGGGTGGTCAGTAGAAGAGTTTTTAGTTGCCAGTGTCAACAGCTGTGATCATGAAGATGGAGCAGCTCCCCAAGCAAAAGGGTGAAGTAGAGAGCTTAAACCCTACTCAGAAGTTCTCTCTTTTACTCTGGAGCTCCTAACTGTGTTGCTGAATGTAGTGATAGAAGTGAAAATGCAAGGTCTTGCATCCACAGACTCTTAGTTCAGAGCCCAAATATTCTGCTTCTCACTTTTGCTGAAACGGAGAAGCAAAGATCACACCACGCCATGGAGCCAGCATAAAGAAGTTCTACCAAGATGTATTTAGTACAATCACATCCAACTCTTATTAGCATGAAAGATAGCAATTCCTGCACAGATTAAAGACACCGGGGAGATGAGAGAATTAAAGTTGTAACAGCAGTGGTTTACGCTTACCCTGTTGGATTACTTGCTAACTTGCTTGCTCTTGCCTACAGGAGACCTAGCAGCTGACAACATAGATCAAGAAAAGTGCCTATTTCAAAACTCCCTACAAAAATGGCAATCAAAACTTTATAGTTATCACAGCTGCCCTTGTGAAAACTTTAGAAGTCCTAAGCTCACCTACACAGAACCTTGGAGCATCACTTTCATAAAACACTCATCATCCAACTACATCATGGACTCTGTTTAAAAAAAGCTAATAAAATCATCTCTGCCTATGACAGTAGAAAGACAGTTTCGGCAAAAGGACCTAAAGGCACTTAAAACCTTTCCCATTAGGACAGCATGTTGCTTGGCCCTACCACATAGGTTAAACTGTAACCAACTTTAAGCAGGATGCACCATCAAATCAATTTTGTGTAGTCAAAATGCCAGGGATGATGTTGAAAGAGTTTCACACAGCCAGACAGTACCATTCTCACCATCCATCCAGCAGCTGTCGGGGGGGAATTTCTGAAAACAGTCCTAAGAACGTAAAAAGGCCATGCCATCCCCGTATCATCACAGGAACAACCTACAAGCATGAGAAAAAAGATCTTTGGAAAGCAGAAGGAAACAGAAGATGATGTTGTTAATGGAAAAGAGGAAAAAAAAACAAAATAAAAATAAGACATGTCTACAGATCTGGACTTTCCACACTTATCTTCCTAGCTTTAGGAGAGCTACAAGCATAACTTCATCCTTCAGCTCTAGTTTTTTGAGATTAAAGGCGTCACGAGCCAAAGAAGACATTCACCGTGCATCTGTTCTTTACAGCACGGGATAGACCATGAACAAGCCAGAGCGACCCCGCTCCGGGGAGGAAGGCTGCGCCCCTGGAACCAGTCCATCCTGCAGGCATTGCAGTTTATACGGCTGCAGGCGACAGGCTGGCCAAAGCTGTTCAGAGCTTACTGATGTGCCTACTGGCACGGAGGTATTTTAACATTGCTCTCTTTTTCCTGAGCACTCTGCCAAGAAGCATTAATACAGCGTGTACATAAAGCAAATCCTGTAAGACATAACGAAGTTGCATCCCGGCCCATCAGTAGTCACTCAGCTAAATATTCCTGTGGTTAATCATGATGGTTGAACATGGCTTTACATCATCCAAACACAACTGCTTGAAAACACAGAAAGAATAAAAAATTCTATTTTTAAACACAGCTCCATCAACAGAATGGCACTACTGCAATCATACACAGGAGGCAATTTTACTGCTTTTTTTGCTACTCAAAACTGTAAATGTTATTCATTATTTCTCAACCATGAAGACACATTTAAGTCAGTTAGAGTTACTACTTTTAAAGCCATCCAAACTTCCAGAAGCTGAATCAAAACAGAAAAGATTTTGTCTTTCAGAGACAAGGAGTGTACGGAGCCCACCTCACCCCCACAACCGAGGTGTTGGAAACACTTGCTCCTGTATCACTGACACGCTCACTAAATATATATATTTTTCTTCTTCTAGTAATTACTGTAACAACACTAAGTCACAGAACTTGAGTGCTTTACCACTGCCATCTTATTTTCATTGCTGTACTTTGCTTTACCTCTTGGGCAAATTCAGCAAATGAAAATCAGCTTGACTACAGGTGGTGTAAAACCAGAAAGAGTCACCATATGGAGATCCATACGCTTTGGCACTGCATCCGCATGTGACAGAATACGGGGATAAGAGCTCTGAACAACTCACGGACTCTGGATTTTACTTCTCTCTCTGACTGACCTCAAGTATTTAAATTTTAACCCCATGCTACATCCAGCATTCAAAATACTGTATAAGACATTGAACGTACAGGAGCCAATTTTTACTCTCCCACTAACGTGGAAGTTTCAGAGTTGGGCAGAGAGTGAGAGCGCCAAATCATTACGGATTTTAATACGCTGTTAACGGCAAGCGCTCAGAGTCCCTTTGCAGCAATACTGTGCAGCCACCTGCCATTAGACCCCGGCTCGTGGCTGTGAACAGCCACTGTAAAGTCACTACAACTCACGAAACGAGTCCAACTCTGCAAGCGCTGCAAGCTTTGCAAGCTCCCATCTCACTCCCATGTATCAGCTAACTTTAGAATATAACTATGCATAAGACTTGGCATACCGCTTCCACAAAGATCTCGCACAAAGATTTGTACCTAACTGTAATACAACACATCGAAACTCAAAATAGGAACTAAATTCACTTGCTTGGGTTTAACACATCAATGGTTTTCATGCATCTCACTTTAATCTCAAATAGGCATTTAACAGGAACCTTTTTCATGGCTAAAAAAAAAACTTTCACACAAAGCTCAGGCTCAGATCCCCTTGCTTTTATCACTGCTACAGGGTAGAATAAGAAAGCACAGAATGAAGGACAAGATTTATCCTCCTAATAACCTCAATCCAATCTCTAAGTTCTTTCATACCACTAAATGCAAAGATAACTAAGATACGCTCCTCCAGAAAAATAAACTGGGAAGATAACAGAACACTTGTTTAAAGACTTCAACCCAGCGGATCAATATCCTGTTGCTTAAGAAAAGGAATGTAAAAAAGACTGAGCTTTAATTTCCATTTCAAGAGCTGGGTTCAACTTCACCTACTATTCAACGGCCACTGAAGTGCTTTTTAATTTTGTCCTAGTGCCAAAGCATTCAGCGAACAACAACCAAAAGGACAAAGCCAAAGTTCAAAGATCCAAGATACAAAGCAGAGCTGAAGCTCCTGTACAGATGGGACACCAAGCTGTAACCTCATTTAATTTGTTGCAAGGAGATGTATTCAGAAATTCCTGCTAATGATGAACAAAAAAGAAAAATGAAATGGGCACTCACTCAATAATCAAGGTGTCAGAATCAGAGAATTTCGGGAAACGGCTCTCACACAAAGGAGTGTATGGTGGAAATCACTAAGACAGGTCATCCCGCCAACAAGCATTTTACAAGAAATCAATTTATCCACATGTTGAAAGGATTACAGAGGCTGGGGTGAAAGAAGCAAAAACAAAGAGACACGGGAGTATACACCGGCTTTTCGGGTCACTCAAGATTTAAGAAATTGCCCCAGGTCCTGAAATGAATTGAACATTTGGTAGCATCCCATATTCCTTTGCCAGAGCACAGACATGGGTTTTTCCTGAACTGTTCCCCCTGCACTGTGTTTGGAGCAACAGAGCGGAAAATGAAGAAGAAAAACATATCATAGCTTTTGACTTTTCCTACAGAGCTGCTTTTAGTAGCTATATATAACGTAGCTCCTAGATTAGCAATGGGTAGTATCATTTGATTCTTTCAAGACAGCAATACCAAAAATAGGTCACAATACTGCTGAATCCTTCGGGAAAGGTTTCAAAGGGAATTCAAGAAATTCTGTGTTACACCAGGGGAGTCTGTCATTTCAACGCCCGTTGGATCAGATATACCTGGGTAACGTCACTCGGTGGAAAGACAACGTCACAAGGTGGCCCCGGACTATCCTTCTCGTCTGCTACTAACCTGGGGTACCGGACTTGCAATCTCCAGACCCCAAACTGCTGGAGCGAGAGCAGGGAATGCAACTAGCTGTGACTATGAGAGGGGATGGAGTCTCCTTTCAATTCAATCCCCTTCCAGTTAGGGCAAAAAGCCTACAAAAAAAGGCGGAAAAGGCAGGAACCTTTCAAAAGAAAAGCAACAAGAGGCAGAACGCCAGATGAAGCATGAAGTGGGTTATATCAACATCAGTATCTAACAATTTTGTTATCTGGTATAACATATATTAGAAATAAATTATATTTTTAAAAGTATAACATTTATTATTATCCATAACGCAATCACCTCAGAGGAAATAGCAGTAGGTGTTCAGCAGCACACAGTAATCCATCAGGAAATAAAGGATATTGTATCCAACAAACTAGGGCAGCAGTTTAACCCACACAGCAAGAATTTGTGGATTTTGCATGATTCATCATGAATTCTGGCAACATGGATCAGCGCCTACCCAAGAGAGACAAGTCCTTTCTCTGCTCTTTCTTTTAGTATTCTGTAAAACGGACTTAATACTAAGATATGTTGTACAATGATCACAAGAACTAATTAGTAATATTTGTAAAATACCTCAAGATCCCCTATAGGAAAAAAGTATTTAAAAGGCAAATGTTCCGTTAACCTGTAGTTTCGTACACTTGTAAAGCTGGCAATGGTCCAGAGGGAAAAAAAAAAAAAAAAAAGGTAGTTAGCACAATATATTGGAACTCAGAGACTAAATGAGTTTAAGAGAGATGAGAAAAATGGAGTATAACCAGGAGGATGAAAATACATTAACTAAATTGTGCCTGCGTTAAGGAGATTGAACTGTGTGCAAAAAGCCTTGGGAATTTCAGATAATAAACACAACTTCAACACGGCAATTAAAATAAGTATTTATAGAAATAAAGCTGTTCTTAAACTTACAATGTTCCTTCAACACTTTCCTTAGGGAGTAGAGATGTAATTGTGTATAAACAGCTGAAATTATTCTTGTTTGTAAACTGTGGCATCGCTTTCATTCCCCTTGCACAGTGGTTCTAGGAAATTTTCAGCAACAACTCACTGAAAAATAATACCCCAAAATTTAATAACAACACCCCCATATTTTTTCCCAGCAATCTTTTTTTGGTAGCAGCATCTTCCATTCAACTACAAGTCCATATAGCACCTCACAACATGAAAGATGAAAAATTAATGCTGGCAAAGGAAAAGAGTGGCACATCCACCCTTTGGTGAGCCCTCTGTGCTCTGACAGTTACACTCATTTTTATGCTTTCTAGAGAGCACATAGCCTTAAAGTTGGTGGTTGGTTAAGCGATAAACCCAAAGCTAAGCCAGTTTTAGAACTGGACATCCGCTTTGCAGTTAGCAGCTGCTTTTATGTCTGCAGAGCTCCAGCGCGACATCCTCATCTGCCAGTGCTGCTATGGTCATCTGCAAGATGTGGCTGCATTACGAAGTCCATCTGGTTTTGCCAGCAGCTTCTGCAATTTAACTTTGCTGGGGAGCTGGAGACCAAATGCTTGCCAGGCCACGAGACATTTCAGAGTATAAAGTAAGCTCTGCCATTGCTGTTCATACCGTAGACAATTTAGCCTGTCTCTATGTTAAAGCTCTCAAACACCAAGTCTCTTCCCACCAACCCCTTTTTCATTTTCTTTCAGTTGCCTAATGCCCTACTAAGCGTCATTCATGCCCTGGACACCGCCATCTGCTTCCTCAGATAAATTCAGGAGATCCTAAACTCTGACAAACCTCACCACAGGCAATATGCTCTTTGAATGGGATTTTGGATATATTGCTACTCCCAGACCAAAATGGAGAAAAGCACTGGAGGAAACAGGGGACTGAGCTAAGTCCTAAGGAGATGCTTCTTTGACGAAGAGACTATGCCAGCACCCGAAGCAAGACCCCACACTAATGAAGCCACCAGACCAAAGAAGCTACTAGGCCATTCCAGTTTAAGACCCTCAATAAAATCTGGGATTCACTAACGAAGGCATGCGCAGGAACCGGTTGTTCCCAAAACACACGTGCTTTCCTGCTTCGTTGGTTGGAGAGCGAGCCCACATCTTCCTTCTGTATCTTCACACCATCTTTTGAGGGTCTCGCTAGGAAAGCGGATGATGTGTCAGGTGGGCTCGTGAGAAGACTATGCTGAAGCAGATCTGCCGCTGACAAATACCGTATGACAGTTTTTTTTTCTCTCTGCTTCAGCAAGACTTGCACACTTAAAGTGAAGTCTATGGTGGTACTGACGCCGGTATAACACACAGTTCGGCAAAAAGCTTTGAGAAAGCACCGCATGCAGATGGCGCAGGAGTAATGGGGGGAAACAGGCTTTTGCAAATGAAAATTGTTTACATGAGTGCTTCGGCATACCCAGCACAGCAAGGTTTATCTTAACTCGCTTCAGCTGGAAAGGGTCTGGGCTCTAATGGAGAAATGCATGTGCACAACCCCAAGCAGAGCATTTCAGGATGAACCCCTTTGCCTGCCGCTTGCCTCATCACTGAATGTTAAACACACACACACAAACATACGTATATAATATTTTTTTCTTTTCTAATTCCAGCATAAATATGCTTTTCTCAGTGCGCAGGAATATGGTGGTTTACACAGGCATTTAACTTCCTACCTGGCTAGCTTCGTTTGGTCACATCTGCCTGCTGCTGTGCTGCTGGGCACCACTGCTGGTTAACGGGCTATTCGAGCTAATTGCTAATTGTCAGAGAGCTCCCAGCACCAGACTGCAACCTTTTATGCTTACAGTTAAACAAATCAACATCAAATTGGGAAAAGCAAATTCTTCTTCCAAGGACGTATGGTCAGCCCACAGGCAGGCAGGTAGCCAAGTGCCTCCTCTGAAATTCCATAGGACGCTGAATAATTTCATGGATAACAACAGTAGTAATACTTAACAACACTTTGCATTAAGGCTTGTAATCTACAAAAAATAAACTGCTTTACATTCTACACAGTATTGTGTCTGAGGACGTTCACTGGTTCTTGTGGGTAGGGCAGGATGATGTTTGAACTGTTAATGTGCAGAGACATATGCAATTTTGAAAATGAAATGCAAATGACACCTGGGGCATCCACTGTATTTCCGCAAGCACACGTATGCTGGCAGGCAACAGTACTAACTTCCATAGCCAGTGTTAGTTTAGCTGTGGTGGTCTGCAGATACAGGTGATGTTATACTAGAAGTAACATCACTTAATATCACTTGGGTTTCAGACCTGAAGACATTTTCATTTTTTTTGTTCCTCCCCTCCCAACTATATCAACTGCTCTTGGTTCTGGAAAGCGTTCTCAGCTCACAGCTGAAGTTGCACCGAGCTCCTCTAGGACAGCTAAAAACAGCTCCCTTCAAAGTCTGTCTGCGTCCTCCCAATGGCTCTGCACCCACTTGGCGATTGCCTGAGCTTAAAGCACGTCTCATCATCCCTACGCCAAAATTTAACCACCATGTTTCCTGCTGAATGGTGGAAGCACTTGTCTGTCCTCTTGAGTCCACAGATGCAACGATGGGAAAGCCAGACTAGAAACTCTCCAAAACTCCACCCTGGACCTTCAGTGCAAGTGTTAGTTATCACTAACGTAGAGCCACATGCGAACTGCAGTGTGCGCATACCACTGGAGAGCTAGTCCAGATCAAAACCATTAGTAGCCTTGGCAGAAGTTGGATAGGCAGGTAGAAAGCATAGAGAAAAGGGAAGAAGTAGGAGGAATGAACAAATGAAACCTGGGCTACTGATACAGATTTACCCCAGGGATAAAGCAGGCCGTGCCTGGACACATGGCTCTCCATGCCAAACACTAGTCCACATTTCTTCCCTCTTTAATGATTCCCTACCTTCTCAATCTTTAAAATGATCCTTAAATATTTCATCTCATTAACAGTGAGGGCCTAAGCACTTAATATGAGCACTGCACTTTAGCCTAAAACCAGGTTTCTGCTTGAGTCTTGATATCAATTATGTTAAAGAAAAATGGGGAATATGTGCACGTGTTCATGCAATTCAATAGTGTGAGGATAAAAACCAACAGAAAAAACAGTTACAAGCCCTTGATTAAGGCCTGCATTAAACTATCAGGCCCCATCAAAAACCCAGTTGATGAGTAGTTATTTGGCCACACACAGAGCTGTGATTTTCATCCACTTTAATAATCAGGGTGTTCGGATTTACTGCTAATGTGACATTGATGAACAGGAATGATGCTAATGTGACATTGATGAACCGGAATGACAGCTCAGCCTTGATTAAAATTAGCCATGGCTCTTTAGCACAGGACAAAACAGAAGGGCTTCACATATAACTTGCAGCTCAAATCCTTCTGAGGCAGAAAGAAACAAGAGGGCGAGGCAAAGGATGACATGGGGGGAAGAAAAAGAGTAAAGAAAGCCAAAACAGGATATCCTCAGAGTGAATCCAGGGTCCTTCAAGGAGTCTCATCATTTCAAACCTTCCTCCCACTGCTCAGTTCACCTATTTTTTGTAGGAGCATGCAGACAAACCAAAACAAAACCATCCCACCTATCTTTTCTTTAAATCTGCTTTCTGGAAGGTCACGCGAATCCTCCATAGCTGGTCTCTACCTGCCAGATGTTTCTCTGTCCTCCAGTCCACACTCCACTGACAGCCTGCAGGCCACCCACATGCTGCCTTGTAACAAGGTCATTAACCAGTGGATTGCCTTCCACCCGCCTGAAGGCCTGTCACCTTGTAACACCCGCCTCCATTTATGCAAACCCATAAAATAACACATAAAAGAATTTGAGTCAAAATATAAGCCCAGAAGGCCGAACGTGGGCATCTATACCCGACCTCATTCTCAGACTTACAGCTCCTAGGGACTTCACTGAGCATCAGTGCTTAGCTTAAGCATCTTAAGTTTGAAATTATTAGGCAAAATGACTTAGGGACTTATGAGAGGCTCCACAGCAAGTCAGTGTTGGATCTGGAAACCGAGCAGAGCAGTTCGGAGCCAACTCCAGCTCTTCGAAAGCTATATTCTAATGTTCAACCCCGTGTCTCATCGGAAATGCATACCAGCTCACCAAAAATGCCTGGAAGATGTCACAGGAATGCTTAAGAATAATTGAGGAAAAAATATCCAAACACATAACCAGCTCAGAACTGGATCCTGTTCACAAATGCAT
Source organism: Rhea pennata (assembly GCF_028389875.1). Taxonomy (NCBI): domain Eukaryota; kingdom Metazoa; phylum Chordata; class Aves; order Rheiformes; family Rheidae; genus Rhea; species Rhea pennata. The sequence continues at coordinate 2,698,059 of NC_084663.1, forward strand.
TTCCAAAGGTTTACATTCAGGAAGGCTTTCAGGTACTTTAATCGAAGACTTCAACTTTATACACTCCGCAAACACCAATATCATCCCCAGTGAAGTTTGGGTAACACTGAAGATACATATTCATAGGATAATAGTCTTGTTAAAAGCCCGATGGTAACATCTCAGAACACACAGCATTTATAGGGCAGTCAAAAGCAATCTTCAGATTTAGTTTCCAGCTGTGAATTTGGTGAAACGGCACTAACTTTCTGTAGTTACACTACTTGTTCCTTTTATAAACAAAATATTCTTTCATTCACGATATAATTTCCTAGATTATCCATTATTAAAATTCCCTCTCAAAAATGAATTTACATCTGAATTATCTCATTACTTCTGAACAAGCCAATTATTGCCTCTAGTGAACAAAATAATTAGACTTGTGCTTACTGCATTTGAGATTTTCTTCAGCAGTCCCAACGTAATCACAGTCTCAGAACACAGAGCTACATAATGCAGAAAGATACACACATACACACGCACATGCTCACGGAACAAGTAAATGGAGCACTTTTTCCGCCTGAATATTGTTTTTCAAATGAATAGGCTAATTTTTGGTGTATATATACACGGAATTGCTCACATAGTAAGAGCCCACAATGCGAATCAAAAATTTAAGCTCTACTCATCAGTCAGTATTGATGGCGGTGAAGAATCTAATCTAATTTGTTCCCCCAAAAACAGAGTCAGCAGCCTTTACTTCTGACACTTCATCTACGCCATACCGTATTACCGCAAACAACATGAAACACTGCTTCAAGATGGCAGCTGTTTTCTAAAAGTTGGTGAAGAGACTCATTTTTAGTGCACCATATAGAATTTAAACCACATTTACAGCAGAGAGTACAGAATTTGCAACATTTAAAAGACTCCTCCGCTAGCCCTATACCGTCCCTTTGTCGGAAGGGATGGTATTGTCAGCAAGCCTCCAAGCTTCTGTTTCCACCACGGTATTAACAAAAATGCTTCACTACGCGATTGCTATTTCCAAGCTTTGTACCACAATGAAATGCAGCCGTAGCTTCCCCTTGCCAAAAACTCCCTTACGAATTCAGAAATAAATCTTAAGCTCGAAGCAGCTTGTTAAATGAAGCTGCTAAAAGCAGTATCTGCCCATCAGGGGACTCATGAAGCTCCAAGTTCTAGGGTTCAACTCTCCTACAACCGCTGAATGGTAATCAGTGGTGTAAGGGGTGCAGGAGCTGGATAAAGTTCTTGCCCTAAAGTCATACGTGAAGTTGGCCCTGGCTGGAAGTAGAGTCCAACGCTTTAGCCTAGTGACCAACTTCTCCACCACAATAAAGACCTTGCATTTATTTCTGTTTTGGATTTTCAAACACGCCGACACAAACTATCGTTCAGCAGGAAGCAAAGTCTCTACTACTTTTGACGGATCTTGAAGATTTTAAAGACTTGACAAATGCAAGTCTTAAATATAGACTTGCATGGCTCTCGTGACTCCTGCGTTCCGCGGGTCTCTTCAAACGCGAGAAATGCCATGCTAACATGAATGTACAACAACCGTATCAATACAGGTGTCACTTACCCTTTTTAATTTTTTTCACTATTATTAGCTTTGAAAACTTCCCAATAATCGCCTGAATTTTGCTGCTTGGAAATCAGTTGAAACCCAAACGGCAAAATATGATTGCTTTACCATGCTGATTACTTTCTTACTTTCCTTCTACACATCCACATGTTCCGTCTACACATGAGAGCGCTAACATGCTTTTAGCAGCTAATACATCACAAATCTGTAGGATCAGAGGTTAATGCTTTATTATAGCTGAAAACAGGGTTTCCCAGCTGCTTTCACGTGATATAAATCACCGAGTCCAATCTCTAGCGGTTCTTGCAATAGTGGCTACTAAAACCAGGCCAGAATGGATGTGGGGTGAACAGAGTCAAGATGGTAATTACAGCAATATGAATTTATGGACCCAGTTCATCTGGTCTACCTGGGATAGAAATGAATCTGTTTTAAAAATCAGTGCCACATACAACATAATAGTTTCCCTGCACTGAACATTGTCAATGGAAATATTGAGCTTCCCAGCAAGATCCCTCATGTATTCAGTGGCACAGAGAATATATTTCTAAATGTCTCTTTCGATAGGCTTCAAGCTACGTAAACAATATATCTTTGGATACCAATTTGATTCCAGCACCGGACTCCACGACTCCTACTTGACAAAGGAGCTGAAGTGGAACTAAGCAACATCTTCGCACTTGTCACAGCAAGTAACATAAGAATAAAATGGAAACATGTACTTAAATAGCAAAACAGACAGCTAAAGTCATTACCAAAGGTTCAGCATCTCATCACCAAGTGTTTTGGAAGTGTAAACGCAATTCTTTGGCCTAAGATCGGTTACACTTTGTAACCCACTTCAATATATGCAGAAGTGAGCAATGAAAACTAAAAGACAAATATTCAAAGGAGAATGGAACAAGCCTTTGCCAATGGACAACTCAGTATTCTTGCAAATTTATTGCAACATAAGACACATAAGATATACATATATATATATATATATAAAAAGGCAGGTAGTAGAAGACTGGAAGTCAGAATGACAAGTATTCAGTTATTTTCTGGATCTGCAGTTTTCTTCTGGTTTAAAAACAGTGCATAGCTACACTGCTGTCCTAACAGTGGTGCTGGACTGGAGACCTTTCAAGCCTGACTTCCAGCCAGCCATCGATGGAAGATCAGCCAGAAGTCGAGAACTTCCACAGGCTACAAAACTAATCTGGGAAGAATCTAAATGAGTCTCTGCTAAGTTTTGTTTTATCAATGCTCCAAGACTACCACTGCCTTCGCTTCAGGCATATTAACACCACTGGAATGGTCAAGCAGGCTAGGCTTACCCATTTTTGTCATTCATCCAATAGAGATAATGTCATCTTTGCTTTGCTATATCTTTGGGATGTAATTTGTTGAAAATCATCATATATCATGATTTATAGGAGATAACTACCATATCAAGAGCAGAAGGAAAGAAGAGTGTGGAAAGGGATGTATTTGTGTGAACTGAGCTGTACTAGACCACTCGAAGAGCAGCAGAGTCACCTGCTAGGCTGAGATACTAAAGCAGGGAGGACACAAAAGGTTAAGAAATACACTATTTAGGCCTTGCCATGAAAAACAAGTGTCTGCCCTTCACCTAAATACTGGGAGAGAAGTATATAACATTCTTCTGTCTGCAAGAGTGTCATTTTCCCAGATGAGGAAAAGAACAAGCAACTTTCATGCTTGCTCCCCCTATAAGTGACCCTGGAGGTGTAAGAGCAGAGATGCCAGAGGAGCCTGGCTCCCTATTTCATTAATGATTTGCAAAGCCTCTCTCTGCCAGCTGCCAGAATGAATACCTGTCTTTAACCTCAAAAATTTCTGAAGCAAAAAGATTCATTTTTATATTTTGTATATAAGTTAACAAGCAGAGAAAATCAGATAGCTCACACCTGCTTCTGGGGCCTCTTGGATACCTCAATGATTCCCTGCATTAGGTGGAGCAGGAATATCTCCTGCCACAAAGCATTAGCAGTACAATAGACAACACATTGGAGTATAATAAAAACAATACAATCCTCATTTACCAGCTGGATGAGAAGCTGTCAAAGCAATCAGCTGGGGAAGATGACCCACCAGGCAAGTCTCAGAAACAGAAGATGAAGAGGTTTGGGGATTTTTTTTTTCTTCTCTAGTTTGAATTAACGCTACAATGATTATAAGTGAAAGAAATTGGAAGGAAAGCTCTTCTTCCCTTTCTTTCCTCCTCTCCCCAGCACTATTTATGGAGAGAACCTGACAGGCCTTTGTAGTCTTACTTTTCTGCTGAGAGAAGTTCGAACTTCTCTTATTCATTTCTGCACCAGCACTGCTCTCCTGTAGAGGATCCAGTCCTCTGATACGCAGTCTGAAGTACTATGTTTCGCATTTTTTTAAAAAATTAATGAGCTATTTCAAATGGAAGATAAAAAGAAAAGTCTCCCTTTCTTTCTGGAAGAGTGATACAGTAACACTGAGGGTACCAGATGGCCATCTCCTTAGAAAGCAAATGCATCCATAAGTGTCCCCAAGTCAGGTGCAAACATCAAACAGACAAGCTCCAAGCAAATACATATAGTTATTGCCCCTTAGAAACCAGGCACTTTTGCTAGCACTGTGAAAAAACAGAAATCTCTTCTCTCTTTTCTTCCTTTTTTCCCTCCTTCAATACCGTGAAATTTCCAAGAAGAGCTGAAAAAACTGAAGTGTCTTGGTCTCACCAGGGAAATAATTTTCCACAGCTGATTTGATCTGTGAAAACATTAACCTAACAGCAGCAGCTGCGCTCCAAAAGCAAAGGATGTCTCCGAAACAGCACAGCACTGATCATCCTCACAGACAAGTTCTGCTAGACAGCCTATAAAGCCAAAATTGCCATTAATTTGGTATGTGGAGAAAAGCAAAGATTGTGGTCAACTAATGAATCCAAGTATCCGTTTTGGGGTGCAACTGGGAGCAGAAAAAAGCACAATCAAAACACACACACAGCTCCTCACGGGCTGGTTGATCAGCCAGGGACTCGTTGATCCAAAAAAATGAGAAAGGTAAGAAAGAACTCTTTGCCAGAGTAACTATTTAAAGAAAGCTGCATTTTATCCTAATGCATGATGTTCTTAGAAGACGTTTTCCTTTTTCTCTAGCTCTCAGTATGCTGTGTGCCATGTTGCCTAGTATTTCTCCTCTGTCTGTCCATCTGCTCTGCTAGTCAACCTCAAGAGACCAACTTTCTGGGCTGGTATCCCGAAGCCGGCAATGGCACGAGCCAGGAGCTAACCAGGGCTAAGCGGTAATAACGGCAGCATCTGGCTTCAAGGCTGCCTCTTGCTGGCATCAGGTGAACCTAAGCACAAGGGACTAAGTTAAATGCTAGAAGGAAGTATTTATATTGGTATTATTGGAAGTATCGGTACTTTAAATTTTTGACAATCAGCAGTTTGTTTCATTATTAAAAATGGGGTTTTGTTCTCTTTTCAAAGGAATGTCATTGCAGCCAGTCATTAAAAAAGACATATTCTATATGGCACTGTAGTTGTCTTACAAGAATTTACTCCCATCTGTTTTTTTTTTTTTTTAACTTCCACTAAGAGACAAAAAGCCTAAGCCTTTTAAAAATCTATGCTTTCTGTCTGCATGCAGTACTAGTTATGTTTTCATTTGTTCACATTGTAATTTGGGTACACAAAGATTATAGTTTCACCAAAGTCGTGTCCAACTGTGGCCGAGGTATGCTTAGAAGCTATCAGTCTTTTGTAAAACAATAATCTCCAGACAGCAGAGACAGTGAGTCTAGATCTATTTACCTTACTTTTGTTCACAGCAAGAGGAGCTGCATGATCAGAGGAATAATATTGATAAATTATGAATAATACATATCCATATCAGTATTCAGAAAATGAAGAAATTATAAACAGCATTTGTAAATCACTATTTCTTTACATTAAGGACAGGAATACCCACCAAGAAGATACCCTGAAGAACATTCACAAATGCATCTTGCTTGTTACACAAGTGAGGAACAAAAGCAAACTGGTATCTATTGACACATGGTAATCAGAAATAATTAAAACTAATAGGCAAGTTTATACAAGGTTAACTTTAAGGATACTTAAGTTCAGAAATAACAGAGGCATCTTCCACAACAAAGAAATGGATTGCGATTAAGTACTGTCAACTTCTCTAGTAAGTTAAGGAAAACAGATGATGAGAAGATGACTTCTCATTTGCCCCGATCTCCAGAGAAATTGGCTAGTCTCTGACACAGTGTTGCTTCATGTAATATGATCGAAGCTACATGAAATGGGAAAAACCTTTCAAATATTGAATTGTACCCTGACGAGCACTTACGCAAAACCAGTAAAGCTTTAACACTCCTGTTCTCTGGTAAATTCTGAGTCCTACTGATGTTGCCCAAGAAAACGATACTGTCCCTGGTTCTGTCTTAGCCACGCTGAACCAATACAACTACAGAGAAAATAATATGATTTTTATTCCTCTGAACACCGAGAGAATCTCACCTTAATTCTCAATCTCTTTAATGTGGGCAAACCTCCCAAAAGCAACGTTACCATAAGCGGAAGGCAAAGGGCTCCAACAGTTTGGCCAAGAGGACAGTTCCTGCTCATTTCTAAGTGTCACCAGAACTACAGATGTTCAAAAGCTCTGCAGGTGCAAAGTCACGAGCCACGCTAGGAAATTATAGCATAGTTTCAGCAGCAGAGCCCACAGCTGAGTAATTTATGCCAGGAGCTAACTGAAGGCTCAAAGAGGGATCAACACAGCCTCGTTCTCCTGCTCATGGTCTTGGCACACGATGCAGCAGACGGAATGTTATCCAGCTGGTATTAACCAAGGAGGATGTGTAGGAAGGGTTAGAACATACAAAGCAAGAAAGTCTCTTCATCGGCTTACTCGGCTTATACATATTCCTCCAATATATTGCTAGTTAAAAGAAAATAAAAAGAAAGCTCACTACAAACATAATAAGCAAGACTGTACTAAAGCGTAGTTCTGAAGTCAGACTCAGCAACTATTTCTTGGTAAATGTTCTAGGTCAAATCCCAGCTGTGCTCTCCATGGGAACACCAGTGACTGGACACTGAGTGTACCGCGTATTTTCCGATTAAAAAAAAGTTCCACGTTTTGAGAAGAATGGGGTGGGGGGGAAGTGAAGTCAAAATATCTCTTTCCTTCTATTTTCCACATATGCATGATCAGAAGGCATTAAGTGGGCTAAATACATTAGAGAATTGTAATAATCTGCACTCAGGGCTCAGAGTAATGGAGTCTTGCAGCAAGGCCTGACATTAACCTGCTTAATTTCACTGGTTTCGAACCCACCGCATCCGTTCCCTCGCACAGCTTCATAACTGCATCATTAACTTCCTATAGAGACAATCAAACCTATCATTCCTGCTTGCCATGGTTTCATCAAAATGTATTATAATTTGCTTATCCACTGCCATTTGCATCAACTGGATATTAAAATGAAGAGGAAGAGGTTTCAATCTTCCTTCCCCACATTTAATTTAATTGTATGGCCTCACTTAGTTACGATGACTCTTCTTGGTGTATAAGACATGGTTTATGCTTGTTTTAGACCCATTCAGAAGCTCCAACATCCAGTAAAGGAAAATGGATTGAAAAAACAAAATGGGATTAAATGGAGCATTTTCCTTACTGAAAAGAAAAGAACAAAAAAATCCACCCACTACAATCAATTATGGTTTTCGCCTAAAGATTGCTTCTGTTTAGCCATGAGAGATGGGCTTTGCATTACTTAACCAACCAGCAAAGAAGGCCTGGTGTAGTTTCCTACAAAAAGAAAACAAAACAAATGTCTCATGGTTAAATGACATTAAATATTAAGATCTGTTTCAAGATAACAGAGATTATGGTATTATGGTAAACATCAGACAACTCAAAAATCTAAAAGAAATTTCAAATTGAAATCTCCAAGTTCCTTTTTTCCTTAGTCTTTTATTACAGGATTCATAACACTCTCAGAGTATTCCTAGAAGATCTAAATATTTAATAAAGCAGTTCTTCAATTCAGGTTTTTCCAGCTTTGGGTTTTGCTCTTCTACTTAGACTAAACCAGAGAACTGCATCTGCACCAAGGTGACATAAAACTTCTAAAAACGCATCGAGATCATAGCTAGGCTGTATATGCAAGATGCCACACAAATCTTACATGTATGCTCCTAACTTAGGAACCGATCACATCTTTCACTCACTCCTCTGTCAGGAACTAAGCTGATTTTGCAATTAGTAGACCAGGTCCACCGAATCTTGACCACAAAGCTGCTCCTGGTCTTGGTATGGTGCTGTCCAAGGCCATCAGGAGCTTCTCCAGACAGCTCAGATCCTGAAACCTAACACCCAGGCGCTGTTAGCAAGCGAGTGCTGACAAGATTTGCTTTAAAACCTTAAATATATTATAGTATATCACACTGGTATGGCTACGTGAGCACTGTACCCTTCTGCCTCTACCTGCAGCACAACATGTATCAGTACGGATGATGTGAGCCCAGCTCAGGAGCTTTCATTTAGATGCAAGCACAAGACTTTCCCAAGTCAAAGCAGTCGTCTAATAGCAACTTCTCCCCCAAGAAAAATCATTTCAGAATTTGTCAGTTAACTCAGACTCCATGCGAAATATAAAATAAATGGCAGTTCTCTTACCATTTCTTAGGCCTTCCAGGACTGTGCAAAAGTAATGTTTTCCATACTCTATTAACCGTGAAATTATAAAGCTTTGTCATTACTGCAGGTAACCATTATTACACATCAAAAAAGGGCCTGAACTACAAACATCTGTGTAAAAGCCAGCACAGAGGTATTGCAAGGACAGCATGGCTTAGTGGGAACACATAAGAGAAAACAGACTTACACGATAAACACCCAAATAACTTGCTATTAGAAGAGCTGGTGTAACATAAGCAGCAGAAATTTATGGCAACTTGGTCTAAAAAAGGAAAACAAGGAATTGTTACTGGATGCGAGGAAGATGTCTAACATAGGTGCCTATATGAGTAACTGTAATGGGAGATACGTTATTAAACCAGGAGAAGGTAATATTGAAACTAACATTTATTTCCTCACTTCTGTCTGACAAGAACAGTTGTGTGAAAAAAGTAAGAGAAGAGGCATGAGAAATGGTGTCTTGGGGAAGATCTCCAGAGCAGAGCACACCTATCACAACCTCCCGCTGCTCGGACCTCCACGAACAGACCGGGAAAGATTGTCGCTATAAATTAAAGTCCTTCACTTAATGTTAATTGTCTTACTGCATATATAAGCCAAACCCCATATAGAACAGCACATGAAATTTTGAACAGATTGTCAACCACCAGCTATGCTGCAACTACATTTATAAGTAGATCTTACCTACTTGTGTTGTGTCTAAGCTGTCTGGAGTACTTGATAACATTTCCTAACACAACACCACAGCCTCTGTGCAAGGCCTCTAGACTTCCAGTGGAGTAAAACCCTCAGCACACAAGCATGGGATCCAGAGATGTGGAAATTCTTGATCTTTTGACTGAGCACAAGATATCCACCCTTTCAGCTCTCAGACAAGACATCACCTGTTTTCCTCCTACCTTAAACAGAGCTGTTCTCTGGATTCCAGATCCCTATCCCTACTCAACAGGGTAAAATAGAATTTATTTTCTTTTTTTTCTCTGCAATCATATAGCATCTGAAATTAGACAAGTGCCTTTGTCATGAAAAGGGAGGCCAGATACAGTGAGTGATTGAAGGCTCCGAGAAAGGATTAATTCCTGAAGATTAGTAAGAAAGAACATCAAGCATTTAACTATAGTACAAACCAAGATAAAGCCCTAAAGCGGTTATACAAACTTTTAAAAATGAGATAAGCTCCTAAAACAACAACAAGAGAAAATGCTGTAAATAATCTCAGTAAATACCTTGCATGGCTTTTATCTTTAATACACTATTTTATATACCAGACACGCTCTAAGAGAATACAACAGTAGTAAGACACTATATAACTGCAAACACAATATAACAGTATAGATAAGTGCTCAATTTTGTATGGTTAATGTAATAATACTAACCTGGTCTATTGAAACTAAAAATTACAGCCTGACCTCTGTGTTTGTGAGAGTAATGCAACCGGGTATTCAGATACAGCACGCCTCCTTATCACATCTCTAAATAAACATTTGGCTTTCTTCAGTTATCTACTACGTTTACAGAGTATGGAAAGGCCTTCTGTCGGGTCTTTTCCTTTTTCTTTCTTTTCTTTTTTTTTTTTTTTTTTTTTTTTTATTTTTGCAGAATACCCACCACAGCACAGCACTGAAGCCATCAATTAGGGACAACAGATGTTTGCTAACACAACCAGAACTGCACTGGATACGCATTTGGAAGGGTATCTGGCAATACGGCGTCCCCTCTTTACATACACACGCGCCAGCTATTAGCACTAATAGAGTCCTAAGCGCTTCTGCTTCACGGAATTAATTAGAAAGCAAAAGGTTGCAGGATGTACATTGGCATCTAGATGCTGAGGTGAAGGTTGCATTTAGAAGTATCTAATGGTTGATTAAGCCAGGGAAGGAAATAATATAACAAGCCACTGTTGGTGAGTTATTTAATTGCGTTAATGCATTAAAGCATTATGGTACAGCAGGCAAAAATTAACTTGAAAGATAAAAAACAAAGATGAAAACAACGCAAGGGATTCTGGCAACATAAGGTTGCTTCCCATACAACGTTGTGATAGTTTATCATCGCAGGCTAATTTGCATGTCTGCAGATTTTTCTCCTTCCCTTCCCGCCCCGTCCTACAATATTTATAAATCTCACAATTAAGAAGTTTCTCTATGGCACGTAAGTCTTGACCCTCCAAAAAACCTTTTGGTACTTTCACATTAACAACACAGGCATCAAAACCAAGCTTCAGGCACAACTGCAAACTCAGTACAGAGACTCCTTATTAGATTTCCCAAGCTATGCTCTACTATAAGCACAATTTTAACATGCCTACAGCTTTCCTGAAGACCCTTCAGAAGAGGCGCTCTGCCCAGACGCCAGATCCAGCTTTACTGGCTTAACAGGACCACAGACCCACCAAAGGGACACACGGATGACACCAGGGCACAAATCGTTTCTTGTCCGGGACATTCAGACTAGAAGATTGAGCACTATCTTTTCTAACTCAATCTTTCGTGTTAGTTTCTCCAGATGTAACATTCCTCATCAAACTCTGTTCAATATTTGCACAGCATAGATTTTAAAAGTGACAATTTTGCTCAAGTAGATCTCTATTCTAGGAGTCCACAAGGTCATTGAGAAACTGCACAGTCCTGTCAGGCTGAAGTAACTATAAACACACATGAAGAAAATAGGCATGATTCCAAACAAAGTGAGTTTTGCTTGTTGTTTTCACGTTGCATTGGAAAAATTTTTTTTTAATGTAGTAACTCCCTTCTGTGTAGGCACACCGTATGAACTATTTGACAGCACGGCCCCTCAACTCCTACACACTTGTATAATATGCTTGCTTATGCTGCAGTCATTAGCTAAAAATAAATAACTTTTTGCCAACTAGGTTCTCACACTTCAGCATTAACTAAAAAAATCACTAATTCTTATTTCACGTGACTGGCAACTGACCCCAGCCTTCCTGCTATCTTATAAAAACACACCAGCAATGTGCTACTCACCTACTTAACTTAGGGTCAAGTTAAACTGGTGTCTTACCTAGTCAAGGGAAAAGGCACCAAGCGCCTTATCAACCAATTATTACTGGAATTAAAGCTTCTCCACATAATATCAACATATCTCCCATATCAAAGAAATGGATAGTTACATTCGAGGGGAGAGGCCATTTGAAATCACTCACATATTCATTAAACACACAAAGAAAGTGCCATTTGTGCCATTCGTTCACACATCTCCAGAAGCCATAGAGGTGCAATGAATACGGCGCTTATGCAAGGGAGCCCGTCCAATAGCTGCTGCTAATAATCAAGTCAAACACAAGCACATGATCAGCGCAATTAAAATTCCCAAAGAGGAGCACAGATGCACTCTGAACGCCCAATCACTTGGAATATTTTTGATATCATGTCAAAGAAACCAGCTACTGAGCATCAAGTCTTTGTTATTATACTATTAAGTAATTACAACGAAATTGGAAAACACTAATGAGTTCTTCAGAAAGCATTTGCCATACCCAGTATTTAGAGAAAAAAGAACCAGGCTGCATTTCTCCAGAAAACCTGAAACAACTTCCCTCAAGCAGCTGTAAAAGTCTTACATGAAGAAAACACCCAGAAACATCTGGTTTCAACAACAGCTCAGCATTCATGGTGATTGGACGGCTCAAGAAATCTGGCCACGAAAGCGTGAGAATTTGGGAAACTCATACACGGAGCCGGAGTTCAATTCCGGACCGCTAGGTACACATGCAGTGAGGATCCACCAACTCCGCCTCAAACATGGGGTTTGGTTACCTTCCCTGATATTTTTGTTTATGAAATGAGATACCAATATGGCTACAAATAATGAGAAAGAGTAACTGAACTTTGCTCAGTGTCCTTTTGAATGATGAATTCTGGGGAGGAAAGCTTCATCCACAAACTCCTCCCCCAAGACGAGCCAATTATTCAATTGTGCTCAAAGGCCCCATGACAGACAGCTCCAGTCACCTGATGAATCTGTGAACCCCCTGACAAAAAGGGATCAGATGTCATAAGTCAAAAGGGGTCTTGCCTTTTTAGGAGAAGGCTGGGTAAGGAACTGGAAAGAGAAAGTATCCACAGGTTAAAAGAAAAGACATGTCAAGAGGCAGCAGTCCTGGGACACCCTAAAAATTCTGTCCTAACGCTCCCAAATGCTCCATGGAAAAGTGAGGCAGAGAAACATCTTTCATTTTGTCAAAAAGCATATTTGTTTGGTGACAGATAAAATGGAAAGACCAGAACCCTTCCAAAATATTCTTCTGCTTTACCATATAACTTGCAAATTCAGATTACTCAGAGATTAGAAATCCAGAGGAAAGGTGGACAAAGCTACTAGCAAATTTAAGGGAGGCAGCAATAACCTTTGGGGCCTCAGACCCTGTAGACCAACTTTCCTCTTTGTATAAGAGGATGGCTTTGCCCAGGACACATCCAGAGAAAGAGCTAGTAGGGCAGGCCACACCGGGCACTATCGTGGTGCCCACGCACATCAGACTTAGCATCTGGCTAGCGAGTGCTAGACCCAGGCACAGTTTCGGAGGAAGGCACAGTTTTCACAGGACTAGGTCATTCATTCAGTTGTTTCCCCATTAATGTGTCCCAGATGAGATCTTTGAAGACATCTACTTCGGACTAACAACCAAAGCAAATGCCTTGCTTTAAAGATCTATCCAACACGCACATCGTGTCCTTCTACTATCTCTTCATCTGAGGGCCCTTGTAACGGAAGAAAAACAATAATATTCCTTTGTTAAACTTGAAAAATGCTACAACCTGACGTCTAGTGACTTGAAAGAACACGGTCGTAACAGAGAAGACAGAAAACATGCCATTTATTCCCTCTGATCAAAAAACAACATGATGTTGGGGTAACGGTTCACTGGCCAGGTTCTTACAGCTGATACAGCTCTTGATCTACTGAGCTGCTATGAAAAGGGGGGGGGAAGGAGGGGGAACTGGGAAGGTGATAAGAGAACAGATTTTGAGCCAACCAACAGCAGAACAAGCACCACATGCTCTAAGTGCCAGGTCTGTGCTATAACATGTACAAAAAGCAGTCATCCTGCTATCTCAAACTTTTCCCCGAGATGCACGCAAGCACCCTCAAACGCCTTCATTATTTTCAAGCTCCAAAAGAAAAACAAGAAAAAAAAAAGAGAAATAAAAAGGAGATTTGTGATTTAAAAGCCTACAGATTTGTTCTGATCCTGTTCTGGTTAAAAGTTCTGGTGCTTCTCACAGGCACTTCTCTTCCTCCACCTCCAACCTCTGCAAAAATACTTTTGCCTATCTGTATATTCACATCATTACTGGATGCAAAACCTTCTGGTATGTGGGAAAAAAAATCCTTATTCCTAGTACTTTCAAATAATAAAACATTCTAATACTGTAGATGGCACATTAAGTAAAAACTTCACCAACAATTTACGCACTTAGTCCTAACAGCGCTTCAGAAACTGTTAGCCTCTGTGCCTTCATAACTCTAAATCACATTACCTTATTGATTAACATTATATATTAATTCTACAGAAGAGAATCACCTTCTCAACACACATTTCTCTGTCTAGACAAGGTGGGGTATAATGGATGCATGATATTTTTTCCAATAAATTCTGAAATATGACACACAGATATACAGGGTTGTGACGCTACACCTTAAATTCATATGCTGGACAGAACAAAAAGCAGCTAACATAAAACTAAATGTAATGTAATATTTTAATCATTTAATTAGGTAAGAATTACTTTATTCCCCCAACAGTTTGTCCTTATTAAGGAGAATTCAAGACATCTACAGATCCTCCAACTGTTATTCAAACTCTAAGCCATACGAGCCTTTCAAGCATCTGGTGTGCTTTATGCTCCGTGGCAGTTTCTTTAGCTTCCAATTGAATGATTTATTACCATATAACCTAAGCCTCTGATGAGATTAGGCTGCCAATTTGTGCCTCCTCTGCGAAGAGAGGTCTCCTGGAACCCAGGTTTTGGGCTGAACGTGGTGAATCTCAATTAACGGGTGACCTTTACGAGACAAGGGAAATGTTAATTCATGCTCACCTAAGTGGCTTTAACTCTCCTTGAAAGCAGGGCTTTCGAAGGCTGCCCACTACTCTGTCACTGGGAAGTTTCACTTCAACATTATCATGATAAAAAACTCTTCAGTGTAAAAAATGTATACATACATCAGTCAAAGCAAAAGGAGAAAATCTAAATGCTAATAGAGCTGTCCCGGGTGCATTTTTTATATTACTTGAAAAAACAATGGTTTCACATTTTTAAGGGCCTCCCAATGTTGCTCGGAGGCATGAGAACGACAGGGCCAGGGACGAAACACATCTCTGCCTCCGAGGCAGGGCAAGAGCAACCGCTGCTGCCTCCGCCCTCGCCCTGAAGGTATCTGTTGTAATCCCCAACGCCCTGTGATATCTAACTATTTTCTTGAGGCATCTCAGCTTGGGGAGCATAAAATTAGCAGAAAAGGCAAGTAGTAGGTCAGTCTCCACAACCAATTCAATTTGACTTTTTTTTTCTTTCAATTAGGATTAGCCAGTCTATCAAATAGGAGAAATAAAAGCAGCCGTTTAGCGATGTGTTTGCTGTTTTGCTAATTAAGTTGGTGAAAACAAAGTTCCTGGCATTGCAGACAAGTAAACAAGAATATGACCTGCATAAAGAAAGGATCTGGACAAACTTCAGTAGGATGCTGAAACTCCTGAAAAAGTCAGATGTCAGCAAGGTTTCAACACGAAACGTAAGCACCTCAGAGCACCTTAGAACGCTGCACTATTCAACAAGCCAGATTTAAATAAAGGAGATATATAGTGCCATCTGAAGAACTTCAGAATGAACTAGATATCCAGTGTAAAGCAATCACCCTAGAAAGAACTCCTAAAACATCAATGTCTTCCCAAAAGTCTCTTGAAGGATACCTATTGCAATTCTGGCTAACGTCGTCACTAAAGGTCCCAAGAGAATAGTACGACTGGTTAACATTTGCTAAATCAAATTCCAAGTTAGTTAATTATATTTATCTGCATTCTCACTAGATACTATATTCTTTCATTTCTTCATGTTAATTCTACATACAGTGGTGTTGCACAGCTTTTATTAATTGTTGAACTTTGATTCAAATGACCATAAACTATTATCATTAAGAATAGCAGGAGATACCTGCAGGAATCTAAACCTGCGAGACCAAAAGCACACTGGAATGCCATCGTATCTGCCAAAAGAACCCAAGGAAGCAATCTAAAACACTTCTTAAACCAGTCAAGGAAACAGCTTTGCAGCAAATACCATCCTAAGGAAAGCCAGAGCTCAAAAACAGGATCTTGGCTTTACATGCTTAAAATTTTAGAAGAGACAACAGCAGTACTATCTGCTTAATGACTTTAAATGATTATTTTGGGTTGTTGCAGCCTGATCCCATCAGCGCAGCAATGAACAGTCTTCAAAGAGAGAGAAGTGGATTATCAGAACCCAGAACTGCTCAGACCAAACCAGGTGAAACTTAATCCTAAACCGCAAGACAAAACTGCTACAAATAAACGTTTTACTACTGAACATCAGGCAAAGGCTCAAATTCTAGGAGAGTAGGAACCTCTCATATGGAGAGAAAGGGAAGAATACGTTATTTCAGATCACAGTGAGAAGAGTACCTGTTTGACTGTATCGTAGCTATTTTATTGCCGGGTTTACTGATGAAATGTGTCCACCGCCTTTCAAAAAGGAAAGCATTATTTTTACATTTCAACACAGGCTATGTCTTACCAACGCAGCACACGTTGCCCCAGGAAGCTGCGCACTGGATAACACAAGGAAAAGAGAGGGAAAATACCCACCAGTGCAAATAAAGTCAATTTAACTCAATTAGAAATATGAAAACATATGGGCTGGGTTTAACAGGTATCAGGAACTTGCTTAGCTCACTGAAAAAGATCTAGTACTCATGAAAAAAGAAAAAGAATACAAGCATATTATAGTACACAGACACAAACATTTCCTACTTTTTTCTGCTTTAATCTGCACAGCACAATGTGATTCTGTAACATCTTTGTAAATTCACCACAAAGCCTCCAAATTCCTTACTAAGCCCAAATCCAAAGCTGCAAAGTAGCTGTAAATAAAAACCTTGAAAATCAATGCTAACTTTCCAGACAAGGGACACGGTGACAGAGCAACCCCAGAAACCCAGGACTTCTCTCTGCCAGACTTCTAACAAGACTCAAAATAAATCTGGCCAGATTAGCTACCGAGCAATATTAGGAAGACTGAAGCATCGATCTGCTTAAGTATTTTATAAAATGATCTTTTTTTAGTGCTCTTCCTCACGTCAGGAGCCAACTGCTGAACCTCAACACCAGTAGCTGATGCAGGGGGAGTTGTTGAAAATCAAAGCTGGTGAAGGAACTCATAACTGATCCCATCAGCTTTGATTTTCAGTCTTCAACAAGCTCATCTACAGATACAAGATCTTGATGTCCTGCTATTTTTGTTTATTATACTAAAAGAAAAAAAAAAAGAAAAGTATACTGTGATACCTGACAATCTACACAGCAGAGTACTGGAAGTCATCTGGTTCTGCAGTGAGCAGAGCAGTACCTGGGGCCAAAGATTAAAGGAAGAGGAGCTTGAACCAAGACTGAGGATTTACTTAGGAGCCCTAAAAGGGAATCCAAAACACGACACCAGAGTGCTGTAGTTTAAGACTGGATCGTGTTGGGAAGACCGCGTTAAGGAACACAGGACAACTGAGATGTGCTACCAAACTTGTACGCGGTCTAACCTGTACAGATAAATTGATGCTGCAAGCTAGGACTGAGCTTCCTTAATAATTTATTCCTTAATAATGCAGAAAAGGATGCAACAGCAATAGCATCTACGGATTCCTATGCATAGCAATAACTGTGCACGCTGCCAGGGAAGCCTGAGACGTGGCTACAGCTTGTGCTATATCTTTTCGTGTCCTATGCAATGCAAGCAATGACAGCATCTTCACATTGCCTTCTTTCACGAACAAGTTCATTCCAAAATAATAAAACAAATACAGTAAAAAGAACGGCCTGAGAATTGTATGGTCATTTTAAAAAGCAAAGCCAACCATCTGGATGGCTCCAATCCCTCCCTCCTCTTGAGGGGATGCTAAACGGCAGCCTCTGAATGCTCAGGTCGCAAATATCGATCAGCTATCAAAAATGCCTAGTACTTCTTTGGCCTCTTCAAAGCCAAAGAGCAGATTTCACAGCCCAAGCTGGACTTTCAACACCTTGCGCCTTCCTTAGGAGTGGGAAAATCTAAGTGGGAGACTTTTTTTTAAAAAAAAAAAAAAAAAAAAAAAAAAAAAAAAGTGGTTGGGGGCGGGGGGAAGCACGTGCTTCATACTAGCCTAAAGGAGCAGAGACAAGGCCGTGTGCCTCTGAAGCGGATCACCTCTCCTCCTCCTGTAGGATACAAATATTTTGAATATTTAAAAGCCCCAAAAACGCATCTATTTGAACAGGTGGACTAAAAGGAACCACGCAATAAAAACCTGTTCCTACAAATCCTATGTGAAGTACGCTCTTGCCGCCGCCGGGATGCGGCAAGCTCTCTGCACGGCAAGGAGGATGCTAACGAAGCAAAGGGTTTCTCCTGCTTCCCTTTTCGGGTATTGCCCTCCTCCTCCTGTGCTTTGCCTCCCCCTAAATTCACTGCAGCTTTAATAACAATCTCGGAGGCAAAAATCAAGAAACAAATTATTTTCTTACACGTAATCCCCCTTTTGCTGTCAAGTGCCTGACCCCGGTTTGATAATCTCATTTCCTGAGAATCAAAATGCTGGAAATTTAAGCTTCCTAGAGTGTTAATTGCGGCCCTGCTCCATTGCTAATCAAAAAATTGGATGTTTTGCATGAAAATGCAGCTCTAATTAATTCTCAGTCATAAAGCGCCCCAGTTTTAATAACCCCTTCTTGATTGGATAGCCTTTGAAGAGACAGCGCCGCTAATCCGCTAAACCAGAAAAAACACACGCCGAGGAGATAATAAGTGGGCTTACACGGTCTGAACTAGATGATTGCATTAATACTGTCAAAGCACAAAAAAGTGAGTCTCTCCGCTCGCCTCCCGCCCCGCTCCGACGCCGCTGTGATCCTTTGCATCGCGGGGAGACAAAAGCAGCTGCGCGGCACAAGGCTCCTAACATCAAATAATTTCCCCCTCCTTCGTGCAAGCAGCTTCCTGCGTCTTCCACAGTTTTCTTCCTAAAAGGTGTTTTTAACCGGCACCGTCCACTAGTCACAAAGTCTCCTTTAATGAGGCAAGGATTATATTGCTCCCCCCGCTCCTTGTCACCTCTGAGTGACAACGTATTATCATACACACATCTAAGAGGTGCTGAACCGAATTTTCATTATCCAAAATGTCAAGACTCGTTTTCGTCATCCGCCAACACAGCTGGCTCGCGCCGACAGCCCTTTGGTGAATTCAAATGGAACAAGGCACCTACAAATAACTGCATTTTCCCTGGACCTGGCCTTACACCGTGCGCTTGTCATCTCAGATACCACTTGCCACCACCGGCGCCTCAATGATAGCCAAATCTCAATTAGCCAAATTTCTCTTGGATGTCATTAATCACCTAAAACCTTACGGTAAGGGATTTCCAGCCTTGGATCAAGAATGGTTAAGCAGCAGGCTGACATGGAACCCAAACCCTATCCCCTAAACCCCAAATTTTCCCCAAACCATTCAGCCGAGGTCCAAACTTCCAGCAAGATCCACTGCAAATCAGATGATGATCACATGGCCAATATTAAGAGACATATAGATAGTAAAAGTGACGCCACTTGTCGCAGCTGGCAAAAAAGAAATCTGATATATAAGATACATAGCTAAGCTATTAGCCAGCTTAAATATATTTTAAGTTTATATAAAATATGTTAGTTTATATAATGCTTTACTAATCCTATCAAGAGTAAAGTTTAACTATACAAGAGTCCTTGGAATTTAAAATCATCTCTGACAAGCTAAAACTTAAGAAAACTGCAGCAAAGGGAATTTACCTCAAATTTTTAAATAGAAAGAAGCACATGTCATCACAAGCACGTTCTGCACAGAAACTGGATAAACAGCTTCATAAAGAAATACAGATTTTTCTCTGTATTAGTTCAGTTCAAAAACATGCCCAGCAGTCAGGAAAAACTACATTCGGGCATGGATTGGAGTCTTTCTTCTCCTAAACACCTCCTCGGTGAAGTCACTTAACCTCTTTCTGCCTCCCTTGCACAACCAGCAGTTTCCTACATTGCAGCGACAGTAAGGGCACAAACTTCAGAAATCTGCAAGATGCCCAAATAGCAGCATCAGCGAGGTGACAAAATTTCTCAAAAATCGACGGCACAAGGACAGTACAAGAACATTTTCAATGCTCTGACACAGCACAGAAGCACCTATAAACAGCGATTTCTCAAGGGGCATCACACCGTAGCGTCCTCCCCGGTTTTCACCTCCACGCAGGGACTGCGAGCACCTTGAATGGTTGCACTGCTGCCTCGTGCAACACGTGGCTGTGTCAAGTCTGGACAGACCATCATTCTCCATATTCATTTTAATGTATTTAGACTAAAATCAATGAGATTTAACAGAAGAGCGAAATACAACTCTGGAATTCTGACTCTACTTCTGCACCTGCAGTCCCTCCCCTAGGCTGACCCATTTTGTACCTCAACTTGTGTAGCTACAATCAAAATAAAATCCTCCTTCACTAAGGCACGGAGAAGTTTAATTAACGGTGAAGTGTGTCGAGCTTCCAGGGTGAAAGAAATAACGAGCTCAAATTTCGAGAGGTGCTGAGCAGCTGTGGATTGCATGAGCATCCGTGGGAGCAAGAGCTGCTCAGGAGCTCTTCACATTTCATTCTTAAAAACGGCCCAGCTCTACAACGCGAGCAAAGCTGACCTCGACAGGAACTACGAGGGCCTGCGCTCGCCTAGATAACGCAGAAGCTGGATGCTATTTTCCACGCTGATCAGTACCCTCAAGGCTCTTCAGATTTCCATGGTGTATAAAAAAACCCATCTTTTACCCTCACTGCTGATAAACTGAACCGACGCCACGGTTCCTGCCAGCACAACAGGGAGCTACATCAATTCCCTACGGCGGCGGGACTCTGAAACAACACCTGATGAAGGAGCCTGCAACTAGCGGCACCTCTGATGAAATAAAAAGTGTGTTGGAAATTATCAGCCACCAAGCAGCAGTGTGGTGCATGACTCCTGCAGAGACAGCTAGTGCCCACCGTGTTCAGCCTGCTCCGGATGCCAGGAATCCTGCATACGCGCTCTTATATTCTAGTAAGAAAGATCACATTAGCTCAGATTAGGTTCCTTTTAAAGCAGGAATGAGATCGCTCTCTGATGAGACCAGTCACATCCAATTTAACGAAACAAACTCAAGACACCTCCAGAGTATCTCCTGCTTTACTCTGCTGGCCCAGGGACATCTTCCTACCACCTAGTGTCCCTCTTGCAACCCTGGTAAACAGCAAGAAACTACGTTTTTCTTTCATCCCCAAGAATATTTTTGGTAATTGAACGCAATAGAGGAATGAAAAACAGAGGACGCATGGAAATCGTCCCATCACTTGGAGAAAAGCAACTGCCTCTACAGCGAGATGCAATGTTTTAGCCTAGTTTCTTAAGAAAATGAGAGTTCTCTCATCTTCGATCCATCTGAATGGCTGTTTTGTGAAATAACCAGCCGCGCAGACAAACGCACGCTGAACATGGGCCTCCGTGGAAGGGAAATCTGGGAGAGCTGGTCAGCACATGCTCAGCTTGATCCAGCACATGCTGTGGGTTTTGGTGGATTTTTTGGGGATGCAGGTGGGTGCTGAGGGGTGCTGGACAGAAGGAAGCCGGAGGCTAAGCAGGCACAGAGGCACGCTGAGAAGCCTGGTTAATGCAGGAGAAGTGCTAAGGGTCAACTAGGCTTCAGTCATTGCACTGTTCACACCATAAACTTACCCGTTTCAAAAATATTACCCTATTAAGACAGGAGATCAAGAACACCAGATCCAACAAACAGCAGGAGGGCTTTCAAGAAGGAAAATACAAATTCTCCAGCTAGAACACAGCCAAGACAAATGCTCTTTAAAAAAGAATAAACGAGAAGTTCAATGGTGATCATTCTTTGTTTTGTACAGAAGAAACCACCTCTGACGTTGTACTTTTGAAAACATCCCGGGGCACCACATCTATGTTAGTTCAGAAGGAGATACTTCAGTTATGCACTTGCTTTCTTTTTTCCTTTCTTTCTTTTTAGTGGTAACTGCCAAACAACTTGTGCATCCACCTTAAAGGCTGCTCAGTCTTTCTCCTCCAAATCCAGTGAAATAAGACTCAAGAATTAATCTTTCCATCTCTAAACCACCTGCAGCAGGGCCCTTCCTCCCCCTGCCCCCCGGAGGGATAATGTGCGCCTTTTGCACTGCACTGTTTCAGTCCAAAAGAAGGAGGTTAATGACAAAGCCTCGCTATGATCTGCAGCCATTTTAAGGCTATTTAAATTAGATTCTTCTTTCAAAAAGTTGGCATGAGCCAAACTTTTAGAAGTTTCTTCTTCTTTTTCATTTTATGCATATGTTTCTTTGAAGATCTTTTCAGGAAAAGATTCCCTAACAAGCCACCCTCCCCCTGCCGCCACTGAAAAACGAGCCCTGTGGATAAGGCTGTTGGGAAGCGCAACCGTGCCGAGTGCGTGTGTCACATGCCTGCCTTCCAGTAGCCGCACTGAACAATTAAATTGCATTTTTCTTTAAAAGGGGTACAAAATCAAAATGCAGATCTTGCTGTGGCCTGGGATTCAGGAAGATTAATGAGCTACCTAAAAGGGACCAGCTGCTTATAATAGAAAGAGATGGCAGTACATTTTTAACATAAAGTTCAAAGGGAAACTTTTCTTGATGGTGAAACGGCAAAGACTTCTTCGCAAAGTCATCTCATCTATTGTCCCCACTGACTCCCTACATTGACTTTTTGTCACCTATTGCATCACGTTCAAGCTCTTCCAATTCATCCGTAAAGGGCGATATTATCTTGGCCCTGTGCACACTAATTCCTCCGTCTTCTCCTTTACTCCTTTGTGCCTTCTAGCCCCGGCCAGCTCGGCCACTGGCAGCTCCGGAAAGCGCTCACCGCTTCCCGCTCACAGCAAGCGTTTGATCTTGAGATCCATCCTGGCTCAAAAAGGAGCCGCTCTTTCGTGCGGTCCGGCTGTGTCCATCAGGAACAAGGTCTGAACCCAGAAAAGGAAGAAAGCTTTTTTATAACATGTCCTCAATTCAGTGTAAAACAGTAAGGGTAACAGCATCACCAAAAAAATAAAAATAAAAAACATTCCCAGGTGGCAACCACAAAGTCCTGGGAGAGGACACACAGGTGGTGCGAGTTAGCGCCACTCTCTGCCACGCACCTTCTAAAGTGACAAAGACAACTGGCCAAATCCAGGTGTGGAGGCAATTACATGCCACAGAAGGCAACAGGATTAATTCTGTTTTTAAGGCAGGTACAACAGGCTCCCCAGTGGTCCCTTCATTAGGCTAACCTCTTATATGTCCTCAAGAGCCTCTCAGTTCGTGGTTTGGGATCCTGTTACCCGATGTGGTTTGTGGAACAGAGCTAATGGCTGTGGAAAAGCAACTACTTAACTCCTACAGCCCACTGGTATAAGAAAATGACTGTGCCATACAGTACCTTGCACTACCTGCACTACAACACACTACTGAACTGGGTATCTTCTTTCAATAATTGCTATTATTTAAATATTGTCAAATCAACTCTCAAAAACTTTTTTAAAACGTAACCGTACAACTCTCCCCCCACCCCAAAACAATCAAATTCTTCCAATTTCTCCAGCTGCTTGGTGTCTAATGCCTCAGCTTGCTCTAACAGGCAAGTGCTTCATTCATTCTGCTGCTCTAAGGTGGTGCACAGAGCCACTTGCACCCACTCAATTTTGGTGCTCGCCGGGCACAAGTACACGTGACAGATTTTTGAAGGTGAGAACCTCATTCTCACAGGGTGAAGAACTGTAAGATAAACACCTTCCCAGTGTGCTAAAATGGTGGTACCACAATTTAAAAGATGTATCTTCGACTTTATCCCCATAGGCTCTCAAATCTTAGTGTGAGAAACCATCAACTTCAGTATCTGTCCTTTTATCTTAGATTCTTCCTTCGCAGTCCATCCAGAAGTATCTGATCATTTACCACCGAATGTATCATTATTTCCTTGATCACTGACACCAACATCATCTTTGTATAGTTCCCTAAAGTAGTTTCCATCCACAAGAACATTGCATCTCTCTCACAGCTTCTTGCAACACTGCTGTGGGTTTAAGTCTTCACAGAATCATAGAATCAGTAAGGTTGGAAGGGACCTCTGGAGATCATCTAGTCCAACCTCCCTGCTCAAGCAGGGTCACTTAGAGCATGGTAGACAGGGTTGCATCCAGGCGGGCCTTGAATATCTCCAGAGAAGGAGACGCCACAACCTCTCTGGGCAACCTGTGCCAGTGCTCTGAGGACAACTAAGAAGGGTGACAAGAGATATCCAATAATTCATTTGGAAAATTTAAAACATCATCAATAAAAAAGTTAGCACAGAATTATTATCAGTAAGATTTCAAAGAGAAGTTCTCCTCTTGCCCATCCCTATGGTATTTGAAGAATACTTTTCCTTGTTATGATTGCCCGAAAGGATTATATAGAAACAAAAAGATTGCATAGAAAAGAATTACTCCTCCTATATGTTATCATGTAAGTCTTAAGATCCTTCCTTGACGCTGCTCCCAAAACCCACACATTTGTGGATTAGGCCACTTGGGAAAAAATACGAGATGATACAGCAATCAGAAGAGAGAACACTTTTCTGTGTAAATACAGCAAAAAGCAATATAATCCAGTAAGAGTAGCCCAACTCTTCAAGTTTACCATTTTCAAACAATATATCTTTTAGTGTTGTACAAAAATTCACACAGTAGAAACTTACGTCTTCAAATGAGATGACTGAGCTTAGTTGCCAAAGCAATCCAGCAGAAGTACCACATTCAGCATATATAGGTAAAAATAAATTGCAGCCAAGGAAGCAGACACTAGCTCCAAGTACCCCAAAGCAATGCTTAAGGTGAGCTTGCTTTCATTCAACCCATTGTTTTATGAGTAATTCTTAAGACCTGGACCTTTAGCTGGAAGTTCAGATGGAATAAAAAGAAACCCAGATGCTTCACAAGATGATAAGAATAAATAAACGTAGGTTACATAAAACTTCTTGAGATTTAGACAGTCTGTGTGGCAACTCAGAGAGGTTTTTACATCTCAACATAGCACAGCTCCTGCAAATGAGAATTATCCAAACTAACGCACTAGTCCCCCACCTTGAAGTTCTCCACTTCTGCTGTACAGCTCCCTTCTCTGCTCCCGCAAATAGGCGCTCATGCTAATAGCGTGGGAGGACGACTCAAACCTGTAATTAAAAAAACAACAGTTTCCAGTCAGCCATCCGAACAAGTGTCTCTCTCGCGAGCCCCAGCCAGCTCTAAACAAACAGCACTTCCCTGTATGCTGGAGCCATTTCAGAGCCAAACGGGGAAAGCAGACAAAAGCACATTTTTCCTGTAAAACCCCATCACTGATGCACCTCATTCTGTCACCCCTGACCAGGGCAGCTCTGCTAGTGACTGCCAATGACACACACATGCCCACGAGGTCTGGCTACGCTCCTTCATGTCGTCGGCTGGAGGCAGACATAGTCCAAGCCCGGTAAAATCCAAACCAAAGCCATAAACTAACACTATCTAAACTGTTAGCGGGCATATAAATGCTGCCACTGATTAAAAATTAATATTCTCCTGGAGACTAAGGAGTAATAAAATATTGATTATTTATTCTGTGGCTCCAATCTTCCACAAGCAATAATCTGAGAAGAGGTAAATATTTTCCATCTATGTAACCCAGTAAATACGATTTTGACCAACACTAGTAAAAGGCCACGGGCGTTGTGCTGACCTAACACCGCAGGGTCTCCGACTGTTCTGGGTTGGCCGTGGCCAGAGCTGGTTGTCACTGTGGTCACCAGGGTCTGGTGGCCAAGGGCCTCCTGCCCGCCCAGCCTGAGCTCAGTGTCG
The DNA here is from genome assembly GCF_028389875.1 of Rhea pennata. Taxonomy (NCBI): domain Eukaryota; kingdom Metazoa; phylum Chordata; class Aves; order Rheiformes; family Rheidae; genus Rhea; species Rhea pennata. The sequence continues at coordinate 2,723,523 of NC_084663.1, forward strand.
GGAGCACCCGCAGGGCCAAGGGTGCCCCGGGCAGTCCCTGCCTGGCAAACAACAGCCCCCGTGTGACCTGTGCTGGGCGCTGGGCAACTCTCCCGCTGGAGCTGAGGACAGGCAGAAGGAAGCCAGTGGTGGGGACAGGAGGGATGAAAACAGCCCCAGGTGGACCCACAGTTGGGGAGGAGGAAACACCATCGTGGACATCAGAGTCCTCTCGGTGAAGATCTCCAGGTGGTGATGCTTTGCCATAGTCCATTTCCCCCCACCCTTCTGCAGAGGACTGAATCATTTCAGCCTTAGCACTCGCTCAGAGAGACACTGAGCATCAGGTCAGAGAAAAGAGAGACATTAGCAAGCTTTCTTGTTTTTTTTTTTTTTTTTTTAGGGTATTATTATTAACAAGACTTTTCTATATTAATTTGGACTATGAGTGTTAGCTTTATTGCAACTAGACTAATAACAATCTATCAAAACACAACACAGAACTACATTTTAATTAAGCTAACGATAAATTTTTGGCTTTGTATTTATGAGGTGCTCCCTTTTGCCCAGGGCAAGATGTTAAGTATTACATTATCACCATGGCCCAGAGATCTTTTCCAGGCATCAAAACCAGAAGCTTCAGGTCAAGGCAAACTACAGCAATAAACCTCAGTCTCCTCCCACTACCACCAACTTTAGTTTGGTACAGTGATTCAAATTATTCCTCAGATTCATTGTATGGGCATTTGTTGCTGGATCTCATCCCATTCATCTCTTTCCCCCAACCATCCACTTCACTCCTCTCTGTTTCCTTCCTCTGACATTTCCTTGATCTTCTCTTGCAACAGGCTCCTATTTCCACTTAACTCCTCCAGTCATGTAATCCCTTCCTTTCCCCCCCATGCTGATCCTCCAACAAGAAAACCTTCAAATTATTTTTTAACATGTAATTACACAAATTAAGGCCAAGACTGAGACTAATGTGCTGGGTGTTTAACATCTGCTCGTACCATCCACTCCTTTCCCACCCGTGCCTGATTTCTGCCTTGCAAATTTGATCTGTAGGGAGTTGGCAACCTAAACATACTCTTGGCTGACTTTTGGAAGAGCCAAAAGCCAAGTTTATTGCAAGAAACTATTTGAATTCACAAGAAACCCCTCATCTGAGGGTTCTTTTGTCGCCCTCTCTTCCTCCCCTCCCTTCCAGGACAACCACCTTTTATCAATGTGTGAGTAAAACACAAGGTGGAGCCCTGCCCTAAGAGACCTCTGAAGGAAGGTGTCTAAACGCAAATATTCTGATGACAAGTGGATGGCACCCCCGATTTGGACGTGGCTAATGGAAAGGCAAGAAAAAGAGCCTTGCAGCAGGGCGAGAAAAGCACTGAAGATGGGAGAGGAGACAAGAATAACACTCCATCAAACATGTACATCCCTCAGTGGACTGAGAAATTCCATTTCAACAGAGATTTCCATAGATACCGTGACAGCTGACAGAAGACAGATAACCGAATAAGAGATCCCAATAAGTGCTGCTGTCACGGAGGTGCTGGCGATGACTCAGTGACAAGACCAGGAGCGGTTAGAGACATGCTTTTTCCTACGAATGTTAGGCACCTTCACTTTAAACAATTATACCCATCTTCACTCTCCGCTGACAAACTAATATACAGGCTTAAATTGCTGGAGGTGAAACAGGACATCCTTGTGCCTCAATCGTAAATGGCCCAGATACACCAAAAAACAAAAGGTGAGCAGCTCCCTTTTGCTCCAATATGTACCTGCGAGTCAGAGCAAACTCGAAGAGCGTAATTCTCAACCCCTACAGTGATGAGAGTGTTAAAAAGGGGTAGGGAGAATAACCAGGGTTGGCTGGGGGTCAGGAGACACCTCTGGAATCCTCTATATAACATTTAACCTTCTAATAACAGAAGATTATATAAACAGCTAATTCTATGAGAGCAAGAGGGAAGTGCAAGAGGCTTTAATCTCTAACTGGGGTCTTGAGGTACTACGAAAATAGAATCACTGCATACCCATGTCAATGGGGCACAGAATCGGGAGGTCACTGGCAAGTTTTGGATCATCAAGAAATAAGTTTTAGCTGGAGAAACCCCACAAGTTATCGGTAAAGAGGCTACAGAATGCAGCCCAAAACACTTGCCCAAAACAGCCAGTTACTCCCAGCCTTTCCCATTACTAAGGCTGCTGCATTTTCCTCCTACCATACAATGATCTGCCCCAAATCACACATGAGGGGTTGCATAGTAAAAAGGCCACTCAGACTTCCAAGATCCCCACCTCCAGCAAAATAAAGGGAGAAACACAGACTCTCACTTCCATAGCCCTCTAGTCACCCCCTCCAGGAAGCATGCAGCTCCTGGCCCCCTCCAGATTCAGCTGCAGCTGAACACGGTTAAAAAGTTACTGTCCCAAGCACCTTGGCACTCCCTACCTACCTTCCCACTGCTGCTCCACTTGCTGCGCTTCCCTCAGATCTCTTAGAACTGCAAATGTGCTTGTTCCCTGACCAATCTCACTGAAAAAAAAAATCCCTAAAAAAGATTATTTTGGCCAGACTGAATTAAGGAGCAACCACACTTGCAGTTCTACTGGAAGATCTGAGAAAGCTGTGATCTTTCAATCTGGGGCACCTGCTGCCAAAACAGCACACGTAGGTATTCTTCAAAATCCTTAAGAGCCCAAAGAGAATCACCAGCACAGGGACTCAATGGAAGACATGAAAATTCAGCATGAATGGAAGTGTAGTGCCCAGATAACAAGGCCATCTCTCCTCTCCTAACAGTGCTACTCAGTGACACCTCCTCACCTCTCACTCTTGTACATCGGATTAGCTCCCCCAAATCTCTCCCTTGTCCACCTAGCCTCTCATCCTTTCCCTTACACTCTCCTCCCAAGCACTTAATTCCTTCCACTTTGAACTCCATTAGCACTCCAAATTAAAGGTACTAGTGATAGGATTAACAGCTTAATCTATCTGGCGATTATACAGTTTATCTTAATTCTCTTTGTCCAGTCTTCTTTATCATTCTCTTTAACAGGTCTTGATTTTAACTTGGACAAAGATAGGCATAATGTATCACAGCACGCATTACAGGAGCTAGCATAAGAGGATCCCAGCCCTGAGAAGAGCCACTGAGAGCGTTACACGCTAAAGAACAAGGATGAATCCTTAACAGGGCTCTTACTGAGGCTTCAGCTTTTACTACATCTCCATCTGAAAGCTTACGCCATGCCCACACTGTGAAACCGCTATTAGCGGCCAGCATTGTGCAGTACTCCAGGTTCCAGAGACAGCTTTAACATGTTGTTAACACCATTCCAGCACTTACTTGAACAAAGGGGTTTTAGGCCTTTGCGGTTTCTTCTTTGCAAAGAAGGCTGCAAATTCTCTCCCGGAGCTGGCGTAGCTGAGCTGGGTCGACGGCTCCGAGGCCGTGCGCGTGTTCTTCATATCCAGGTATTCTGTCAGCAGCATCTGCAAACAGAAGGCAACGTCTGAAATGAAACAGTGTTGTAGCGCAACGCAAACATTAAGGTTTAAGTACTCTATAGGGCTGAAGACTGGAAAACTAATAAAAATCCCCAAGATTTGTAATTAACACAGACATCCAAACTTCATTTTCAAAAATGAGAACCTAGTGGCCTATATGTCACTAACGTGGTAAAAATACTTTTCATATTGCCTGACCAATTCAATTTGCCCCAAAATACTGCTGGTTCCTTATTCATCCCAAAGCTGGTCCCATCCTACCCTCAACACAGCAACAGCAAGATAGTGAGTAGCTAGCTGACCTAAAGGTTACATACTACAGGTCTTAAAAATTCAAAAGTTACCAGTATTTCTAAGTTCAGATGGTATAATTGATGCTTTTTAAACAACTCTGCAGTGCAGGAACAGATTCTAAGTCATTCACTTTTAATTTCATTCTCAAGGTGTAAAGAAACCTCTTAAAAAAACAACTTCTATAAATGCATTTAGAAATTCACTAGTTATTCTCAGAAAACCCTATTTGGAGGCCATTAGTATTGTGTTTGACTCTAATAACGAGCTACCCAAACCCACTCAAAGAGTGCTGTCTGTAATGAGAAGAACACATCAGTACTGTGCTGTCTATATTTAAACAAATTATGTGGGAACAAATACCTAGGCAAATGGTATCATGCCTCTAATTAGAAACAATTCAGGGTGGCTTGGAAAAAATAAAAATATAAAACAATGCAATTTCAACTCCTAAAACACCTCAATTAATACTTTACCTGAATGTAAGCTTTTTAATTGGACATTTATTGTTAAGAGTAAAAAAGCAATCGCCGCACTAATTTTTGGCAGTAATTTACAAACTGCGTTTGTATTCTCGTATTTGCATTTTATCTTGCCTACTTGAATTAACAGCCTTAAAATGATCACAAAAATGTAATGAAACCCTCCAACTTAAGTAAGTTAAAAAAAAAAATAGTCAGCAACTTGTTCTCATATCATAGAGTAAACCTATTTATAATGGATCCCGTGATTCTGAAGCCACTTCACATCCAGGACTATGAAATATAAAGCATATCATGTACTACTTAACTCCACAATTGCAATAATGCCACAACAATTACAACAAACCAACAGAGATTTGAGCTAGGACCATAACGAAGTGTCCCTATTAGTTAAAATGTGAAATAGAGAAATAAGAGAAAAAAGTGAAATAGAGAAGTAAAACATCAGTTTGTGTAGATATTCGTAACAGACACAGATCAGAAAAAAGAGAAGAGAAAATTGTTAACCAGGGAGGTAGAGTAGGATGCTTGGACACAAGGCTCAGGAAAAGTCAGGAGATGCAATGAAAATTGCTGAGTCTGATAACTGTTCTCATAGGTCACCTTTAAGTTACAAAATCTAACATAGCAGAAACGTCACGAAACCAGATTTACACTCGTTCTGCTCCGCTATCCCGTATTCAAAACTTACGGCATTTCTTCAGAACAAGGTCATTAACTGTAAGCAGAGTGACAATATACCGCCAAGCGGGAGAGAAGTTAAGAAGGAAGAGGTCTTCAAAGCACAGTTCATTTGGCTTATAACTGCACCAGGGAGATTCAAATCCTTATAATTTTTAAGCAACGCTATTAACACGTAGGACAGTCTTAAAATCTTGCCAGCTACTTGCCTGAAAAAATACTCTGCAGTTTTACTGTCTCATTAGTTTGTGTGGCGCACGGCCTTCCGCCCAACTTCACTGACCCCAACTTATTCTGTACGCCAGGACGGTCCGAGACACCTGCTTGCTCCGCTCTCAGTCCTTCTATGTGATTTTAATAAGGATCATATTTCAGTCGTAGAAGCTGTGGTTGGTCATTACTTATTAAAAGCTGCAGCAAGCTACAACTTTAAAATCCACTTTAAAAAAAAAAAAAAAAAAGAAGAAGAAGAAAAAACAGGCATTTTTCTGCCTATCAAAGCAAATAGGAGCTTACCTTAACAATACTGTAAGAGATTTCATGATTTGGTCCCACAACACTTTAGCGGCAGTTGCTCAGCCATCAATCAAAACCCTTGTTAGACATTAATCACATGCACGTACAGCAAGATTTATGAGTGACTGCAAAGTTTGCAACATCCCATTCATTTATAACAAGGACTTTTGACTTTCTGCTCAGTAGTTGAATTCTGCTATCCACGCAGTATATTTACATCAACGTCAAGCAAAGCAAGTTGCACATAAAGCATGAGAACAAAGCACATTTTACCTAACTGCTCTTTGGGCAAGAAAATTAAGATAAAATGTTTTATTAAAAAGGCAATATTTATGGACTTGGAGGCCTAATTAGATTCTCAAATTTCAAAAGGTCACATCAGTATGTGCAGTCTGGCTACCACGTTGATCTGGTAACAGCTTGCAGTACACTGTCTCTCTGAACCACAGTGGGGCTGCAGCAAATTGTGCTTACAGGTCTGGCTGCTGTTTGCACTCGCTGCGACTCTCCAGATCTCCGTTTTCATTTTTTGGCCAAGTCCCACGAGGAGCTGCGCAAGTTACTTTGTCTTATCATGCTCAAGTTTGACCTACGAATGAAATGGGGACAATAAAGCATGCCTGGCCCCAGGGTGACAGCTCCATTCATTCATTACTTCTGCCTCTTCTGAGGTTTTCAGATAGGAGGCCTGAGCTCTGAATAGGCTCCATTCCATCAATTAAAAGATATTTCACATCCTCACATATTCTCAGTTATGATGTATGCTGTGGGATGAATTGCTTGTTCCACTAAAAAAACGAGACAGTTTCAAAGCCGAGGACCTCTTCCTAAAATACAACCGTCCTAGAATTAATTCTCTTTCGAGACGACTCCATCTCAAGCATCTCAGCTGACTTACGCAGCAATAGGACCTGGAGAAACAGATATTTTAGCTACGCAGGTCCAAAGACATTTATGTCAAAAACAACTATCTGGATTTTGATAAAATTTGGAAGGTAATTCACATAACTCTGGTTTAACATATTTCTCATACATAATAACCATGAAGTGACAACCAAATGCAACATTGATGCATTCCAGCAGGAACCTGGGAAGCTACTGAACAGTAATTCCCAGTATGTCCAGAGCTATATGAAAAATACTGACATATTTTTTTAAACCTGTCCAAAAATCTCTCTATACCATAATGCTGGTTTTCAGTACGTCTTTAGATCTTTGGGGGTTCCAAAAGATGAAATGAATACTAACACAGTACCCAGAATTGTACGAGGGTAAAGGAGATAACCTAGGTAATTACTAGGCTCTCAACCTAGCATCGATCTGAGCCAGAGTAACAGAACAGATGATAGAGGACTCTATTAAGAAAGAATTAAAGAAGAATAACACAATTCATGTCCATCAACTTGGATTTACAGAAAACAGATCTTGGCTAACCGGTATTTTTATGAGATGACAAATTTAGTTTTAAACAAACAGAGAAAGATACAGTTGTATTTCCACACAGAATCTGAGAGAAAAAGCTGAAACAACAGAAGTCAACACAGCATCCACTAAAAGAAAAATCAGCAGGCTTGTAAAAAAAAATCCTTAACATCCAACTAGACACAAGAAAATCATCAATACCAGATTAGGCAAAGTCCCAGCAATCTTGATTCTTTTGTCCTCTATATTCGAAGTGGACATCGACTCCCAAACTTTTGTTTTTTCTTTTGTCCATTAGAGATCTTCTAGCTTCCATCCTCCCTTTTGATCACCTTGATTTTTAAAACAACTTTCTTCTTATTGAAGAAGCTTAATCAGAGGAAGAAAGCACGTACCCGAGTGGCTGCAGCATCCCTTTCTGGACTGAACAGACCAGACCTTTTCTGGTCTCACATTCCTAAGGAAGGAGTGCCTACAGAAAGCTTATAAACCACAATATTTGGGGATAGAAGGGTAAATAAAAAAAGAGAATAGATCATTAACATAGAAAAATATACATTTTTGATAAAGCGGAATCAAGCTACTGGGAGGATTTCAGCATCACCAGAGGCAGATTTCTACACTTGGCGGGGGTGGGCAGGAAACGAAGGCGAAAGCTGGGAGATTACTGGATAAAGCAGCAACTCCAGAAGACTTGGGAACACTGAAGACAGTCAACAGCAGGGAGCTTCTCACCACGGCAGTGGGAATAAACTAATGAAAAACAGCTAAATTTCATAGGAGTGAAGTTTACGGCACGCCTCTGCCTTTGCCCTCACACCTGGAACGGCGAATGAAACCCGGCAGTCATAAACGGAGAAAGAGGAGGCAAGAAGCAGCACGAGAGTTATTAAAAGGCTGGAAGGCATGACTTATAACAAAATCGAAGTCATGAGTTCAGTCTTATTAGCTTAGCAAAGAGCAGGCTAGGAGGTTACTAGATCAGTCCGCAAGCACATAACACAGCACAAAGGTGATGAAAAAAAAAATCTTCACTAATGAATTTATTAAAAAAAAATCCAAAGCCTGGGGAAAGCTGAAGCTGGAAAGGCTTTGACTAACAGTTAGGCATACATTTGGACATTGTAATTATCCACTTAAATGAAAGGTTTCAGCGTATTTTCCGCCACTGACTCTCCCCCATTCCAGTCAAGACTGGATGCCTTTCGAAAGGATGTGCCCTCATTCAAATAGAAATTAATTCAAGAAACTACTATGGCTTGTTTTATGCAAGAGGTCAGCCAAGAAGATCACCATAGTTCTCTCTGGCTGTGTCATCTGTGAGTCTTAATAAGCTCTTGCTGGCTCTCAGGTTCCTGGATGAAGGAACCACAGGTGTTCAAAGTATTATTACTGCACATCTCCGTTAATTATTGCTTCCATTGAAATACAAAATAAAACCAGCCACTTCTGCTGTCAGCGTTTGGTGGACAGGTTTGCACTGAGGAAGGCTCTTGCCCTGTACTCCTGGAGCACGTATTCCTGGGGCATCTTTGACCAGGCCTAGGTGCAACCCCTAGGCAGCTAGGTACACAGTGGCACAGCAGCCTCAAAACACACAAAGCTTCAAATGAAAGCAACCCCACTCATGTTTTGAGGAAACTCTAAGAGTCAAATAAAGCCATCCAGAAATAACATTCTCAGCATCTGACCATGTCCCTAGTACTTTGCTACGGGGTACTGGCAATGGAAAATATGCTTTATTTTCAGCTTATTGCTCTAGCACACCAGGCAGCTGCATAAATGTTGGCATTTCAGCTGTCCTGACATATTGTTGACTCATTTGGAGTTGCATCAGCCTCAGAGATTTCCTCAGAGTCACATTTTCGTTAGACGTAGCGGCAGGAATAAGAAGCTGAGCTTACAGAGCAGAAGAGAGATTTGCTAATGAGCTTTTCAGTGAGAAAAGTTGATAAAAACAGGACATCCCACAGCAGTCAAATTTTACTACGGTTTCCCGAGCTCAACGGGGATGTGAGGAAGCGCGTGGTGACAGCACACCACAGCGCATGCGTTGGGAAAGACCCAACAGCCCTGAGAAACGATGCAACCACAGCCAACTTCAGCGGCAACAACGGCAACTGTAAATAAACCTGGGAGTTCAAGTAGGATGCACTACTGTGACATGCACTTACTTCTTTGCAAACGTATAAAAGGAGACGTTGCTCTTCAGGCTCTGGAGACTGGAGGCAACTGCTAGCAAAGTGCCAAAATAAGGCAAGGACGCAGTGGAATTCAGTGGGAATTTACTCTACAGCTAACTACCCACTAACCTCGGATATCAAGTTTCTTAATAATTAGAAGGCTGCAATAATTGTGAAATTTAACAAAAAAGAATAACAATTTGATCACATTTTAAGACCCCCGAGCTTTCTGCACAAACTGTGCTAGGTAGAGAACTCAAGAGAACAGGGGCTGAGTAAACATATGGCACATGTGAAAAAGGACAAAGCAATGTAAGTCTGGAAGAATTAAAACCAGATTTTTTAGGTGCCATGAATATTGTTTAATGCCGTACAACCTGCTTTATCTAATCCTCACTGCCTGTGAAATTAATTTATCTGGAACATAATAATAAAAACCCTTAAAGAATTAATTCTCCCAAATCATTGCCCAATTCTATTACTGCACAAGAAGTAAGCTTTCTGTTTTTCTTTTTGGAGAAAAAGTTAAAAAAAAAAAAAAAAAGTCACAGAACTATTTAGATAATGCTATCACTGCCAATGCTACCACATTCATTATCAATGCTAATTGTCAATTAGCACAACTATTAGTGAAAATCTGTGAACGTGCTTCCACCTCTGGGGAGAGAGGGAGGGATGGAACAAATCCCCAAACTGCTTTAGAAAACACAACTTCTTAAAAGCTGCTTTAATTGACAATGAGTTGCAGACCTGCTCACATTGCTTTGGAGACTTTAAAATCAGAATCTTTTCATTTTGCAAGTTACTTTTATCATAGCTTGGACTTTATACGCAAGGCAGGGAGCACCCCAGGCTCTGATGACACTTGGCGGGTGGATGAGCTGAAGCCAGTCGAGATATACATACTTACGTAACAGGCTGCACGGTTGCTAGCACAGCAAAAGGAGGACAGTTACACGCTGTCACAGCCAGCAACATCCGCCTGCAGGTTCCCTGAACGGGCAAACGCCGGCCAGCGCTCGTTTTATTTTCCCAGGCTTTATGCAAGCTGCCCTATGAAGAGAGGAACTGCAACATGTGAGCAGGCCACGATGCTGCAACAGTCGCCTCCAAGTCCTCGAGGGTGCCTTGCAACTGCTTTTTAGCTTTGGTGGCTTTAATATTTGTATAACCAGCCATATGGTACCAGCTTGTTCAAAGGTACGCAGTGAAGGTCATCTTCAGTTTATTGACGCAGAAAGTTTTGGGATGCCTTCACCGAAACTTAGTTATCTTCCCTTCACAAAAGAGAACAGGAGCTAGTCTGTCTTTTTTTTACTACTATTTTCCCCCAGCTTTCCTAGTGGGTTCTGTTGCTTTATTTATTTTAATAGAAAGGAGACAAATATTGATGGCAAATTTATTTAAGCTGTGAATATTCAACTTGAATAACTGGGTCGTAAAGCAAATGGACGGCATTTAATTTTCTCCAGACACATCCCTGTTCTGCAAATAGAGATTACGCTAAAAGAATAGCAACGAGGCTGTTTTCTGGTTTTAGTGTCGGACCCTTAAAACCAAAACAGAATGATGCACGGGTGTGTGGGGAGGGTGTCAGTCAGGATTATTCACTTCCCCTAACAAAAAGTAAAATTCTTAGGTATGTTTGCATAGCAAAGCTGAGGTTTCATCTGCAGGACTACTACTGGAACTAGTGAGAGCTATACATCTAAACAGTTCATGGGGTTTTAGCTTAATATTGCACAACACTTGGCTAACTAAAAAAAAAGTCATTTTTGACAAGTTAACCCAATTATCCTCTGGGCAGTAACTTGTATTTCTGGGGACTGCTTAAAGACTCTATCGGTATCCATACAGATAAATACAGACATATCTATGGATATATGGTTACAGTTAGATATATAGCTATATACATATACAAATAAATAAAAAACCATCATCTTTAGCTTATGGTCTTTCCAACACGATTAACGATAAGCTGGATCATGCACATGGTGCAGTACTGCCTAGCGCACGGATAACTGGCCAACTGTACTCGAAAACGGGCCAGAAAGCACCAGGACGGTATGATTACCAGCTGCTTCGCAGACCGTACAGAACGACGTGTTTCCCGCGTTAAGGGTCAGGGAGGCGCCAAGCAGAGCAACGGGCAATTGAGCGCAACTCGAACGTGGTTACGCGTTACCGGCTCTGCACGTTCTGGAGGCGGCGAAGATACGGTTCCGAAGCGACGTCCGCAGACGAAGGAAAGGCAAACGCTTTCAAAACACCCGCAAGGAAAATGCTCGGGCACGTTCGGCGCCCGCCGCGCAGCCGCCTTGCAGCCCCTCGCCCGCCTCAAGGCAGGAGCGTGCACTCTCCCGTCAAAGAGCGCTAAGCGAAACCCAACTCATCCGAGCTGCTGCTCTTCCGAAACGGGCACCTATGATGGAGCAGCAGCAAAGAGAGGAAAAAGGAGCATGCTGTTTAAATACCGGCCGTGTTAACTCCCGGGAAAAGCAGCACGCTTCATGTATTTCAGGCCATCAACTAATTGCTTAAGACATCCTGCTACAGTGTAGCTGGTAACAGTGGTGTGCCCTCAGTCTTCATTAAATGCCAGCTCTTAATAACAGACTCCAAAAGGGCTTTAATTGCATTTACTTGCAGCTCCTGAACTTTAAAAGTTGTTAATCAGATTTCTATGCAAATGGAACGACGATTAAAGGTTAAGTACAGGTTTCTGAAATTTCAGCAGCTGAAGACGGATTGTCTTTAACAGGAAAGAGAAACTACCAGACTTGACAGGAACTAAACATCTTAATTAAATACTCAGAAGTACAGTACTTATTTCTGCGTGAAGTTCTATTTTCAAATGTCAAACTTAATCAGGCACTTGACAAAAATGTGCGATATCCCTACAGCGCAGAAGAACAAAAATGCCTGCAGATCATCCCTGGAGCAAACACCTGCAACTCTGCCAACTCCTCTGCTAGCCCCAAACCGTACGTCCTCCAAGCTGCCCGTCCCAAACACCACTACAGAGAGTTCTGTGGCTCTAAAACCGCTTAGTCCTGTTCAGGGGTAGGATACGCTGTTTTTCAACACATCAACTTTTCTCCTGCAGCGCTGCCCAAAACTACCTCCACGCTTTCGTGCCTACCAGCTCTGCACAGCAAATGCAGAACCTGAACGCCTACGTCGGACACAAGTCCCAGCCCCGTCTGAAACTCGACTCAAAATTTATTCCAATTAACCAGGACTCCCGTCTCCGACTTAAATCCGTTTGGCGACAGAGCGTCAGCTCCGTTACTGGTACGCGCGCTCTGCGGTTACACAGCAGGCTGCACAGCGGCGAGAAACATACCTACGGGGGACCCGTAAGACACTTTACGCCAAAATATTATAAAATACAAAGTATTGCATGCAACCCAGGATTTAATTCTAATTCTAGAGAGCAGCCACTGCACGGGGGATTATTTCAGAGGCTGAATAAGGAGCTTCAGGACCGGAGACCTTCGCCATCCCACTTAGCTGCTGGGATGAGCTGCCAGAAGGACAGACCCGGGTCCTTGCAACCCAAACCCCTAAGAGAAATCTTGCAATGGGAACTACAGAGACAGACTCTGCCTTCAAGCACTGTAAAACAGAGGGAAAAGAATGGTGCGAGGAACAACAGAAGTTAATAAAAGCATGCAGCAGAACTGTTCAGATACGAGTTGCTTCATCTTCTTTCAGACCAATTAAACACTTGAGAAAAGGAGGCAGAAAGGAAACTTCCACTCACCTTTGCATAACGCACAGCTGTAATAGGAGGCATTACCTGCAAAAGTGATTTAGCAACTAGTGCTGCGCATCCAGAGGAGTAAAAGGGGATAACAATTTTTTTAAAAAAAGCAAATCTGCTATAGCTAAACTTAGTATTCTTGCTCTATTACATATAAAAGGCTTGAACAGATGTAGCAAGAATGGCTATGAAGTCGCATTGAAAAAAGCCGATGTTTTGCAAATTCATACCTATTCTCTAACTTTTGTCAAAATTAACTTGAAGAAATTTAGACCTTACTGCTTTCATAGACTGTCCTAGTAATAAGACAGAGCATCAAATAGCTCTACATAACAAGCTCCACACCAACAAAAATTGCTTCCCTGACTCCGTAAATACAGGTGAGCATTTTCTAATTGCTCAAATCCTACAAGACGCAATGTCATTTGGATCTACAGCTGCTGCCCAGAAGCAAAGCACCTTACAGATGGAAGCAGCCCATAAAATTAGTCGTGTGAAAGGTTTGCACAAAAGAACAGCTAAATACCAGGGACAGCAAACCGTGGCTTCAGTAGGATCAGGTCTAGGGCCTCCGAGATGGTGATAAAAGGGCATGTTCCCCTTTGACATCAACCCAGCAGCCACCATTTCAAGCCTGGCCGCTGACACCTTTGAAAGGACATCAGAACTCGAGATCCTCTTTGTCACACTTACAGTAAGTATGATTTTATGTTCCTCCTCTCCCTAAGCGGACGGGAACACACTGCAGCGCAGGGCTGGCAGCGGCGCGTTGCTGTTGCCCTAGTTCGGGAAGGCTCAATACTGTGCTTTACCACAAAGCACCCCTCAACTTATTCTAGGAAGAGATACGTTTTTGTAAAGTTTCAGGGTCTTAGAAGTTACTACTAATACACTGATGCCAGAGGGGGGAGCTCATGGCATAGAGAAGATTCTCATTTTCAAAGTTTGGGGGGAGAAACAAGAAAAAAATGGAAATTGTACAAAGCTGTTGTGCACAAGCCCTGCCTTCCTTTTAAAGCACCTTCAGGATCGCGCTCCCTTCTGTCTTTTTCGCTGCTCTACACAAGGTACAGCACTGTGCCACTCAAATCCGGGTGTCAAGCAGATAATATCGTTTCCGAGCATGTTCCATCACAGGAGATACTTGAATGTCTTTCTGCATCAGGGAGCCTTTTCCTCCCCCTTTCATCAGCTTATCAAACGAAGCTAAACAGTAACGCTCGCATCCGATGATACTAGGAACTTTGTAATGGGATTAGGAAAAACATCATCATTGGTTTCAAGGAGGAATGTGACCTTGAAGAGATTTCTTACTCTGTACTTGGAACAGAAGCACTGGGATCAATGACACGAATCCCTGTGTAGGGATGAGGAAGGGGCACGGAGGAACAAGGGGCTTTCTACTCCCAGGGAGATTCTCGTCTTCCTCCCATATTAGCAGCGAGCAAAAAAGCAAGCTGATTACCAAAAGGTAATGTCAGGTAAGCTCTGCTTTTCCCACCGCCCCAAAAGATAGGGTCATTTGACTGCTCATAAAAACACTACTGGCAATCACAAACCAAGGCTCCCGTCTGGAATCCCATCCAAGGCCCCAAACCGCGACGTGCTGAACCCAAAGCTTCATTTACGAAGCACACCTCGGCCCTGAACCTACTCCGCACCCTGTTTGAAACGCATTTGATTTGGCAAGCGTTCATCTGAGAGAAATTATTTTAGATAAATTTTCTCCAGCGAGACCTGCAACCACTGCTTCTGTTTACTCAGAAAAGCCTAAGTGCTCCTGGAGTCCCTGCACGGCTTCCAATATCCAACCCAACCATGCATGGCATCGTTCCCTTCAGTAAAAACATTCCTTTAGCTTGCCAAAAGGAAAGGTAAATGCAATAGCAACAGGAATCCATTTTAAAGCTAAAAGCTTGACAAAAAAAGAAGAAAAAAGAAACACTTTGTATTTTTATATTCTCTAAAGCAAACAACAAATTGGTCCTGCTGTTCAGAAAGAAGCCCCTCCGGACCAAAACCATGACACTTTTGTCCAGCCTTTTACTATCTTATCAAGGAAGAAGCTCTGCAAAACATCCTCTCTTTTATTCCATGAGAGACTGGGCATGAATTCATCCACATTTTTTGCTACAAGAATGCTAGAGCCTGGTCTTTGCTGCTGCAATTCCAGCCTTACATCAATACCTTAAGATTTTTATCAGATACTTAATTTTTAACGATAATATTCTTCAGTTACACTGCAGCTGCACAACAGAGGCGAAGGATTATTTTCTGCTGAAAACTGAAAGAAAAGCAGCACAACACACACTGGTCCAGAGGGCTGGACCTTTGCTTCCAGGTTCCAGCTTTGGCTCTAGGAATATTCATTTTTTCCCGGTGCACAGTGAGATTCAAACAACACCAAGCACACGGACTAGCATGGATGAAATCAGAACGCTACGTTGTCCAGACCAGGAGAGCGAAGGCAGCGCGGGTTTGTACGGTATCTTGACCCTTCCAAAAGCCACCAGCATCGCTCCCCCAATAAACTCCTACGTGCAAGCAGAAGTCGTGGCAACGCGTGAGAAACTGGCAGGCTAATACCACTGGGTGGAGCCAAGATAAAGCAGATGGCTGCGACAAAAATTTCACATCTCTGTCCAGCTTGCTACCATTTAAGCGCTGGTTTTCTCAAAAGTAAAGCAGCCCCTGCCACAGCAAATCCCATCCTCTGAAATTACACCAAACCCACCGCACCCACTTGTTCCTGCTCCTGAACTTCCAGAGATGAAGGGTGAATTTATTTATGCCACAGAAACATTGGCCACCACTTCATGCAACTGCAATAGCTGAAACCATCTCCTTGGACTTCCAAGAACGCAAACTAAATGTACGTCAGTCCACTTCAGCTCCGCTGTTGAAAGGACCACCTACCATTTCAGGCTTCTGCGCATTCATCCGAAAATCTACTATGGTCCCACCTGCAAGGCACCCAACTGCAGCTGGCCATGAGCTGACTCAGTAAAGCCACTGCAGATAACTAAGTCTATACATCTAGTTCACATGTTCTGTATGTCCACACTTCATTTAACACATACACAGATTAAAAAAAAAACAAAAACAAACAAACAAACAAAAAAAAAAAAACTAGACAGCTTCTAACCATGGACAAGAAATATGGCAAAAATGAACAGACAAAACCTGTTTTAGATTGTCTCCATTTCAGATAATTACTTATGAGTTTTTTTTTAAAAAAAAAGACATTTGCGACTCACAAGGGAATCTGTAAATTTACTGTCTTCTGCAATCTAATAATGTTGGCAGCTATGAGAGTTACCTATTTACTGATGCGTGACACCAATCTATCTTCAATGGATAAAGAAGCTGTTACTTAAAAGAGTTCTCCTCCCCTTCTTAGTGTGCCGGGCTTCCAGGGAGCAGAATTTGTCAAGTAAAAAAAAAATAATTTAAAAAAAGAAACAGTACACAGACGTTGATAAAAATGAGAGAAAAGGGATGGAAGGAGAAATCTGAAGAATTTGCTCTGGCATTGTATCACTTAACTGGACAATATTGCAAGGAGATTTGTCACTTTTAATTGCAATTGGTAAAACAGAGTCACACAGGACGGAAATAAGCTCCTGGTTGAGGAATCAAAGAGACCTGGACCGTATTTTCATTTATCAGCCTGCGGCACAAGCCAACTTTCTTTTACCTCGCTCTCTATCCAGGTTCTTTGCTTCAACCAATATTCAAGAGAGAGGCAATTTTTTGCCAAGTAGCTGGTCAGCGTCAAGTGTGTCAGGGCCCTGATCTTCGCTGGAGCCTCTCAATACTGTTGAAAAGCAAGTAACAAAAATGGCATTAGAACATGGGCACATTAAAAACAGCCCCAGGAAAAGGCAAAAAAAGCCTGGACGAGCTACACCTGCAAGTGCAATCCATCCCCTCCCAACCAAAAATGCCAGCTGAGAGTAGGGTAAAGTCAAACAAAGAAATGGCAACAGGCACGTTTTTAAAATCTGCTGTGCACTTTAATAACCTACAGACATACAAATCACTGTCAAGTATGAGCCAGCAGCTCCCAAGTGCTTCTTTATTCTCTTCCATTAGTCTGCTGCTTTTCCCCCCGATCCTATCAGTCAGAGATGGAAGACTAATATATACCTTTATTTTCCAAAAGTTTAAATGCATCACAGCCCAAGTGTAAATAATTTATAATCAAGAAGCAAGTAAGATTCTGGTGCATAGCTGAAATGAGGATAAAGCTTTTAACGGGAGGAAGATGTAGATATGTTCACATACATATAAACAAACAGTCTGCCGCTGCCAATGAAGATTTCACAAGGAAGCTACCACTCCCCCTCCCTCCACCTTCAGATTCCCTTGATTTCAATATTGGTCCTTCAACCAAAAGCTCATTACTAATCCAATTTTATTGTCACTTGAATTCCTACAAATAAGGAGACCACACAGGGAGCTGATGATTTTAATTCTGGCACTTAAATCAGAAGTGTGAAGTTAAATGCAACACATACCCTCCCCCCATTCTTTAATTCTACATTTAATTTCAACATTTTGTTCTTTCAAATCCCAACTTGCAAGGCAGTATTCAGAACTAAATCAAACAAGGGAAGCTGCAAAGCTTTGATATCCAGCGAGCTGGTGGATGGGATCTCTAACATTTCATCCATCATTCTAGATGGCAGGGTTATAATCCCAGTGCTTTACCCAGAATCACAGAAAACAGTGTTCGGAGAGACCTCAAGAGATCATCTAGTCTCTCCCCATGCCCCAAAGAACCAGTTTTGTTGTCATGTCTGACAGATGTTTGGGAGTTTTTAAGGATGCTAAGCGACATATAACATCCCTAAATCATTCACTGCTTACATACATGCATTAGATTAGACATTAACACAGGAAATGTTTAAGAGTCTCTCGACAGTCTTTAAGCGCAGTACTTCCTATCATCTTATGTCCTGAAACACAGATGATTCCCCTCCTCTTTTCAATGTTCTTGATCTACTTGAAAGCCACAGCTTTCCCCCATCCTTTTGACTTCTCATCGCCACATAAATGGGTTGTTCCATTTTTCCTTCATTTAAATGTTTTTTTTTTTTTTTTTTCCTAGACCTCTGACCATTCTGGTTGGTCTCCTTGTATTCTCTCTGATTGCTTGGCTTCTTCCTTGAGAAGTCATGGTCCAGGGTGGACCTAACAGGGCTCCGTCTGAAATCTTTTCAGCAATCACTAGAACAGGATTATTCCCAACTGTCCATCCAGGTCATGCTCTTCTGGCACTCAACAGTGCAATACTTGGCTGTTCTGCGACACACTGACTCACATTCAGTTTGTGATCCACCGCACCCAACAAGTCCTTGTCTTGAAGATGACACACAGCCAACTATTCGTTTTGTATACTTGCACAGAAATAACCAATTGTGCAATTGCACAATTGGTTCTTTTAAATTTAGTTTAGCAAGATCTTCCAAATTTCGAATTATGTCTCGCGAGACAATGCCAAGCCCCCTCCTTCCAGCCTGACACTTGCACATTTAACAATTCGCTGCCATTAACAGAAATACTAAAGATTACCAAACCCCAAACGGAGAACTCGAGAGCCATTAGATGAGTCCCTTGATAAACAAAGCCTTCATCACTTCTCACCTTCCAGGCAGTTGTTCATCCCCCTCATTACGGTTTCATCTACGACATAGTTCCCCAAGTCAGTTATGAGAAAAAGCATACGAAACGCTAACAGAAGGCTTACTGTCGCCAGGACACAGGCCACCCACTGCTTCTCCCTCCTCCACAAGCCCCGCTACCAGCTTGCAGAAGGAAATTAAATCAGCTGACAGCTTATGCTTGACATACAACAACAGCAACTCATCCTCTGATTTTGGATATTATTTAGATAGTTTATGCATTCCTACATTTTTTCTGTAAGTTGGAGTTAAAACAACTGCTTTAGAAGTCTCTGGGCTTCTTCCCCCTCCTCGATTCCTTCTTTAAGGGATTGTTTCCAAGTTTTCCCTCTTCCGGAGTATCCCAAGACTTTGAAAGAACTTCACTTAAAGTTACCCTCCTTGGATAAACATCTTGCTTATGTCATGATTAGCATAAAGACTGAAGGAGGAATGATGAAGGTGACCAAGAAAAGGAGGAGAGCAGGAAAAAATATATGTAACTCCTCCAAATTCCCCCATATGGATTCAGCAGGGTTCTTAATGGAGATGGGAGATTGGTGAAGAGCCGGTGACAGAGCCTAATGGAGTGTTATCATAGCATGATCCTTGGTTAGACCTTAGGGAAGCCACTGTTGCAGAAGAACCAGAGGTGCTGACAGTACATAATTAAAAAAAAGAGGGAGAAGGGAAGAAACACATACAGATATTGGAAAAAAAAATACAGATAATGAATTTCAGCAGGACTGTATAATTTCACACTATAAAACATCATCCGCATTTAAATTATTGAACTGTAGAAAAAGCGATCCCATAATTGCTTTGCATTTTATCTGCAATTCTTGCAATTTGTATCTGAGGCACCGCCTATCTAGTTGTTTGTTAACAACAAAAAATGTACTCTTACATTTCCAGGACTATACAGAATTCACTTCTCTCTTGGCTGCGTAACAGATGGCGTGTGAGAAGCCCAGCTTTCTGCCGCACTGGTTCTCGTGGTTGATTCATCTCATGCATATCGCAAAACACAAGCTCTGGCTGAAGCTTTTCCCATGGTGAGGTCATTCGCAGTGTCCCTCTCCTCTCTAGATTGCTATACATTTATTATCGTTCAGTCTTTTGCTCAGAGGCAGCACTACCTGGCAAGGTATCTTTACCAAAGATGTAGAAGGCTCCAAAGCTAAACTTTTATCTGTCAGTCAAATGTGACTTATCAAGGGGCTCACGGTTCTAGGGACTGAAACACAGACAACACAAAAGCAGAGCTCTGACTTACTTGGGCAATTGGGCTAGAAATGACATCAAATCCAAACTGCTTCTTCCCCCCCCCCCCCCCCCCCATTCTCAGCTTTCACTGGAATACATTGCATATTTCAGTGCTTTTTTGGTCCTCCTCCTCTATTTTTAAAACATTTGTTCTTTCTTCTTGTTCTGACAGTCCAGATTCATGGTCACCCCTTCTCTCAAGCTTAAGCGCTAACCTTCCAGGATTAAGATTATGAAGAGTACAATATTCCTCCACTTGCTGAAAATCAACTTAACTTTATTCAAGTCCAGTCTGTCAAGTTTCATTAAAGAAGGTATGTGCAAAACTAACATTAAAAATGATTCAGTCATCTAGTTACAGGTCTTCCAATGTTGGATTTCACTGCATTTTCCAATAGATTTATCCAGTTTTTCACTCCAGTATTGATTCTTCAGACTCAAATTTATTTATGATAGTGAAGAAAGAAGGATGGATATTAAGAAGATGGCCAATACACAAGACTCAGATGAAATTCTGTAGAAGTAGAAAACGGAACCCACAGAGAACCATATTAAATACATGGATCCGATTTCTCTTTTTATTTTACTTTAACATTTGTCAGGTAGAGTAGATGAGTTTCATTAATTTGCCTTATGTGCAAATCTGCACAGAGTATGCCTGCTGCAAACTGGGACTGTTGCAACATTTTTTATGACTCAAGATTTGTCCAAGTGCCCAAGTTCTTCAGGACATTTCTAGTTACAGATTTTTAACCCATAAAGAGATAATGAATGATGATGATGATCATGGACCTTTGCAGAGTGAGCTCCAATTCAAGCAACAAATCCTCAGTTTAACTGCAGCTGCATGAACGTCTTACTACTTTTAATCCATCTTGTATTTCCTGCCTCTTAACTGCATTAGAAACCCCTGTTTTGTGAAACCAGAGTAGGAAGAAATAGGAGCTGCTGCCTACCCATCCTATGCCACTCATTATTTTATCTTGTTCCTTTTTATTTATTTTCTTCCTAAGGTAAACAAACTCTTTTTTTTAATCCTTCTTCAGCTATAGGTTTGTATATGTGCTATGATTTCGACTGCCCTTCTCCTAATCCCTTCTGCTCCTGCAATATCCTTTAAGATGAGCACAGACTGTTCAGGGCAGCCTACTACAGATGAGGCTTGCAGTATTGATTTCTACAAAGCCAATATCAAATTTAATTTGATATGTAGTTCTTATGCACCCTAGCAACTTGTTAGTTTTGACCAGTTTGCACATTAAGAGTAGGCTGCTGCTGAGCTTTCTAAAATAACACCCACTTTCCTGTCTGGCTCATTAGAACCAAGGAAGCTGAACAAATAATTTTATTTTACCCTTCAATACACATTGCTAGCTTGTTTAGATGTCTTACAAGTTCAGTCCCTGCTTATCCCAACTAACCTGTAAGATTTGCTGTCTTTCTACACAGACCTTTTTGAAGACCACTAAAAAGCATGATAACCACTACAAGGCTTGCCGGAAAAACACAGTTAACCTTTCTTCACGATGATCGTTTTTCCCTGGTTGTTACTGCTCATTTTTTTCTGGTATCTCATTGACTTAGGACTTTTCCTCCCCAAGAAAAGTCTTGTGACATACTGCCTTTGAACTCCAATTAGTTTCAAAGTTCCTTCTAAAGCACCTCACTCCGCCTGTGCACTGATTATCACAAGAGTTTCAGGATAAGTCCCTCTCCCTTGTTCTCAAAAGCAAAGATTAGTTTCAGAGAAATCATTTAGTTTCTCAGTAGTGTTTCTTAATTTTAACATATAATCTTATGCAATATAACAGAAGTAGCAGATCTTTTGCAGGCACCTTGCTTTTATTGGTCTTAAAGATATATCTAATATATTTGCTTGCCAAAACCCGTAGTGATCTTTCTCACTTCCCTCTTACTGCTTGCTTTAAAAATGTAATTCAGCTTTTTGGCTTCCCTAAGGTTTGATTTCTAAATCTTAAAAGTTACTTGTGTCAAATGAGTCCATCTCCAACCTACACAGCCATACTTTTGTTCCATTTCCTGTTTTTCTTTCTGTTCAAAAAGCAACATCATTCCAAGATTGGACAGCATAAAACCAATGGCAAACTAAGAATGTTGCTTCCTTTTCCTGTTTAGGACTATTTCACTAGTTGATGCATAGCCTGACTCTTCCACTTAATCAACTTAAATATTGATAACTGGAGGACGTAACTGTCTTAAAATGTGCTGGTCTCTGACCTCTTTCAAAAAAGACACTCTATTTCCAAATCCTCAATCCACCAACTAGTAAAACATGCTAATGCACTTAGACTTTTACAGCAAAATATTTCTGTCTCTTTATGCGGTCTCCTCCACTCTGAGTTTTTCTCTCACTAGAGAAATCCTTTAAATAAAGCTATGTTCCTCCACCTCCTACAAAAAGTCTGTCTTTCATGGAGAGTCTGCAAACAGCTTTGCAGATTTTCACTGACATTTGTTATTGCATCACCTTTGCATAATGCACTCTCCAACTTGGCTTTTTCTATCACAAGGGAATCCAACTACCTAATTTTTATTTAGCTTAGTTTTTAGTCTTATTTGGTACCTATTTTTCATTCAGTTGCATAGGCTTTATTTTTTGTGTAATTTCATGCATCCTCCTTGCTGTAATATGTTGTTGCTTGCAAGTGATTTGTACACTGATGGGAACTATTCAAAAATAAATATTTACTTTATGACTGAAGGCAAATATTTGACTTCTATCACCACTCAATTTTCATACGGATAAGAAAATACTTGAATTATCATGACATCTAGATGCATGCACATAATATGCAGTTCATCTACCTCTACAACTGAAGACTCATCACCTAGACATTTTAATCTGTAAAAATACAGAAAAAGCGTTAGAATTCATCGTTTTCTTTTTCACTGCCCTACTATGTTTAAGATTATATATTTAATTTGTATTTGCTGAAAAGGCTCATTATTCATTTTTTCTTTACTTAAAAACCTCATCTTTCTCTCTCTAAAAAATAATAAGCAAGGAAAATACCCTTCACTCTGTGCCTTTAATCTGCTAGGTCACTGACTAGCCTTCATCTTAGTTTTTATTAGAAAGAAGATGTCTTACACCTTCTTTAATTGTTACTTACATTCTCCAGCAAATTTTCTGCAAAACGTTTCATTTCAATCAAATTGCCACAACCTGTACCATGCTTCAAGTCAGCTTTTTGAGTTGAGTACTTCTGAAGTGCAGTAGAAATGAATGTTAGAGAAGCTGAATAACCTCTGGGCTCAAAAAGTCTTCCATTTTGGGGGGAGAATCTTCTAGTATGAAGAACCAGACTTTTCAACTTAAAAAAAAAAAAAAAAAAAAAAAAAAAAAAAACACAGTGTTCCTTCATTTAATTTGAGCACTTGTTGCACACCAGTGCAGATGTTTCTCCTCCAATGCCTCATCTGGTCTCTTTAGGTTTCAGGCAGGACCATGACTTTTGGGGGATTTGTTCAGCAGAACAAGAGCTCAAGGTCCCATGAGAACTTCCTGACGCTCCTGTGCATGTTATCCAGGCTTTTTGATGAGGATTAACACGTGAACACACAACACTCAAATTCTTGAAGCAATTAGATGCCCCTGCCTTAAAAATCACTTCCTCATTTTTGCTGCTAATACCAGTAAAGCTGGAAGCAAAGGATAAAATGATGTTGCCCATCCTCAGATGGAAATGATAGAGCACTGACACAGGTACCTGACTCCATCAGTATCCCCAACCCTTCACTTCAAGAAGGATGACATTTTTAATCCCCAACATGACAGATATTGTTAAATGGATAATGAACTGTTATCCATAGATCATGCCACCTAAGTCATCAAACAGCAGAATATAAATGACAACCTTATTCATTGTCCTTGAGTCCAGAAGCCACACTACTGGCAGAAACATTCGATAAACACACTAAATTCCCTTGAGCTCTTCCGAATCCTGAAGACTCAGGCTCGGTTACTTCCCAGTAAAGTATACAGAAATACATTTCAATCACCTTCTGAAAGGGGTCCCACCTTAGCTTATTACAAAAATACTGTCTTCACCCTGCAAGGTGCTGGACAGTCTGGCCATACTCCAGCGAAGCACTTACGCATCAGCACAGCTTTAAACATGTGAACGGTCCTACTCAAGCCATACGTTTAATTGCTTTTCTGGACCAGGGCCAAGGCACTCAACACGTTGTAGATCAAGACCTCACTGACAACACTGGTATCTCTATACATTCAAATCTCAGACACACACACACACAAAAAAAAAAAAATACAGTAGCATCCTTGAAGTCTGCTCCCAACTGCTGTTCTATCAGTCTAAACATCAGATAATTTCTAGACTATTAGTTCTGTGCTATGAGTCATTCATTTAACCAGAACACATTTGAATTCTGATATGAATTCTGGTATTATATCATGGCATAGACTAATCACTTAACAATTCAGAACTGGCAGATCACTACTCTCTAATAAATATCCATCCGTATCACAATATTCTCTCTAGAGTGTGCACAAGAAGGGTTTCACTGGAAAAACAGTGACCAAATTATAAACAATGTGTTCTGTAAATCTTTTTAGCTTTTAGTGTAGGGTTTGTACAGGACACCCAAACCAGAACATTAAACATATTTCATGATTTTTATGAGTTTTTCTAATGAAAAAACCCTGCTTTTTGCGCTTTGCTGAAAACAAAGCCTTCAAATGAGAAAGAAATGTACAAACTGACCTTAATAAAATAGCAAATCAACAAACAAGAATACCAAACCTCTTCAAATCAAGTTACAGTAGAGATTTTAAATGGTCCTCTAGATCTTCAGAAGTACAAAACCTTCCCTGACCAAATTACTTTCAATTCTTCATAACAGTGTTCAGAAGTGAAAATCATCATTGACACAGAAAATCAGTAGGAAGCATTCCAGACAATAATGCAGTACCAAGGAAGTAAGGACAGTAAGTCCTGGAAAGACAGGAGTTTGGGGAATGAAGAAAACAAGTGAGCTAAACAACAAAATAGCTATTAAACAGACTCTGCATCCACCTAACACTCAAAAATAATATGGCTATTTGTTTTATCAACCAGACCATAAGAGAATAATGATCTGAAAGGACATTTACGGAATCGATTCTCCAAAACAAAACAAACAGTCTATATAAATTAAGCACTGGGAATTTGAACATTAAGCCAAATAGCCTTTACATAGCCTTTACGGCCTTTGGTTTAGCACGCATTATTTTAAGGCAAACTATCTACCTTATTTCAAACAAGCAACTTGTCCAGGTTGTACAGCAAACCATCTGCAGATCAAGACCGAATTATCCCTCCTACTCTCCAACCTTATTCCTAACCACTACAGCAAGTCCCTCTTCAGGCAAGAATAGTCTAAATCCACCAACTAATTCCATGGAATAACGAGGCAATTTATAGAGCTTACATTTAAAATTTAAATACAAGATACTCTCAATCTGTAAGAGCACATCTATGTAAGCAAGCAACATCAACAGGTTGCTTGTCACTGTAGAGAAGCATCTCCAACATGCATGAATTTGCACAGTGGGTGAGTACTGCAGCAATTTCATGACCTTATCCTTGGACAGTACACACTGTACAGCACAGAGCAAAACCACTACAAGTATGAATAGATTAATCGAGCAGCGTCGACTGTAAAGGATAGGCAGATTCAGAACTGGAGGAAGAAGCAATCAGATGCTTGGGCAGAGGGGAGAAAGGGTGTGTGTCATTGGAAATCCAGAGGCAGAACAAGGCAGATGAGAAAGAAATGGGGGTCTCAAAGCCAAAGGCTCCTTCCAAGCAAATGCCACCATCTGAGGCAACGGGACTGCTCTAGTGAAGATCAAAATTGGAGAGTCAGCTCAGTGTAAGAGAAACTAAAATCCTGGGCCCAATTTCTTTCTATCAAAAGGGATCATCAGGATGCCATTAATTAATGAACCATTATCAATACTAAAAATAAGCTGAGCTTTACCATTGTTGAGGTTTTAACAATACTTCCTGGAAATCTTTCCAGAATCATTAAGTGCATCAACTCGGCTTGATTCTGCTTGTCAAGCACTATCTAAGTGAAGTCTCCCAGGCGGTCTTGCTCACTGGTTTACTTGCACAAGCGAAATTACACAGGTGCATATATGCCTGTATCATCAAGATCTTACTGAGGTGCTGAGACCAATTAAAAAATGAAAAAAAAATGAAAAAAAAAAAAAAAAGCACCTCACAGTGATCAGAATCAGCAGCTTTATTAAGCCAGAACAGGACAATTATGGCCCAACACATCTAAGAAAAGGTCATGGTCACCCAAGATGATCAATCTTTCCCCCCACCCCTTTCTTTTTTCACCTCTCTCCTGGCACCACAAAGACAGGTGAAGTTGGCAGCCAAAAACCCTGAAGTTGGCACCGTGAATTAGAAAGGAGTAAGAGCCCTTCCAGCCACTGTCAGTGCGACGGAAGCATTTTCATGGGGCCACTGCAGCTCCATGCAGAGCCCTTCCAAACAGATAATGATATACGGTAGGAGAGCTCCAAAAGCTTCAATCCTGCACTCAGAAAAGGATTTTTAAATACCCTACCCACCTTCAAGTAGTCTCATCTTTCCAATGTCTTTGCCAGGACTACTGTGAAAAGATAAAAGTTTCAGTAAGTGGAAGGCATGGATACAAGGTGACAGGAAAGCTGGTGGAGCAAAAAAACCTTGCTGAATACAGAAAGGAACAGGAAAACAGAGGAGAGGAGCTTTTCAAAAGATCTCTTGTTCACAAGATAGCAACAATTTCATATTATTCTTAAAAAAAAAAAATGCTTCTCCACTCCCCTTCAACTAGCAAGGGCTTCCCACTCAGAATCAGGATTGTAACTGTATTTCAGTTAAATTACCTCTCTCCATTTAAAGCTGGAAGTTACAAACAGTATCACATATACATGATTAAACTATTCCGTGATACAGTGGAGCAGCAGCTTATTCTAAGATTAAAAAATATACAAAAAAGCCCCACTTAAATACCACCCACTCCCTTGTTCTTGCCTTGCCAAAGACACACATGGTTGCAGATAACTTAAGCAGTCTAACCCAAGCCTAAATTATGTCTGCATAGCAGACGGGTGTGCAGATTTAAAAGAAGTTATTTAGGTATTGGTAAATTAGGCTATTCTGAACAATTAGCCCGACCAATATGTGAAACTGCTCATCTAAAGCTGGTTCTACACTGTCTATTCTACAGTGCAGCTGGCTCTGTAGGGGCCATTTAATGGATCTTTATGTTTAGATTATTTTAAAACTGAGGTCTTCTTGGTATCTTGTTGGCAGGTACTGTTTCGTCTTTATTTTAGGCTACACAAGCCTAAAATGTTAATCCGCGGTCTCCAGCCAAGAAAAAATATTCTAAATTAATATATCTTTTCCCCAAAATTAACAGCATCGCTGTACCCTGAATACAGCATTATTCGCTCACTGCACTACTCTGTTTTCCAGCACTTACCTGTTTAGCAGAGACTCGGTTACAATTCTGAGGGCTGCAGCTGAGAGAAGTTAAAGGGTTTCAAATTATCCTACACAGCCTTTCAGAATGAGGCAAAATAAATTAAAACAGGGTATTATGCATCTGGAAGAACGTATCCCTGATAGATCTCAGTCTTGTACAGATCATAAATAGCTCCAACTTGCTCAGGAGATAGTGTTTCTATACCATCAATTAATACGTAAACCTTTTGCTTGATCTTTAAAGAAGCTGTTAATTATACAGCTCACTGCAAAACCAAACGCAAAAGAGAAGAATGTTTAACAAAACCTTCAACCTGAAGCCTTGGCCTTAAAAAGGCACTAGGAGAAGTTACAAGGCTAGCACTTGCAGCTCATCGCAGAAAGCTGAACGGGTCTGCACATGCAGTACTGTCACAGCACACGACGAGTGCTCCACTCAACACACCCGTAGAGACTTCTCCGGTTGGAGAACGCACGTTTGTGACCTTGGAGATAAGTCTCATAATCTCATTCGCATCTGCACCTGCAGATCCCTTCACTTGGGTATTTGATGTTTGGATTTTCGTTGAAATGACTTTGCAGAGAATGTCAATACGTGTTTAGCTGGACTATAAGAACAAGGAAATCATTCTGCTTCTGTTGGTGTTTGAAGAGAGAATATATTTAAGCCTGTCAATGCAAACTCCCAGATTAGTATCTAACTAGTTTTCAGAAAAGGCTGCATACACAAGTACAGGAAATACAGACATAATAGTAGATACGAAGCATAAGTAACAAAATGTTTTTCAAACTCAATCTCTGAAGAATATTAAACCAAAGAACATTATGCAGAGAGAACTGTTGTTAAGAAAGGAGGGCAAGAATACAAGAAATCAACCTCTAACTTACTTCATACAACTTGCAACATCACTGAATTTAAAGAAATCACACAGGTTGTAATTAAGGCAAGATTACGACTGGTAAGGCACAAGTACAAATTTCTACAAATCACACGTCAACCTAAGTTTACTATGATGT